>NC_050458.1:65364357-65664357 GCF_903995425.1 Onychomys torridus | reverse complement strand
CTGCAGCACACACTGCACACATTGGATCAGAGTGACTCTGAAGCACACAGAACAGCAGACACTGGCCCTCACTGCAGCACACACTGCACACACTGGATCAGAGTGACTCTGAAGCACAGAACACAGACACTGGCCACTTGCAGTGATTCTCAGGTTGAGGACTTCAGCACTGTACAGTAGGCCTTTGAGTAAGAGGACAGCAATGATTGGACTGCTGGAGCAAGGCAGGGAAGCCCTTGTGACCCTGTGGTGGTTTGCAAGAATCATGGCTCCCTAGGGTCATATTTGGGATGCTTGGTCATCAGGGAATGGCACTGCTTGGGAGGGGTTAGGAGGTGTGGCCTTGTTGGAGGAAGTGTGTTACTGGGTGGGCTCTCGGTGTCTCTCTCTTCCTGCTGCCTATGGATCCAGATGTAGAACTCTCAACTACTTCTGCTACTGTGTCTGCCTGTGTGCTGCTGTGCTCCCCACCATGACAGTGGACTAAACTGCTGAAACTGTAAGCCAGCCCAATTAAATGCTTTCCTTTATAAGGGTTGCTGTGGTCATGGTATCTCTTCACAGCAACAGAACACTAAGACAGGCCCCAAACTAATGCTAGACTCTCACAACTCAGGATTACATGAAAAGGAAGTGACTGGGCAGCCAAGCCAGGCACTTCTGTCTTTTCCACCATGACTGTTAGGGAAATTAGATAAGGACAGCCCATTGGGATTCCTTAGCAGATGGATAGGTTTTGGAATTAGGGTAATAACAGAGGTCACTAACCTGTAGGAGCTTGGGAAACCTACTCAATGGCCCTCTCCCCTCCAGGCAAAGTGTTGACAAACCTGGGAACTAGTGTCCCATGACCTCACAGGACAGGTGATAGCTAGACCCCTAAGCTGGAGAGCATGTGTATCCCAAGAGCCCTGAATGTGGTTGCTTTCTTCCTATGAATATGCAAACCACTCAGAAACCAGTTACAGACTCTGGGGCAGGGAGGCCAATCCAGCACGCAGCTGCAATGCCATAGGGCAAGAAGATGGGGGACACAGACTAGAGGGGGTGTGATGGGGGACACAGACTAGAGGGGTATGCTGGGGGGCACACAGACTAGAGGGGTGTGCTGGGGGCACACAGACTAGAGAGGGTATGCTGGGGGGCACACAGACTAGAGGGGGTGTGCTGGGGGGCACACAGACTAGAGGGGTATGCTGGGGGGCACACAGACTAGAGGGGGTATGCTGGGGGGCACACAGACTAGAGAGGGTATGCTGGGGGCACACAGACTAGAGGGGTGTGCTGGGGGGCACACAGACTAGAGGGGTGTGCTGGGGGGCACACAGACTAGAGAGGGTATGCTGGGGGCACACAGACTAGAGGGGTGTGCTGGGGGGCACACAGACTAGAGGGGGTGTGCTGGGGGGCACACAGACTAGAGGGGGTGTGCGGGGGGGCACACAGACTAGAGGGGGTGTGCTGGGGGGCACACAGACTAGAGGGGGTGTGCTGGGGGGCACACAGACTAGAGAGGGTATGCTGGGGGGCACACAGACTAGAGGGGTGTGCTGGGGGGCACACAGACTAGAGGGGTGTGCTGGGGGGCACACAGACTAGAGGAGTGTGCTGGGGGGCACACAGACTAGAGGGGGTATGCTGGGGGGCACACAGACTAGAGGGGGTATACTGGGGGGCACACAGACTAGAGGAGTGTGCTGGGGCACACAGACTAGAGGGGTGTGCTGGGGGGCACACAGACTAGAGGGGTGTGCTGGGGGCACAGTCTAGAGGGGTGTGCTGGGGCACACAGACTAGAGGGGTGTGCTGGGGGCACACAGACTAGAGGGGTGTGCTGGGGGCACACAGACTAGAGGGGGTGTGCTGGGGGCACACAGACTAGAGGGGTGTGCCCACTGTCCTCCTCCCTCTGCCTCTACTGCTGGCTCTGTAAATTATCTTTCCCGTTTTGCAGGTGAAGAAATTGAGGAATGGCCGGGAGGTGGTGGCGCACACCTTTAATCCCAGCACTCAGGAGGCAGAGGCAGGTGGATCTCTGTGAGTTGGAGGCCAGCCTGGGCTACAGAGTGAGTTCCAGGACAGGCTCCAAAGCTACACAGAGAAACCCTGTCTAAAAAAACCAAAAAAAAAAAAAAAAAAAAAAAAGGAGGGACAGTTGGAGTGACCTGCCCGAGGTCAATTGGCTATAGAAACACAGCTGGGCTTGACCTCAGGCAGGATGGCTGCTGAATGGATGTCTGCAGGCCAGGTGTCTTCTGGGGGTCTCAGCAGCAATTTTCATCCTCCCAGGGTGCTTCCCTCCATCAGAATTACTAAAAAGTGAGGGTTAGCATCCATGGCATGTTTGGTGGACAAGCAGGCAGTGGAGTGTCCTGCCAGCTTGTGCCTGTGTACAATTAAACCCAGCCAAATGTAAACGGAATACTGTGTCCCAGCTGGAACCTGAAGAACAGCCTTTAGCCATGACTAAGGTGTCTCTTGGGCCCTTGCCTGCTGAGGGAAACTGACAATCAGTCCTTCACAGCCATGTTTCAACTTAAATTTTTATTTTATGTGTATGGGCATTTGCCTGCATGGATGTCTGTGCACCACTTGTGTGTCTGGTGCCTGTGGAGGCCAGAGGTGGGCTTCAGATCCCCTGGAACTGGAGTTACAGATGGCTGTGAGCTGCCACATGGGCCCCAGGGAGAGCAGCCAGTGCTCCTAACTGCTGAGCCATCTCTGCGGCCCCACAACCCTATTCTTTTTTTTTTCCCACCAATTTCCTTTTTCTTATTAAGAAATTTTTTTCATTCATTTTACACACCAATCAAAGATCTCCCTCTTCCCTCCTTCTGCTCCCCCAGCCTCCCCCTCCCAACCCAAACCCACTCCCACCCACAAGAAGGCAAGGCCTCCCATGGGGAGGCACATCCAGTAGAGGCAAGTCCAAGCCCATCCCCCTGCCTCAAGGCTGCACGAGGTGTCCCAACATAAGTAGAGGACTCCAAAAAGCATGCTCATGCACCAGAGATGGATTCTGATCCCACTGCCAGGGGCTCCCTCAAGCAGATCAAGCTACACAACTGTCTCACCATGAAGAGGGTGAGAGGTCCAGTCCCATGCAGGATCCACAGCCATTGATCCAACTTTCAACAACCCACACCTGCTTCACCCACGCCTCTCTCCCACTGCCCGAGCTGTCAGGGCCCTACACTGTGGTCTACTGAAAAATGACAAGTAGGGACCCACAGCTTTGTCGGGCTTGGGAATCATTTTGTAAGTGCAGAGACAGTGAAGTTGGGAGCTGTGGGGGTTGAAGCTGGGAGATCTGGAGGTGGCAACGCTGTGAGAGCCTGGGCAAGAGCTCAAATGCTGGGGAACATTCTAGAACTGGGTGGGAACAAGCAACAAGCTAGCTGGAGGTGAAGCCTGGCAGCACTCAGCCACAGTGAGCACAGGTGAGGTGCTCCAGCAGCCGAGTGCGACCACCTGGAGAGTTCCGGTGCTGTCCTCCCCAGCATCTGTTTATTTCATGTGGAGCAGCGTGTGGATACTGGGAGGCTGGAAATCTGCTCGGGGTGGAGAGGAGCTGACCTTGGCGCTGAGAGCTCCTGCTGCTCTCTTCAGCGAGGTCCAGCTGTGCCAGAGGCTCCTACCAGCTTATTCTTTGCTGCTGAATTTTGTGCAGGTGTTAGGACAGAACATGATCAGGGAGGTGAGCACTGATCCCAAAGCGCATCCTTGTTTTCCCCACCTTAGGAGACGTGTGTGGTCCAGCTCTGGCCAGTGCTGTGTTGGCTGCTTCTGGGATCCTCCCCACTATTTAATGAATGAGAGAGGGAGAGAGAGACTGGAATACCACCCATCCTGCATGTGGCAGTGATCTTGGCCAATGTAACTCCTACCAGAGTCTCAGGAGCCACCTTATAACCAGGAGGCTAGCAAAGGAAGATGCAGCGAAGAAACTGACCAGCACCCTGATGCACTCGCTGCTGAGCGAGCCTAGGAACCCTCAACCTTTGTGTTTATCAGGGCTCCTCCTGCTGCTACGAGCCAGGTGCTCCCTAAGGACACCTGACTCATCAACTAATAGACTCCCTAACCCTGGGTGTGGGATGACGACGCCCTCTGGAGCACCAGTGTCTGGCCCTCCTGGAGCTCAAGGCACCACACATGGCACACCTCTGGGAAGTAGGCAGAGGGTATGCGAACACGGGAAGGGTTGAACAAACAGCCAAAGGCAGCCCAAGTCTGGGAGCTGGTGAGTCCCAGGCCTACAGACTGCAGGTCCACCGGGGCTGACTCTCACCTCCGTGAACGTCCACACTGGAAGCTCCCCGGGATGCTTCTCTTGTCATCCAGTCGGGCATCCTGCCTGGCTCCCCACACTTCCCCCCCCCCAGGTCTGTTTCTACTCCACCCTGTCCATCTTCCTCTTGTCCCTAACCCTTGAAATGAAGTTTGAGCGTTAAAGTAATCAAGTACCCCCCACTCTCCCAGAACCAACTTTCAACAGCCAGATTCTAAAATCTGTATTTTGAAGCACTGGGTAGTACTTAGATATTGGTCTCCATAGCCCAGGGGTGTCTTCAAAATACCCTTTTCCTTTTCCTGTTGACCCCAAGAGAGAGGCCCCAAGTAGCCCGTGCCATGGCTCAGCCTAGGTGCTCTGCTCAGAATTACACCAGAGAGGACCGCACACAGGAGCTACAAGGCCCTTGTGCAGTATCCTTGGTAGATAAACACCCCACCACACACACACACACACACACACACACACACACACACACACATCCACTGTCTTCAGGAATCTTCTCCACACAACCTGAACTCAGGCCCCAAAACAGCACAGAAGCGAACAGTTTATACAGACTTTATTTGTCACCCAAAGAGGTGAGCACACACGAGAGTGGGCAGGCAGGGGGCTAGAGATACACTGGCATAGTTACCTGCCCTGTTCACAGACAGACCAGAAAGGGCGGGGGGTCTAGTTTTTAGCACGTATTGCTATGGGATAATCACAATGACACATTTTATTCCCAGTTCTATTTACGCCATGGAGTGTGGAGAGGGTACACTTCTTACACTAAAAATATAGACTTTGGAATCTCTAAAACAAAAATATCTGTCTCTACATGAGACCTAGAGAGAAGCACACAGAAAATGAGGAAATGTACCAGCACCTCAAGCTGCCCCTTCCGTGGGAAGGTTGCCCTGCTTTCCACCAGACACCATCAGCCACTTCTAACCAATGACAGACAAGACACAGAGGAGGCTTGGCATCTCAGAGGAGTGGGGAGGGGCAGGAAGGATTTTGGCTTCTCTCACAAAAGGAGTGATTGCACATTCAGGTTAGTGCTTCTGGTCCCAACACAAGTAAAAACCTGCTGCGGAAGTCACCCATGAGTTTGCTAAGCAATCCCCAAGCCAGCCAATTGCTCCTGGGCTTAGAAAGGGGTTGTGGGAGGGTAGGAGGGTGGGTTTTCCCTCTTGCTCAGAAAACATCAGCTAGGGAAAATGCTGGAAGTGGGTTAGATTTGGGGGAGGGTGCTCCTCCTTTTCTCTTCAGAAGATCCCGAAACCACTCCATTCTTATTGAGCACAGAATCTCCTCAAAGGATCATGCCTATGGATGGATGACTCACTTCTGAGGGCTACGGAAAAGACTCCATTCCTCTCACACACTCCAAACAGTGATAGTTACTTCACACCTCCTTTGCTTATGAAAATTATCCTCCTTTCTGGCCACAAAAAAGGTAACTGAAGAAAAAAATGTAACTGAGTCAGCCATCCATTCTCTATAATTAATGCTAAGAGAGACCAAGAGCAAGCCAAGTATGGTGGCACATGCTTGGAACTCCAGCACTCGGGAGGCAGGAAATCAGCTGCAGGCTCAAGGCTAGCTTGGTCTACGCAGTGAGACCCTATCTCACAGAGCAAGAGTGTCGGAGGGGGCACCGAGAGTCACTTAAAAGTAGATAAAGCAGAAAAGTTGCTTCTGTTTGAATTTTGAATGTTTGTCTGTTTACAATGAATGTAGGACAATACAGACGAACATAGGAGCTTAAAAATGCTTAGTCCCTCCCCAACATGTCATGTCAGAGCATAACCATCCAGTCCAGGACACGACCATCCAGTCCAGAACATAACCATCCAGTCCCGAGAGGTGTCAGCAGCAGCTGAGCTCAAAGCTCTCACCACCTAAGCTGGTGGCACTGTCAGGAGCTCTGATTATGACTCTTTCCTCAGAGGGAACTTGAACAATGGCCAGAAGAGCTGAAGGAGAGAGAGTTCTTGGAAAGCTGAGGCAGAACAGGCAAGAGCGTGGGTGAAGTCTCACCTGACCAGCCAGGGCCGGCTAAAAGATTTCCACCAAGAGAAAGTCAAGATGGCGGAGAACACTCAGTGCGGGGTCTGTGAAAGTCCAACAACGATGGGCTTGGAAACTTGAAGAAGAGTATGAGAGAGATGAGGGACAAACTGGCTCGACCCCACAATTTAACAGCCTTGGGAGCTGAGGACACGGTTCAACAGTTAGGAGAAGGACTCAGGTTCAATTCCCAGCACCTACATGGAAGTTCACAACTATCTATAAATTCAATTGTAGGAGATCTGATGCCCTCTCTGCTCTCTTCAGCACCAGGCACACACATGGTACAAAGACATACATGTAGGCAAACACCCTCACATACACAGTTAAAGTAAAATTAAAATTCCTAGGAGGTGCTGACACTCTTGCAAAAGACCTTCAGAGACACTGTAAAGTCTTAGGGGACACATGTGACATGATGTCTCTGATGCTCTTTAAAGACTAAAGGAAACCCAGGGGCCTGGATCCTAGCTAGCCCTGTGCTTCCGGATCACTAGAGAGGACACAAGGACAATTACTGCTTCCCTGACTAAGAAGGGAGTCTGGAGAGCTGAGGAGGTGGATAATGTAGACTTAACCATCCTTTTTGGATGATCAAAAACCACAGACTCTCCAGAGGGGAGACTGGAAGGCTGCAGCCATCAGCACCACAGCCTTTGGGCAAGTCAGGGACTCAGTCAATGCCAGATCTTTATCCAACATTTATAAGTAATTCAAAAGTCTGTTCCATCACCAGCAAAGGGAAATTATAACTACTCACATTGTCTTTGGGAAAATATGGCTCACTTTCCCTCCACCATGAAGGCAAGTTTCATGAATTAAGGAGACCTGGGATGGGGCTGTGAGTGGCAAAGCTCAGAGCCTCCTGACCCCTCCCAAGTTGCACGTGTATTACACAACCAAACACAAGAGGCACAGTATATCTCTTCAGGTCTTCACCCTCTCCCTAAAGCAACCCTTCCCTGATAATCATCAGGAAGCAACCTGGCCACTTTACATCTTTTCACATTTCAGGAACTTTACATCTTTTCCTTTAGAGCCAAGGCTTCACTACCAACATGTCCTTGAACCTCAGCCTTCCCCCACTCACTCTGCTCACATCACCAGTTGACATCACTAGGATGTCAGGACATTGGCTGGCAACACTCAAGAAGCTACCCTTGTCATAGAAGAGGTGATCACTTCTCTGGTCCTAGCAAATGTTGGCATGAGAAAAAAAAATCAGAGGTCCCATAGCTGCACTGTTCAGAGCTAACAAAGGCAGCCCCCACCCTCCAGCAGCTAAACATCTAGAGGGCAACTCAAGACTCAGCACTTGGAAAGAGGTATTTCCCTGGGGACACTGTCACTGGCTTCCTTGCACCATGGGCTCCTCTGTTACATGCCTCTCAGGTGCACTGAGGCCAGAGCAGTGGGTAAAGTAGTCACCAATTTCCCTACACGCATGGGAATACCGGGGTGGGGGGGGGGGGGGGGTGGTGTTCCCAGGGGACTAAAGCAATAGAAGAGACGCAAGTCTAAGGAAGTAGCTGGAGGGTTGGAAAGTTATCAAGAAAGTTTTCCCACTGACAGGCTGCTTCTGAATCATTCTGAGCTGGGTAAGGGCTACAATCGCTAGATCTGTCCTGAAGTGATACGCTCTGGAATTTGGCTCACAGAGACTATAATGCCCACTGATTGATTTCTGTGATACCTGCCTGTTCCAGTGTGCAGTCCTGGAGAGCAAGCCAGGGCTGTTGCTGAGATGCAACAGAGATCTCTCACGTGTAGAGATCAGACAAACCAGGAACAACACTCCATATTTCAGAGGATGTCATTTTAGGATCTGGGAGCAGCAAGGCATTCATTCATTCACCATGAATGCCTACTACTATTTTATAAAGTATACCTCTTGCATCTGTCCTGTACCAATTGTTAAATATCTTGAAAATCATCTCTGTATCAAAATGGCAGTGGTCCTCACAGGTAGGGAAGTAGTGATAACACAGGTTCACTTCAACGCCAAAGGCCTGCAGAGAATGGCCAGATGCCGTCGAGTACGTGCACAGTCCAAGGTGCATACTGCAATAAAATGATGCAGCGCTTCTCACCCAGGAATGAAAGCACGCATGCACTGTGTGTGTGTGGTGTCTTCTGTACAAAGATGCAGATGGAGAGCCAGTGTGACCAGCTTACCAGTCACTTCTGTGCACAAAGGAAGGAGGGGTCCATAGCACTGAGGCCCAAACCCTGGATGATAGTTTTAGAACACAGGAGAGAAAAATCATACATATACTTTTAAACTAAGTGTCCAAATTGACTTCACCACTTACAGTTCATTTCTTAGCATGGCTTTTTACATCTGAGAGCCAGAACTTCTGTCAGCCAAAAGGAATCTGTGGTGAGGAAGCCACATGGCTGAAGGCGGTTTTGATCCACTGTGTGATGATGGAGTTCGCCACCAAGGCAGCTAAGGAGATGTCCATGAGCACTTGGGTCTCTCCAGGGTGAAGGAGCAATGTAGCCTCATGAGACAGCAGCAGAATGTCAAACAGTCCCACAAAACAGCCAACAACCCCAGATTCACCTTTCTACCCACAAACAACTGGTATCAGATCTTCCCTAGATGACTACAAACAGACCTGGTAACAAATCCCCAGGCTAGGGAGTCTTCCCTGGTCTCTAGATTCATTCCTCTGCTAGCAGGCTCCTTCTTCCTCAAGGAGACCCAAGGAAAGATGGTCGTCCTCCTACTTGGCTGGTGTCCCCGAGGCCTTTCCTTTCTTCAGCTGAACTCTAGCTCTCACACTTGGCCCTGCTTCTTCTAAGGGTCTCATCGCCTGTGTTGACTGCTTCTGGGGAGCAATATGGATGACCCCAGGCCAGCAGCATCTTGCCAGCTCTGGTGATGGCCATTGTTGATGCTCAGATAACTGACCTCAGACAGCAGACCTGCTACAGTGTCTGGTCTGACCAGCACCCCTTCCCAAGTAGAAATGGAACTGAGGCCCAGGCTTCTCCGGAGCCTCCCCTCTCCAGCTTCTCTGCTACCATCCCAAGCTACCATTCATGAAGAGGGACCTCAAGAAGGAATCCTCAATGACAGAATGGACTCATGTGGCTTACTAGGCCAGCAGAGAGCACTGGAGAAAATGTCTGAAAAATGGGAAGCTGGCTCTTTAATGGTGGCAGTTCTGAAGAGAAAGAAGAAAGAGGAGAGGAGGCAACAGGAAGTCAGCCTGACGGTGGCCCCGCTGGTGCCTGGCTGCTGGTATGAGGGTGGCTGGGTATCTTCCAAAACGCACACCGAGAGTGACTGAAAGCTTCCGTGTGGCATGGCTTTGAGATGACCAAGGACGGGGCCAGACTCAGCCCGGCTTTTCTCTGAGAGACTCACCATTTTCTCGAAAACCAGAACTTCTCTGAGGCACCTCATGGCCCACATCTTCTCCTCCAGCAGAGGCTCTCAATTGAAGAGGCTGGATGACAAAGTTACAGTGAGACAAAGGGGCACAGGACCCGCGCCTGCTCTCAACACGGTACTCTGAAGACGCCACAACTCGGCTGTATCTTAAGTTCATTTACAAGTAGACTAGTTCTCTACTAAAAATAACCACATGTGTTATACATTTCTACAGCTGCCTGGGTTTCCTCTGAGAGAAGCAAGACTCTGCATCTCACCTGCATTCGACACAGATCTATTTTAACCCATTCAGGGAAGGAATGGGGGCCCACATGCTGGCAGCTGTGACTCTGAGAAGACTTTGCTGCTGCTTAGTACCCACATTCTACCACTGAGCCAAATGCCAGAAGTGGCAAAATGCCAAGTTATACCCGGAAGTAGGAGCAGGTCTAGTTTTCCCAGTTCCTGTTATCTCTATCAAGACCTCGAATATTTGCCTACATTTTTTTGAGGACTTAAATGTCCTTGGTGTTTGGGCTAAAATCGTAACTTATATACATAGCATTCCTTAATGCAGGCAAAGATGCCTCCAATCCTTTCTGATTAAAACTGATCTATGTTACCATTAAATGATACAGAGAAATTTCTTTGCAGAATAAGAAAACTGTTATGTTTAGCAAAATTCTCATTTCAGAACCTAAGTTAAGTGGGTTAAAGTCTGAGCTAATACTATCATATTATTTATTAGTGTTAATAGTATTGATCCAGGCTTTTAGCAATTTTCCAGTTTGTGCAGTTACAGTAACCAGAGACAACCTTCAGATTCTGAAATGAGAAACTTTCTCCAAGTAGATTTAAAAAACTAAGCAGATAAAGCAAATTTACATTCCAAAATAATTACAGCCTGTCCTTGGGACCTAAGTAAATGGGCAATTCAGAACAGCCTGCCTTTTCAAATATTTGGAAACTTTTTATTTTTATTTGTCTTACTGTACAGTTAGCAGAAACAGTTCTGTTATTTACTAGGCAAATTCAATCCTACAAGTAATATACATCTTACCTTTAACATTACTGCCATTTCAAAAGCCAGAAGTAAATAAAAATGGGAAGTTAGAATTCTCTTTACCTTTTTTCCTTTGTATTTCCAGAATTTATACTGAGAGCCTTCCAGACCGTGGTTTTAGGCATTTCATCTGATATATTAATCTCAGAGGGGTCACATCTGAAATCAAAGCTTAGGCAGTGAATATCAAATATGTAAGTAAAGGACACACCCCAGTTTACCATGACCACCACCCCATGAGAAGGGAGAGTTGCTTGAGGATGAGTCTGACAGGCCAGGGCATAGAAAGAGGCTATGTGCAAGGCTTCAGGCTGCTGATGCCCAGCTGGTGGCTGGTGCTTTAAAAGAGTTCACCGTTGGTGACACTGAAGCCAGGGGCCACCACTTGCTACCCGCTGCATGGCACTCTGGTTCATCCTCATTTACATAACAGAATCTTTTCCATTTATACTTTACAAAAGACTTTCATACTCTATGAACTTAATAATCATAGCAACAGAGATCAATCATAATCCTCATTTTGAAAGTGTAAAACCCAAAGGTTTCAGGGCTAAGTGCCCATCAAAAAGTTAAACAAAAGCATAGAATCAAGACTCTAAACACAGTCCTGGGTCCTTGAAAACCTGACTATTCTAGAATCATCCATGGATGCATCCTGAAATGCACAGAGAAGAGATAGCATCCCACAGGGAAAGGAGCACTGATCCTGCTTCGCTGCCAGAGACATCAAAGCCCATGGTCTCTTCCGTAAAAGCACAGAGACATCTTCTTAGGGACCAAAGAAAAGATTTCCTGATTTATCCGCAGTATAAACCACAGTCAGTCTAATCATTCAGCAGCTAATGATTCCCTGGGATCCAGATGTGGCACATCAGGCTTTCTTCCTTCTCTAGCTGTCCTTATTGCCAGGCTTCTTCAGCCTGGGTCTGCTGCTTCCAAACAGACACAGATGTCAGGAGTGAAGCCACATTCCGGGCATTCAGTACCCTCTGCTTTATGGAGAGCAAAGGGTTTGACAGAGAAAGAGGCTGAGGCACCAGCGCAAGCCTTGCCTGGGCTTTAAGATCAGTGTCCCCCGGGCTCCCTGGACTAAAAATGCTAACCCATACTGAGATAGGCTGTCTCTGCCTGCTTCCAAAGGCAGGCACGACATACCCACCAGGCTGAGGACACACACTACTGACTGGGGAAGTGGCAGAGATCCCGTCTAAATCCTGACCTGTGTGAGCAGCACTATAACCCTGGAACAACATCTCATCAGCTCCTCACTCGTACAAAGCAGCAGCTAATGAACCTCTGAGGAACGCTGTAAAGCCCCCTGTCCACCCTGACATGGGAGAAGGCATTGGGACACTGGCTCCTGCCTGCCTCTCTTCTTGTGACTCCTAGCCCTAGGAAGCAGGGAGCGCAGCAGGTGTTCAGTGGAGTGGCTGGTTGCACAGCTTCCTTAGAAGAGCCACAGCAGGGCAGCGGGAATCTGGCAGCAAGCTCTTTGGTATTTGGGGGCTAACCTGAAGCTGCTGTTCTTGCCAGGACTATTTAGCAACTTCCTGCTTTCAAGGGGGAACTTATCACCCCCTATGTCCAACATCTTCTCAGCCTCCTGGAAAAAGAAAAAAAAAAAAAAAAAAGGAAACCTTAATATTGTCAGATTCAAAGAAAGCCCCAACTCTCCAAACTCCAAAAAGTAGAGCTTATGGCCAAAAATTAGTCTCAGCTCAGCTCAAGCTGGACTACAGGACTGCTAAAAGCCTACAGCCAGCATTTCTCAGGAACCTGTGAAATGGGTTTCTGCCTGCCAGGAAGGGTCCTGCCAGCTGCTTACCTGTGGTTGCTAGCTCCTGTGCTGTGGTAGTTCATGGGTTTCCTTACTCCTGGAGATCTGCTCTATGTAACAGCAAGGTTTTCCCCGTCGTTCGTGTGTGCGTGTGTGTGTGTGCGCGTGCGTGCGTGCGTGCGTGTGTGTGCGTGCGTGCGTGCGTGCGTGCGTGCGTGTGTGCGTGTGCGTGTGCGTGTGTGTGTGTGTGTCCCATCAATGCATACCATTCTCATTTCTCTCACAGACAGCCTAGTTATATCCAGGAGGCTTCTTTTTCTCTCTGCTCTAGACTCTTCCAGATGCCTATGAATGTTTCTCTCTTTTACCTACAATAAAACCTCCCCCCCAATCATGAGTAACCATTTTGGTGGTTTCTTTACTGAGCCCTAGCTTACAATTAGATCTTGGACCAAGAAGGTCGAGAGCTGTTCAAGCCAAACAACCATCTTCCATATCCAGCACCCAGGCAGGGGGATCGGGATCTGTCCCTGGTCTATGGGCAGGCTTCTGGAATCCGGTGCCTGTGGTGTGACGCCTTGCACAGCCTTGGTGCAGTGGGAAGGGGCTTGGACCTGCCTAGGCTCAGTGTGCTGGGCTCTGCTGACTCCCCATGGGAGACCTCGATTTGGGGATGTGGAGATGCGGGATGGCTTGGGAAAGAGGGCTGGGGTGGGAGGGGGGGTGTCTGTGGACAGCATTGGAGTGAGTAGAAATTTTCTTAATAAAGAAAAATGAAAAAGAAAAAGAAGATGGAGAGCCCGCCACAGCCCATTTTCATAGTTTCACTCACATTCGTAGAGTTAGGCCCTTCTGTGAGTTTGACCCCTTGCAAGAGTGAGGCAACCAAACAGTAGTACATAGGGAACAGCATTGAAAACAGTAATAACCTCAATGTAAGCCGCTACAGCAGTGGTTCTCAACCTGTGGGTCACGACCCCTTTGGGGGCTGCATATCAGCTATCCTGTATATCAGATTTTTATGATTCCTAACAGTAGCAAAATTACAGTTGTGAGGTAGCAACAAAGTAGTTTTATTGTTGGGGGTCACCACAACATGAGGAACTGTACTAAAGGGTTGCAGCATTAGGAAAGTTGAGAACCACTGCCCTAGAGCCAATGACCAATTACTAGGGACACAGGGCACAGAAGAACATGCCAGTGTTACCAAAGAACTTCTTGATGAGAGAGACACCCTGCGGTCAAAGACCCAACAGAAAGAAAAAAGAGATCCCTAAAGTGATATGATGTGGGAATCAGCCAGTTGTAATGTATGGTCCTTTGCTAGATCCTGATCCAAATACACAAGCTGTTAAATGGTAAGTGTGTGTGGGGGGGGGGGGGTCTGGGAAGATGGCACAGGTGTGAAGTGCTTGTGGCACAAGTGTGAGGACTTGAGTTCAGATCACCAGGCCCCGTAAACAAACCAGGCATGGCAGCATCCTGTAACCCTGTTGAGGGGCAGAGACAAGAGGAACACAGGCTGGCTGGTCAGCTGACCAGCACACACAGGGAGCACAGGAGGACTGCAGGCTGGCTGGTCAGTTGAGCCAACCCAAGCAAGAGCTCCAGGTTCAGCCAGAGACCATAGTTCTAAAAACAGGGTAGGACACAACCAAGTAAGACACCTGATGCTAACCTCTGGCCTCCATCTGCAGACACACACACAAACACACATATCCCAATAATAGTGAAATTGGGGGAAAGTTTTCTCATTTTTACATATATTAAAATGTTCCATATTAAAATATTTTCTTAAAAATTATGCCAACACAAAAAGATTGGGAGTTTGAGTCCAGCCTGGATTACACAGGTCTAATAGGCCTGGCAATAGGTGCCTCTCCCTGCAGAGCCATCTTGCTAGGCGAATTATTTCATAGAAACATGAGTAAAATATTTTTGTCTGTATTGCTTGACTATTCTCAGGATGAGTTCCTGGGTCAAATGGTGTAAACATTTTTCTTTCTAATACAGAGTCTTATGTTGACCAGGCTGAACTCAAACTGTCCCCCTGCCTCAGCCTCCCAAGTGTTGGGAACGTAAGTATACGCTACAGTATCTAGCTTAAAAGGATACATATATGCATTTGTGTGCGTGTTCATGTGTGCCCTTGCACGTGCATATCGTGTGTGTATGCCATGGGTATGTGTGTGTGTGTTTTGCCTACATGTCCATATTGATATCATGTGGTTGCCTGGTGCCCAGAGAGGCCAGAATGGGGTGTTGTGTCCCTGGACCTGGAGTTACAGGTGAGTGAGCTGCTGCCACTTGTGCTGGGAGCCAAACTTGGATCCTCTGGAGAAGCAGCCAGTGTATAAACCATGAGCATCACTCCAGCTCTGGCAGATGTGCATTTAAGACTCTCCATCTCCCGTCAGTGTATGCGTGGCCCGTTCCAAACACAGAGTTGAAGGGTTAGTTCCTATCCATTCATGCTTTGTTGTCATTTTGATAAGTGAAAAAAAAAAAATTCCCTGCCAGGGATGGAGGCACAACAGGCAGGAGGGACGCTGTTCTGTTTTGTTTTTTCATTGCTTTTGTATTTAAAAATTCAATTATCTAACAATATAAGATTTTTTAAAATTCAAGACATTAGACATTAGGAAATTTTATTTTAAAATATAGTTGAAAAAGATGACAGTGTCTGCTGAGTGACAGACCGGGCATTTCCAGGTCAGAGCTGGCAGCAGGAAAACCACGTGTGTGTGTGTGTGTGTGTGTGTGTGTGTGTGTGTGTGTGTGTGTGCGCGTGTGTGTGTGTGTGCGCGTGTGTGTGTGTGTGTGTGTGTGTGTGTGTGTGTGTGTGTGTGTACATATATTTATGTGTGTATGTATGTATGTGTATGTGTGTACATATATTTATGTGTGTACATATATTTATGTGTGCATGTGTGCACATATATTTATGTGTGCATGTGTGTGTACATATATTTATGTGTGCATGTATATGTGTGTAGATAGATAACAGACAGATAACCAGAAGGACACTCCCAGGCCCTTCATTTCTTGGCCTGGTATTTCCATCTTGCCACACATCCTTTCTGTGCATGTTTAGGCCATGGCTCATGGTCCACTGTGCCAACTGCTGAGGGCCATGAAGGACAGAAAGTCCCTCACAAGCTGTGTTTGCACAGTGCCAACCACAGCACATCTAGGTGTATAGCCAGTACTCTCAGAAATATGGGTTCTACACACTTGTCAAATCAGATCTTCTGGAGAAAAGGAGCCATTGGATCTGAGAATCACAGAGTACATCCATATTCTAGTGTGATCCTGGGGTAAAATCCAAGGGGGAAAGGACTAGTTACCAACTCCGAAACATGAAGGGCAGACAGGGCCAGGACCCCTTAACCCTTCGGCAGCTGAGGACACCTTGGGTAACCCTTTGGATCCTGACATGCCGCCCCGCACACAGCCCTCCCTCCCTCTTCAGGCCCTGAAATGCGAGGCTCTACCTCCTCCTCCTTAGCCTTCTTCTTGGCGTCATCCAGCTTCTTCTTTTTGCTTTCAGGCATGAGGTCATCCAGCCAGCTCAGCTCACGCTTGGAGAAGCAGAGATCCATGACTTTCCTGACGAAGACCAAGGCCAGGACCTGACAAGAAGGAATGGAGGTAACGGGAGCTTCTCTGGCCGTTAGCAGAGCTCTAGGGCATTTCAAGCGGAACTGGACGACAACAGGAGCAGCAGTCACTCACTGCGGGCCAGTGGCACCCAGCATGAGGCTTTTTATAGAATTTATTTTAAAATTTTATATATTTAAAAAATATGCCTTTATGTGTGCTATGTATTATATATGCATGTGTACTATGTGAATGCCCGGTGCCCGTGGAGGTCAGGGAGGCACCAGTTCCCAAGGAACTGACATTGACTCTCTAACAGAAATGAACAGGGCATGCCTTGTTCACACTTCAGGAAATTCTGACCCAGGGGACAACATGGACAACAGGGAGATGGCAATGTCACATGATCACCTAGGGTGGCAGAAGTCCCAGAGGTGGAGAGCAGAGCTGTGGGTGCCCGCGGGTTTGCAGGAAGGGAGTATGAGGCGTGGCGGTTTATGAGTCTGGAGTTTCTGTTAGCAAGGTGAAGGTCTGGAGTTGGAGAGTGATACTGGTACCTCAACAGTGTTCTTAATCCCACTGACCTGCACCCTTAAAAATGGTGAACTCAGGATGGGCAGTGGTGGTGCACACCTTTAATCCCAGTACTCAGGGGCAGGGCAGGTGGATCTCTGTGAGTTGGAGGCCAGCCTGGGCTACAGAGTGAGATCCAGGACAGCCAGGGCTACACAGAGAAACCCTGTGTGGGGGGACTTACCATCATTGGGAAAACAATGGCAGCTGGCGATGCCTTGATGACCCAGAGCAGGACGAGGCAGGTGAGCTGGATGAGGGTGAAGAGGTGCACTTTGCGCAGGGGTACATGCCGCAGGTAGATGAAGTCTGGCTGGTGTTTTGCAGGCATCCCAAAAAGCTTCAGGCGGTCAAAGAACTGAAGGGGAACACGCATTGGCTGCGGCAGGTCCCAGGGAGGAGCCTCAAGCCCATCTGTGGCCCTCCCCACCTGCTCTGCATAGCAGCAGCTGGGGCCCTGCCTCCGGGAGATGGAAACTGGGTCTCTGAGACAATCAGCAATTTGGTCAGGTCAGTGAGTGGCGGTAAATAAGGAAAACCACCTTTTCTAATTCCAGGTGCAAACTTCCTCCTCCCGGTGCACTGCAACCGCCCATACCCTGCCCCCACACTGCAGCTGCAGAGAGGGTGTTCCCAGGGTGGGTGACCAACAAGCTAACCGCATCTTTGTGCAAGCTATCAAAACCAATTCCACCCAGGCATAATTACAGACAGGCTGGGGCAAGAGGATGGCTAAGTTTGAGGCCAGCCTGGGCTGCACAGTGGGTCCCAAGTCAAACTGAGCTACAGAATAAGATACTATTTTCAATGAACAAATTCCCTCCCCCCAAGTCCCTAAGTTCCCAAACCTCAACTCTCCTGCTTGTTCTTTGAAAGATTTGAAGCTACTTATTGATAAGACCAAAAGAGAATTCTTAAAATTCTGGCTGGAGGAATGACGACATTGGGGGCCAGTGAGACGGCTTGGGAGAAGTGTGGTATGCAAGCCTGAGTTCAAATCCTGAGACCGTGTGAAAGTGGAACGAGAGAAACAGCCCACAAAGTTGTCCTCTGACCACACCATGCATGCTGTAGCACGTGTGCCCACACATACCACCCCACACACATACGTACACACCACCACCATGCCATGGCATGTATGTGGAGGTCAGAGGACAAAGCAGCTAGTTCTCTCCTTCCACCATAGGTTCCAAGGATGGAACTCAGATCGTCAGGCCTGGTGGTCAGCACCTTACAGGCCTGGTGGTCAGCCCTTCCTGCTGGGCCACCTCGGTGGTCCTAGTCTACAGGAATTTGGCCAAGTGTCCCTGGTTTAATGACAAATAACCACTGTGTAAGAATGACCAGAACTGTGACATAAACCCGTGTCATTCTGGAAGTCAAGACTCCTACGCCAGCCTGACCTATTTTGTGCCCCACATCTGAAGACATTGCTTAGCCAAATGGCAAAACAGGAAGTCATGTCTCAGGTACTGGCTGTGCCTCCCTTGGGGGACTGTGCCTCTCTGGTCAGGACAAGTGAACACAGAGCAAGAGATACGGTCCAGCCGAACCACACGATACCTGGATTCCTTGTAGAGAAGAGACTCCCATGTAGAGGAAAACTCCGTAGAGTACCGGCATCGGAATGAACTGCAGATAAGGGCGGAGACAAGACATGGGGCGCACCAGCAGGTTACGGCTAGCTAGTCTTCTTTTTGAGACGGACTCTTACTGTGCAGCCTTGGCTGGCTTGGAACTCAATATGTAGACCAGGCTGGCCTTGAACTCATGGACACCTGCCCATCTTTGCCTCCTGAGTGCTGGGATTAAAAGGTGTGCGCCACTATGTTCCATCTCTATAAATTTTTAATTTTGAAAGTGAAAGAAAGCCACAGACAGCTTCATAAACTCCTTCATTTAAAGCAGAAACAAAAGGATAAGCTGGCGATGACCAAAGTCATTTTATTCTGAAATGGAATTGTGATCCATAGGTAAGTCATGGGCCTCGCGTCTCCTCCAGCCTCTCCCTCTGCCAGTCTTCCTCCTCCCTAGATATGACTATACAGATGGGACAGGACCACACTCATGGTCATGTGCACACATACATGTACACACATGCATACACACTCATGGTTATGTGCACACACACACACACACACACACACACACACACACACACGTATACCTGCATTTTTACTGACCTAAGATTTGAGGGCACCAGAGAGGAAACTAGCTGAGAACATGTTGTTATACTGCGAGCTTTTTAAAGTGGTGGACACAGTGCGAGACTGTGGCTTTCCTGTCACATCATGTCTTTCAATGTAGATAAAGTTAGCCTTGAACTTACTGTGTACAAAGAATTTCCTACCTCCACCCACATCAGCACCTCTCCTGCTGCTCTAGAGCTGAGGACCAAACCCAGAGCATTCAACAGCCCTAGCCCCTCAGTCTGCTTTTATCCTGGCGCTAAAGAACAACATAACTCCTCTCAGAAAGTCCACACTGGATTTTCATGCTGCCCCGACTCTAGAGTAACCAGACGTCCCAGTTTGCTGACAAGTCTGTAGCAATGCTGGGTGGTGTCTTCATTATCCACTTGACATAAGTTCAGAGTGACCTGGAAGGAGGATGTCTCAGTAAGAACTGCCTGTGGGACAGTCTTGATTAAAGGTGAGTGTGGGAGCCCACTATGGGCAGCGCCATCCCCAGGCAGCTGAGCATGTGCCAGAGTATGAGCCAGTACACAGCGTTCCTCCATGGTTTCTACTTCTACATGATGCATTGTCATCTGAAAGCGTAAGGTGAAATAAACCCATTCCTCCCCAAGTTGTTTTGGTCATGGTCTTTATCACAACAATAAAAAACATACTAGAACAATATCTACAATCCCAGCAATCAAGAGGCAGAGGCAGTTAGGACTGCCACAAGTTCAAAGCCAGCCTAGACTACATAGTGAGTTTTAGCACTCAGGGCCATATAGACCTGTCTCAAGAACGAAAAGCCAGGGGTAAGAAGGGCCAGGGCATAGCTCAGCAACACAGTGCTTGCTCTGCATGCAGAAGGCCCTGGGCTGGACCTCTAACATGAAGGGAGCTAGTCCAAGAAAAGGAAATGGCAAGACAATGGCCCATCAGATTACTCATTACATTTTATAATTACCATGTTTGTTTTCTTAAGCACATTTAACTGTCTTACCCACAAGAATAAATTCTTTTGGGCTAGAGTTAAGAGCACTGGCTACTCTTCCAGAGGTCCTGAGTTCAATTCCCAGCACCCACATGGTGGCTCGCAACCATCTGTAATGAGATCTGGCGCCCTCTTCTGGCCTACAGGGATACATGCAGGCAGAACACTGTGTACATAACAAATAAATAAATCTTTTTTAAAAAAAAATCAATTCTTCCAGAGCAGAGGTCAGTGTATGTCTATACTGGAGCCCTGCATTTCCAGCACAGTTTCTGGCACAAGGGCCCTGGATGAGTGATTACCTTTAAGACAGTTGTCATGAAGACAGAACAGCCCATCAGCACGAAGATCATCAGGCCTGTGACCCTCTGCTCTCGGATGCCCAGGAACTTGGGCTGCTCCCCAGGAGCGGAGCACTCAGACTCCAGCTTGAGACTATTCACATGTGTGATGGACAGGACAGTCGCAGCCACAAACCAAGGCAGGCCCATGATGGAGCAAACACCCAGCATGACGGCCACCATCAGCAGGTCCAGATGGTAGCCACAGCCTTTCTGTGGGGAAACGGTCACTTTCAGTGAGCTGGCTGTAGCAGGTCATGGAATAGTGAGCTAAAGGCTTCAGGCTCAAAGCTAGCTGGAGTAGAAGGGGAAAGAGTCCAGAGAACACTTACAACCCTCCCAGTTTGGAGGGAACAGGTAAGAAAAAGGGAAGTTTAGCTTGTCATATATATATCTGGTCTTCATACAGTTGCCTCTAACTTCCTCTGATTGAGTTTAGACATTCAAAACTCAACCCTTCTTTGGAAGAGCAGCAGGAAGCAAGCCACATTGTGACCGTCCTAGAAACTACAGAACGATGTTTTTATTGAGTTCCTGGACACCATCCCCATCCGTGCCAAATCTGGATTTTACCATAGAGATGGAAGGCATGTGGCCTCTCACTAATACATGAGTTAGAACTAACCCTAGCCTGAGTAACCCTAACTCAAGATTCACCTTGAAGCCTCACAATGGGCCTCAGTGGAAGAATCTCTGCCTCTGGGAAACAGAGGTCAAAGCCCTGAGCTGAACCATAGGAGGAAAAGCTGTATAGTTGTTGATTCAGAACATGTAGCTACTTAGGAACCAGCAGGACCTGTGGCCACCCCCTCTACACAGTCTGAGAGGAGAGTAATGGAGTCCAAGTCCCCCCATATTACGTCACGTGCTCCGTCTGGTCTCACCTCCAACCACCCTTTGTTATTAACAGGCAAGCAATGAAAAGCCCTCAGAGTTCCCTCAGCTCAGTTCCCGGCACAGCCAGGCTTGGCCCAAGTGAGAAGGTCAGCCTCGGGTCTGAAGCTTGGTTACCTTGAGCTTATGCTCCTTCCGATTAATGATGACGGCGGTGATCTGCTGGTCCATGAATATCAGGATGGTGCACAGGAGAGCCGGGATGGTCGCAGCTAGCACCGTCCACCAGGGATTGGGGCCAATGGGACTGATAAACCATCCTCGATCGTCCCTCGTCGGCTAAGAGATAAAACAAGCTGGATTTTTGTATCTTAACTCTGGACAAAACAAACCAAACTGAATCATTATTCTGTTTTTCTTTTTGTTCTCATTTGAATAAAAATCCTTAGAAAACAAAACATGAAATACAACAACCCCTAAGGAAATCTCTGGCCTTTTTTTCCAAATTCCCCTTAGTGGTCAGCTGTCACTTATCAGCTTCCTGTGGAATATTCATTAATCCCACATGGCCTTCCATTTGCTCCCCAAGTGCAGAGAAGGCAACTTTATCTCACGGTCAGCCCAAGTAAATACATCAGCAACTAAATCTGTTGTTCAAAAAAAATGACTTCCCAAGACAAATGAACGCAATACAGACAACCCTCACCCCTCCTGGCAGGAGCCATGGACTATGTCTGATGTACAAACAAAAGCCAAGTGGACCCACGTTTACTCAGATTCTTGGGCTGAGAGGAGAGTGACCCTGCGCCCCCATCAGTGGTCAAACAGGAGCCCAGGTACTGGAGACTTAGCAGTCCCAAAGCTTGGGGATATCTGACCTAGGACCCTCTTCGACGGCTTTCTAAGCTATTTGTTCAAACTCTCAACCTCCCCCTTGTGCACTCCCCGAAAAGACACATGGTGCTGGAGGACAAAAGGCTATGACCCAGAATGACCCCAAAAGGCAGCGAGTAAGGGAGAGATCGCTGAATCGGAAGCATTTGGTTGCAACAGTAGATACGGCACTTGGGTTAAAGAACTCTTCAATAATACTGGCAAGTCCTGGATTTCGAATGGGCTAAATAAATTCTAGAAGCTTTAGAACCTATGTGGAGAGACTACGTGGTCTTAGAGAGCAGTTAAGTTCTCAAACCAATACAGAAACTTGTTAACGCATTACTGATATCCTAAGTAATCACACAGCCAGGTCTGCTAAATCTGTTGGTTCGCTCTACACCTGCAGACTGAATCAACTGCAGATTAAAGATGCTGAGGAGATGCCACTGTGCTAGACACATTCGGATGCATGTCGCTGGCCTCTAAATACTACAGGATAACGCCACTTACACTGCTGTAGATAAAATCAGTCTAAGGGGGTTTAACTGCAAAGGAGTTTGCACACAGGTTGTAGCATTTAGGAAATATAGCATTTCCTTTCTGGAATGGAGCATCTGTACCCTGGGTCCTGGAACTAATCCCCAATGGATAAGAAGTGATTACACCAGCCTTCAGCCTGGCCTCGGGAGCTGAGACTGGCTGGTTAAGGAGAGAAGGCAGGAGACGCCTTGCTCTGCTTCCTGGGCTGTCTGTACCAGCCATGTTTCCTTGGTCTTCGATTTCCCTCTCTGTCTTCCCCTGCCTCTCAGAGGTCCCAGAAATCAACTCAGGTCTTAAGTCTGTGCATCATGGTACTTTCCCAGACTGCTTAATGCTCCAAATTTGCCCATTTTTATACAAAATCCATTTGTCCTGCAGCCCACTAGGTATAAGAGAGAAAGCTGATGGTGTCTGTTCATACAGGGATAAGAACACCGTGCTCTGGGAGGTGTTACACTTCTGGAGGGTGTTTTTCAACCCATTCAGCATTTTAGCAAGTTTAACAAAATTAAACAGATAAAATAGAAAAACAGAGGAAGAGAGACAGTATGTCTCCTTACAATCACTGTGAAGACAGTGAGGAAGTTGGGAGAGTTACCATGGAGCATCCCTGCCTGGCCTGGAACGCGCTCTGTAGCCCAG
The DNA here is from genome assembly GCF_903995425.1 of Onychomys torridus. Lineage (NCBI taxonomy): Eukaryota > Metazoa > Chordata > Mammalia > Rodentia > Cricetidae > Onychomys > Onychomys torridus. Next base: position 65,641,209 of record NC_050458.1, on the reverse strand, counting down.
GCTGGCCTACAGATTCACAGAGATCTGCCTGCCTCTGCCTCCTGACTGCTGGGTTTAAAGGCACACACCATGGAGCACCAAGGACTGCCTCTGTACTATCTGTCTTCCGGCCATCCTCAGCCCCTCCTATTCTGGAGTCTTCTGAAGGAGCTGAGCATATCCAGGCTTTCTGACCTCTCCACCCAATGGGGTTTGTGGAAATCAGCTCAGCTCTCCTGTCTCATCTACTTACTTCACTAAAATAGATTTGGGATCCCAATGATTGATCATTCATTAATTCACTACTGTGGATTATAAATAACCAAACATAAAATACAGTTGAAGAGATGTTCAGATGACTTCTTAGGTCTTAGGTCATTTCTACTCCTTCCCAATTCCTTAAAGCTGCAGCTCTGTGAGGGTGGCGTCACTCAAGTGCGCTCCTGGGCCCACCTCTGCACACCAGCACATCTTTATGTAAACGGGCACTTTCCATCACCGAAAGCTTAGCAGGGCGCGTATTCATAATAACACACAATACATTTTACTTCCTGAGCCTCTGAGACCCACTTCAGATCAGCCCACACTCAGGCATGGGCTCCCGAGACCTACTTACCTTGAACACACTGGGAACCTGAAGCTTTGGTGACGGGACCCCAATCAAGAAGTCCACGATCACCATTGTGAAGATGGTGAGGAAGACGGCGAAGTCACTCACCATGGAGCGGACCTAGCACAGGAAAGACCAGAGCAGTTACCACAGCAAAGATGTTACAGCCTGAAAGAGCCACAGCTTCCCAGAAAAACACGGCAGCTGAACTAATACAAACCCATTCAAACAAGACAATTTTAGTATACTCAAAGGAATGCCCACAATGTGTGTGTCTAATATGGAACAACAAACCTCTGACCAAGTCTAACATAAAGTCAAGACCAGTCTCTAAAGAGCAGAGTTTGGGATGCACAGGCTCAGGTTCAGATCTGGGTCCAGCAGAGGTCGTCTATGCTAGCCCAAATCTCAGCAGCAGCACCTTCACGCCCTTCCCACATCCTGGATCCAACCCATCCACAGGCCTATCAGCCGCCATTCAGAACATCCCCAGAACCTGGGCATGACTTGTCACCCCAGCTGTGCCCACACGCAGCCAGTCACTGCCATCTCTCACAGGAGTCACCTTTGCCCTCCCTGTTCTTGAAACAAAAGCTCTGGAGTAATAACCTAAAAGCCAGGTTGAATCATGTCCTTCTGCCCAAACCCAGAGGCCTCCTTGTTTCACCAAGTTCAAAACCCAAAACCCTCTCCTCCCCGTGAGGTGCACGGAGCCTCCAGAGCTGTCCCACCTGTTCACGCTGCTCCAGCCACACAGGCTCCCTGCCTGCTTTCCTTGAGTGCTACTCTCTCATGCTCTGCCAGCCCGGCTCACTCCTGTACTGCTCACCTCCCTCCCTATGCTTATGTCAGGTGACCTCTGGGAACTCCCAAGGCCCCTGCAGCTTCACTCAAACATGACCTTCTTTCTGAGATTCTCTTGAGACAGGACAAAAAGTCAGGGACTCTAAGGGGACTGGGAAGGGACAGGACGCCCACTCTGGATCTGCCTGCACGGTGCTTGTCTTCCTGAAGGCGTGGAGACAAGACGGCCCTTACTCAGGCCTTGAGTGTGGCTGGGTCAGCACACCTCAGGACAACCGTACAATCTCAGACAAAAGAAAAACTACATTCAGAGAGTTTTTAAGTAAACCAGCTTGTTGGTTGTTTTGTTTGTTTACGAACTCACACATGTGTGGGCACACATGCATATATGTGCATATGTATGTAGAGAACCAGAGGTCACCTTTGGGTACCACCTTTAAGGAATACCATCATCTCCTCTGAGACGGGGAGCCTGGAGCTCACCAATTAGGCCAGAGTGACTGCCAGCAAGCCCCAGAGATCAGTCTCCTCTCCCTACAACTAGAATCACAAGTGTGTGCCGTGACACCAGGACCTTTTCCCTGGGTTTGTGATTTTTCCCACTGCTGCCTCGTGTTCACAAGGCAAACACACTGCTGATGAAGCCAGCTCCCAGAGACGGAATACGTCCTTACTTAATTTTTAAGCTTCAGTCCTCAAACCTTGCTGTAATGACATCCTGTGAGCACAGTAACTAGTATAGCACTTAGTATTAGTAACTAGAATAGTACTTAGTATTAGTAACTAGAATAGTACTTAGTATTAGTAACTAGTATAGTACTTAGTATTAGTAACTAGTATAGCACTTAGTATTAGTAACTAGAATAGCACTTAGTATTAGTAACTAGAATAGTACTTAGTATTAGTAACTAGAATAGTACTTAGTATTAGTAACTAGTATAGCACTTAGTATTAGTGACTAGTATAGCACTTAGTATTAGTGACTAGTATAGCACGTAGTATTAGTGACTAGAATAGTACTTAGTATTAGTAACTAGTATAGCACTTAGTATTAGTAACTAGTATAGTACTTAGTATTAGTGACTAGTATAGTACTTAGTATTAGTAACTAGAATAGTACTTAGTATTAGTAACTAGTATAGCACTTAGTATTAGTAACTAGTATAGCACTTAGTATTAGTAACTAGTATAGCACTTAGTATTAGTGACTAGTATAGCACGTAGTATTAGTGACTAGAATAGCACTTAGTATTAGTGACTAGTATAGCACTTAGTATTAGTAACTAGTATAGTACTTAGTATTAGACTAGATAGTACTTTAGTATTAGTAACTAGTATAGCACTTAGTATTAGTAACTAGTATAGCACTTAGTATTAGTAACTAGTATAGCACTTAGTATTAGTAACTAGAATAGCACTTAGTATTAGTAACTAGAATAGTACTTAGTATTAGTAACTAGTATAGCACTTAGTATTAGTAACTAGTATAGCACTTAGTATTAGTAACTAGTATAGCACTTAGTATTAGTAACTAGTATAGCACTTAGTATTAGTAACTAGTATAGCACTTAGTATTAGTGACTAGAATAGTACTTAGTATTAGTGACTAGAATAGTACTTAGTATTAGTGACTAGAATAGCACTTAGTATTAGTAACTAGAATAGTACTTAGTATTAGTAACTAGAATAGTACTTAGTATTAGTGACTAGAAAAACACAAAATCACACATACGCCTCAAGAAGCCCCGAAGTGTGACTCTGCGTGTCTTCAGTGTGTATGTCCTTTCCCTACATGACCCTGTCTAAACACGTTACATAAACTCACTGATCTTCTTCACTCTGGCTTATCTGAAATTCTCTCCATGGTGCAGCCAAGGACTGGCTTTAACTGAAACTCCTCACGCTTGCAGCCATGATGGACGAGTCCCCTCAGCACTGCTGACACCCGACGATCCTCCCGAAAACTCGCCACCGCCCCCAGCATTTCTTTCCTGCTTCATTTTTTTTAATAGTGCTTATTTCCTGTGTGTGTGTGTGTGTGTGTGTCTGTGTCTGTGTCTGTGTCTATGTGTGTAGTGTGAAGCTTGTGTATTGTGTGTATACATGTGCATGTGTGTGATATGTGTGCATTTATGTGTGTGTGGTGTGTGTGATGTGTGTGCATTTATGTGTGTGTGGTGTGTGTACTTTGTGTGTGATGTGTGTGCATGTGTGTGGTGTGTACATGTAGTGTGTATGTACATGCATGTGTGTGTGGTGTGTGTACATGTATGTATACATGTGCTTATGTGTGCACGTGTATTCCCGTCTATTTTAAGGCCTGTCCCAAGAGGACCACCCCATTTTAGAGCTTAGGTGAGCTTTAATCAAAGCTAGGGACGAGCACCCTGGTCTCAGCCTCCCACAGGAAGGAGGTAAAGACATCTTGGCCGCACACAGCATCCCCACTAACTTTGTTTTGATGTATCAGATTTACAGCATACTCTCCAGGATGTTCACGGATTCTCTGAAGCCTCATGCCCACACATGCACCATGAAACAACCCTGACACCCTGGGACCACACCTTCCTTCTTCCTCTGAATTCCTACGGCACTGACTTTCCAGGTAGATGGGACCAGCTGCCCACTGGACTTTTCCTTCATATCCACTAGAAGACACTACTATTGGATTACTTTTAAAAGTCTTTATTTCCTTTTTTATTCTGTATAGATGCACACACACCATGACACACAGAGAGACAGAAGTTGCTCTGTCTACCATGTGGGTCCCAGGGATCGAACTCAGGTCGTCAGGCTTGACAGTGGAGTCTTTACCCACTGAGCACCTCACTGGCCCTGCAGACATCTTTAACTCTGTGTCCCCCACAGCACTTAACCCAGGTGTGAGCCACTCACTAGTCAGTAGGTAGCAGCCTCTTGTTAACTATCTGTCTGGACAGGAAACAGATTGTGAACTTATTTAATATGTGCTGCAGACTCACTAAGGCCTAAGGATGGATTTCAGCCATGGATATGTAGATGGTAAGTAACCAACCGTGCCCTCCACCCACAGATTCAAGTAGTCTGATATGTGGATTTGCCGGAAGGAGAGATCTCACAGAAGCCATGGCCCACACAGCTGCTCAAACTGAGGCTTCTGATTTGCTGTCTGAACAGACAGAGACCCTGCTCATGACACAGGCTTCAGATGGTCAGGAAAGGAATCCAAGCCAGGGACAGGCTGGTTCCTGCAGTCAGGGAGTTTGTAATCTATGTCAGGAACCACGCCTTGGAAGGGGCTTTGGGGTCCTTTAAAGCACATAAAGCCAATCTCTCCCACAAGCCTGCTCTAGCTTTACACCCCAAGTGTCTCAGACATGAACTTCAACAGCATTCTGGAGAGACGTAACCTTTAGAGGACATTACCACCTCCTTCAACTTACCTGGCCCTTGTTAATCAAAAAGGTTTTAAGCATCCTCATTCCATACCATGAATGAAGATGGAGCTGAGAAAGAGGCTACCTAGATAGCTGCCACCATGCAGCTCATCAGGACAGCTGGTGTCCTTTATGCTGCCAATCTCTAGGGCAGAATCCTAACACAAAAGTAGTGTAGGAGCAGCTACCTACTCTGGTCGGGAAATAGCGGCTCGTCTTAAATGTCTTTAAGGTGCTTGAGAGGATGAAGGTGGTGAAGAAGAGGATGCAGGACCAGAAGAGCACATCGGGAGTGTAGGGTCCATGATGACCACATGACGATCCTATGAATTCTCCATGCATGTACTGGCATTCCTGGAGAAACAATTCTGGGTTACAAAAGGCGGGCACATAGGAACAAACAGCTGCTTTCTGAGGTCACCACACACTGCCGTCCCACAGTTGCGGGAAGCACAGGCCTCTTGATCACCATGCAGCTTGGGCCCTCACTAGCAGGTCCCTGTCAGGAACACTGCTGGTCCTAACCAATACATCCATCTAGGCATGAAGTTAGAATTGTCTGAAACAAACACTTCTTCTGAGCCTCTGGGAAGAACTCAGAAGTGGATATTATTTGTATTATAGAGACCCTTTGAAAGTTGAATATTCTTCAAGCTCCACAAAGCCTGGATCTGTCACTGTCCCCACATAATTTTATCTTCACATGTCTCCTAGTCACAGGACAGGGCATATGTGGGAGAAAATAAAGGAGCAGCTTTCTTTTCCCTGAAAGTATGAGAGGATTTCAGAAAGGGAAAAGAAAAGTTAGAAATATTTAGGTTTGATTAAGCTTTTGTGTTTACTTTTTTTTTTTTTTTTTTTGAGACAGGGTTTCTCTGTGTAGCTTTGCGCCTTTCCTGGATCTCACTCAGTAGACCAGGCTGGCCTCGAACTCACAGAGATCCACCTGCCTCTGCCTCCCGAGTTCTGAGATTAAAGGCGTGTGCCACCACCGCTGGGCTTTGTGTTTACTCTTATATTCATTTTTGTGAGGTTTTTGTTTTTGTTTTTGTTTTTTTAATGAAAATCAGCTATCATGTTCATATAAAACAAAGGAACGCAATAAAGCTGTCACTGCCTATAGCATGAATCTTAACAGGTCTTATTAATAAAATCAAACCTGAGGCCAGTTATTGGGGTGAACGCTGGAAGGTCAGAGAAGCAGAACAAGCCACAGCTACCTCACCTTGCCAGTTCCTCAGCTGGTCTTGTTTCCTCAGACTGCAAGCTTCTGTGTCCTCATCTGAATGGATCTCAGTTGAACTGCTGCTCGAAAGCCTGAATGCTTAACCAGCCAAATGCTGAACCAGCCAAATGCTGAACCAGCCAAATGTTTCTAGTTTCTGGTCTTCACGCCTTATATATCTTTCTACTTTCGGCCATCACTCCCTGGGATTAAAGGCGTGTGTCACCATGCCTGGCTGTTTCCTATGTGGCCTTGAACTCACAGAGATCCACAGGGATTTCTGTCTCTGAAATGCTAGGATTAAAGGCGTGTGCTACCACTGCCTATCCTCCGTTTAATATTGTGGCCGTCCTGTTCTCTGACCCCAGATAAGTTTATTAGCCTTCACAATATTTTGGGGAACACAATACCACCACAACCACCATCAGCGGCAAATTCTCTAAGCGCCGTGGAGACTCTGGTAGAAACGAGCACACGATAGGACTGCAGCACTTCAGAGCCTGACAGTCATCTGAAGGATCTCTGGGAAACCCACCCTACTGGAGGTGCATACACCTTCACAAAACATACCAGTTTCTTTCCATAACTTATAAACTCATACAAACTCCAAGGCAGTTTTCAAAAATAAACAAGAGAGGGTGATTCTTGAGTTCATCCACTAGAAATGTGTATCAGCTAACTGTTGCCACTAAGGGTGATACAGAGACCAATAAATAAATAAAATGTAGCAATTTCAGCATGATAAAGGCAAAGAAATCGTTAAGTATATCAATATGATGAAACAGAGCTAATCAATAACAGGCCACACAGTCACTGCTTGCATGATCAAAGTAGCCCTTTTCAAGCCCTCAGTGGGTCTCTTCTGTCAACCCTGGACGGCCTTAAACTTACAAAATGTTTCCACCTCTGGCTGCCAAGGGCTAGGAATACAGGTGTGTGCCACTACATCCAGCTCAAGCTTAAATGCCAGGGTGTGGCAAGGGGCCACTCTACCTCCATCGAGGAGTCCTTCACAGTGGTCACAACAGAGGGCTCTGGCCACGCCCGGACTTACACTGACAGTCAGGTTCGCCCAGTTCACGTCTGTAGTCACAATGTTGTGATCCTTCCAGTACTGTAGAGTATGGTTGTTGGGATTCTCCGGGAGTGTGCACCTGCAGCTAGGGAAAGAGGAAGACATTCCTAAACAGAGGCAGCCAGCTAATTATTAAGTGCTCGTAGCAATGACTAGGTTAAGGGCTCTGTGGAAGCCTTCCTCCTGTTTTCTCATAAACGTCAGATCTTGGAGATGGTTCCTATTGGTTGAAGACAACTTATCAACACAACCACACTCTGAATTTTCAGTTGGTCATGACTAAAGATGTGTCCAACTCAGTCAGCATGTGGGTCTTGGATAAAATAGTATGGACAACCTACGCTTGACGGGATAAGCCCATATTAAGACCAGTGGTTCCTTGTTTGGTTTCTCTCTCTTAAGCTCTTGCTATGAATCAATCAGCAGAAGGGGAGGTCCCGATGCTCCACTCAGTTCTCAACAACTTCTTCCAGTCTCAATCCCAGACTCCCATGCCACCATCACGGCCCCCACCCCTGGAGTGAATCTCCACTCTGCAGCCACTTCCTGCCCCCTTCAGCTGCTCCATTGCCTCCTCCAGCTGCTCCATTGCCTCTTCCTTCCCTCCCTTATCCATCCAGGTGAGACGCATCCACCTGGCCACCATGTTGTCCCCCAACCTCAGCAGGCTTTGCATCAGTGTGGTCAGCTGACAGCGGCTCTCCCGCTTTGGCATCATCTGGACAACTAGAAGCCAGGCCTTCCTTTTATAACAGGATTAAAATGCAAATCTCAACAGAAGGAAGCCTCAAAACTACACTTAGGTTTTTGTTTTTAAAGGCCAATCTCAGGGCTGGGAAGGCAGCTGAGCAGGCAAAGGGCTTGCTGTGCGAACACAGAACCTGGGTTTAAATCTATAGAATTAGACGCTGAGGAATGCCGTGTGCAGCTGCAATCCGTCACACCTATGATGTAGGTCAAAGTGGAGACAGAGGACCTGGAACCTTGCAGGTCAGCTTTCTGGGAACACAGTGTTAAACAACAAAGAGACTATGCCAAACAAAATGGGAGGTTGCTAGAAAAAGGGGCAATGATTTCTTCAGTGGTCTAACCATTGACAAAAGGTCTGTGTTCTTGTAAACAACTCCCACCACCTGTGCTCCTGTAAGCAAACCCAATCAAACTCAATGAGACACACACACACACACACACACACACACACACACACACACATATGCACACACACACACATGCACACGCACACGCACACACGAAGATGTAAACGGAGAAGGAAGACTGACTGGACAGAAGAAAAGCATCAGTGGAAGTGGCAGGGCGGAGGAATATGAGGGAAAGTGACTGGGGTGAACATGATCGAGATACATACTTGATACATACACTACATTGTCAAACAGGAAACCCTAAGTTACTTGATTGCCATACCTCGGTAAACAGAAAGTTCCTAATTCTGTAAGTGAAAAGCAAAAGGACGAGGAAGAAAGGCAGGAACATACTTACTAATAGAGGCTCAGGTGGTCCAGCTGGCTGTGCATGTGGATGGGGTAGGTCTCCGCCAGGTGAATCAGCTTTTCTATCGCTTCATAGATGAAAATGATGCAGATCAGGGAGGCAAACGCTTCTTCAGTGAAGCGAGTGATGTAGCAGACGAGGGAGCTGGCGTCAGTGGCCACAAGGACGATGCACAGGAAGGCAGTCCACAGCCCGATGCAGGCTCGCAGGGAGAGGTATGAGAGGGCATAGTCCCTGGAAAACACCGAAGCTCATGAAGAAACACGGAAGGGAGGCAGGGAGGGACAGACAGACACTATGGCTGATTCAGCTCAGAGTATCCACACCAGCACTGCAACCCTTTGTTCCTAAGGCTGCAAGCACTGCACCCACTGCATGCACTGCACTACTCAGCAAAGCTCTGGGACGGCTTGGTCAACATCTTCACAGGAGCTGCTTGCAGGGTAAAGACACAGAAGACCGAGAAGGAAGAAAACACTGTGTGTGCAGCATTTCTGCCATCACCACCCCGTGTGATTATAAGCAGGTCGTGCCAAGAGAAGATGATGCGGGCTCTGGTCCCGTGCGTCTACAGTGTGGGAAAAGGGTCTTCTAGGATGGAAGCCAGAGCATCACGAGTACCCAGCACCATCCACAAACAGAGTAAGAAAGGTCAGTAGACCCAATTTAAGACTGTCCTAAAATTTCGGGAGTCTGCGTCAGTTAGGATATTGGGCATGGCCGTGCAGCCTGCATCCAGCACTCAGGAGATCAGAGCAAGAGGAATGTGAGCACAAGGTCACCTGAGCTACACAAAGAGATTGTAGCTCAAAATAAACAGCTGGAGAGATGGCTCAATGGTTAAGAGCACTGGCTGCAATTCTAGAGGACCCGGGTTTGATTCCCAGCTCCCAAATGGTGGCTCACAACCACACGTAACTCCAGTTCCAGAGGCTCCAATGTCCCCTCTGATTTCCCCATCGACATTGCCCACACAATGCATGCAGGCAAAATGCCTATACACATACAATAAACAAACATAAAGCTCAAAAACTGATACATCTAAGAGGCTAAAGATGTAAAGACTTTCAGTACTGGTGAGGAGACACTAAGCAGGCTCTGGAGAGGAGGAGGCCTGCAGCTACATGAACCGTGGGAGGACGGCAGGCCAGAGACTCCCGCCCATCAGGTTTGTGTCTACTATGGGCCTGTATGGAGCTGGTGCTCAGCTTTGGCAGGTGGCAGCCACATCCATTAACTGTCAGGAAAACAATGTCTTACTTGCAGAACTTGAACAGAATCTTCTCAAACACAAGGACTGGCCCAGTACTCCCCAGGATGGTGAGGGGCTGCCCAGCAAACAAAGAGTAAGCAATCCCCGTCATGGATGCTCCAAACAAGGATTCAATTGCACTCTGAGGAGGAGAAAAAATATCAGAGTCCACGGCTGTCCACAGACAGGAGCTGCCTTACCTGCACTGATTTAGCTGCTCCATGCCTAGACAATCATTTGCCTCTAAGCAAAAGTGGGGGTACCCAGGGCCTAAAGCTCTCGCAAACAAACACTGCTTTAACAATTCAGGTACCCAAACCATCTTCCATGATTCCTCAACTAAGTTTTATCCTTCAGCTCAGTTCAGTATTCAAAGATATATAAAGGCACAATGTCATTCATACAACATCCTATCACACAGGGTCGCTGAATCTTGTTTCCAAATGTTATCAGTGGATCCATTTTCCATGCTTGGGGAAATGAGCAGTTCACCCAGGCAACCATCTACTAACAGCGACATACAAGCAGAAGGTGTATACGTGGGAGGCAGAAAACCCAGTGACTCAGGACAAAGGACCCCGTCTCCTCAGCACTGACTATGTAAGGTGTCCCCAGAGAACTTGGATGCCACCACAAGATCTGAAGTCTTGTCTTGGACCATTAGAGACAACGAAAAGCTCTTACTATGCGTCCTCCAGTGGCCTCTCCCAGCAGTCCCCCAAAGGTGATGACAGGAGACATGCAGGCACAGTACAGGAAGAGGAAGGAGGCCAGACACTGTAAGCTGAGTGCGTCCCGGTAGTCACTCCAGTACCAGGGAGCCTTCCGCTTGACGTCCAGCACCAAGCCCCCAAACAGCCTGCAGAGACAGGGCGACAGGCCTCTAACTCGATCCTCTTCGGAGGACACAGAGCAGAACACACCTGAAATACTGCAGATGTGCTCAGTGACAGTTCAGCTTCAAGCACACCTCTTTGGCATAGACAGACTCTGTTATAATCAAGGGTATAGTGTGTGGTAAAATTGAAAATGTGCCAAGCATTAAAAAGGTTAATTTAGGTATGCATACTGCCCATTTATCAATATCTAAAAATTAACAAGAAGGCAAACATTAGCTTCAATTTCAATCTCTAAGCTGTTAGGAGGAATTGTGAAAAGCAGATCAGGTTACTAGTGTTGTTAGGGTTTCCCAGGTATAAAGCACCATGCATGCACATTCCTACTCTGAGCAGCCCCCTGCCTCAGTCTCTTCAGAACCACTGACTCATGCATTGGACAAGCAGAAGACAATCAGGGCCAGGCACGGGGCCAGGCACTGGAGACGTAGTACCGAGCAAGACGAACACAGCCCTTGCTCTCCAAGACCAGCAGCCCAGTGCAGGAGACAGGCAAAGTGTGACAATGGGTGCTGAGGTAGCATAGGCCGGAGAGGGGCATCTCAGCAGTGACTCGGCAGGAAGGAGACAGCCAGACAAGGCAGAGGGACCTGCACGGGGACACCCCAGGGTTCAAGGTGCACAAGGGAAAAGACAAGGTTGGGGAAACTGAGTCACAGAGGCCGCAAATGGTTTCAAGGAACTGGAACCTACACCTAACAGCATGTCAAGTTATTGATGGATTTTAAACAGTGGAGCAGCAGCACCCAACATGCATTCTAGAATCATCGCCCTGCGGAGTGTGAAGGCAGTGTGGACTGAGCTGAGGGGAGGTGGTGGGTTCAGATCGATGGCATGGGGGCGGGGAAGGAAAGGACTGGGGATGTTTTAAGGCAGGAACTAGTAAATGCAAACTTTGATTGGATCCTACATCAACAAATAAAATCCAAGAAGAGTTAATCATCTCAAGAAAAATGAACATGGGCTGAGCACTGGATAATTTAAAGGAAGATGGTTAATCTTGTTAGACTTGAGATCAGCATAACTGTTTTTGAGACATCTTTATTAAATGAGATACATACATACTGAGGTATTTACAGGGAAAATGGTATCGATGATTTAGCTTAAAATAATCTAGAAAATATAAAAACAAGCGAGAGGGAATAAATGAAACAAAATTGGCAAAATGTTGGTAACAGCTCTGGTGGGTGTCTGGGGGGGCCATTATATAATTAACTCTTCTTCACAAGTTTAGAATTTTCTACATAAGAAAACTCCAACAACAAACCCATTTTCTCTATTGGAGGGCAGTGTGGCTGACCCTTGCCTCTTGTCCTCCACAAGAGCTAGGGAACTGTGAAGAGGTCGGGACCTACACCCAGGGGACAAGCCAGGCAACCCTGTTCCACTCCAGCCCTGGACTGAGGGTGCAGTGAGAAAGGACACAGGGCGGAAACTTCCCACTCGCCCGTCTCCTCTGGCTGTGGCACTCACTGTTCCTCCATTTATACCAGTAACATCACCATCTGCTGTGGTCTTGAGAAGGGACAGGAAAGCCACCCCCAGGACCTGCTTTAGCATCTGCATTACCACAAACCAGCTCAGGCAAAGGAGCTATCTCCAGGAGCCAGCCTAGATCACCAAAGGTCAGTCTCTGGGTTGGGACCAAAGACCTGTTTAAAACAGAGTGCCATTTTGTCTTGCTCTCTCTGTACAAAGACCCTCAAGGTCCTCTGTGGTGGCCATGCTAATCTGGGGCATATACAACTGTTTCAGGGTCCTACAACAGTGTCCTGTGCCACGGGCCCATCACTTTTCACCAACAACCTCCCTCTGAAGGGAAAAGAATCTCAACAGCTCACTGAGGCTCCTTGAGGCTCCCCCAGTGGCCAGCCTCTGGGCACGGGAGGTAAACAACAGACAAGTTCTATGAAACAGAAGGTGCCTAGTAATGCTTGAGAGAGGCAGGCTAGGGTCACACTAACAGCATCACTAAAAACTATGAATAATTTCTGATTACTTCTTTTATTTTTGAGATAAGGTCTCTCTATTATGTAGCTCTGGCTGTCCTGGAACTCACTCTGCAGACCAGGTTGGCCTCGAACTCACAGAGATCCACCCGCCTCTGCCTTCCAAATGCTGGGATTAAAGGTGTGCACCACCACCACCCAGCTCTGATTGCTTCTTTTAGAGTCAGCCCCATACCTCACTCATGCATAAAATCAGACCAGAATGCAGACATGAATAGACGTGGATGCTTCTCTTCATATCTGAAATTTCCTTTCCCTCAACAGGGTCCTTGCTGTTCAGTGTTTGGGGCAGAGGCACACAGAAATATGAACTGAAGCTTGATGCAAGGACAGACTTACCCGTGGAGAGGGTCACTAGGCTCTGGACCACTGACTTAGGGAACCCTTCCCTGGAGGGCTTTAGGGACAGGCCAGCCATCCATTTGTCAGGTGTGCTTTGAAAGAAACCTGTTTGAAGTGTGGGGGGGATCATCGAGACAGCAGCTCTGGATTTTTTTTCATTAACCCTTCCCAAAAATGTGCTCCCCGAATACGGGATATTAATCTACCCCAAAAGCCCCTTCCCAGAGGATCCTGCTGCAGAGCTTCTGGGTTGCTAGGAAGCATCCAGTCACACTTCCTGTTTCATTACATGATAGCTCACCTGAGTCAACATCAGGATGCCTCACAACATGGTCTTAACCCTGGCTCAGAGGGTCAGGAAACACAGAACACAGGAGTGCCTCCCACTGACTTCCTGTTTCTTAGACTCCACTCCACCTCATCTCCAAACACCTCTTCACCCATCATGACAACTGTCCCTAAGTCTCTGTGTTTGGCCTCAGGGTTCTACTACATGATATGCAGAAAGAGATATCTGCGTTCAAAGCTATACAACAAATGGTGTGAAGAATTACAACTGTTCTGTGACTGTGCCATCCAGAAAGCTCCAGAGACATTTAACGTACCCAGGGTCCACATTCACCTTTTACATAGTTGGAAGTGGGCTAGGGGCCAGACTGGCCTGGAACTGGGAGTTCTCACAGAGGCAGTGGGTCACCTGGCCTAAGAGCCTACCATGACAGGAAGGCCATGGCCCTGCTGCCTTTCCCTAGGTGGCCTGAGGCTGACATCAGCTCAGGAAGAAGACAGCCAAGCAGAACTTAGGCCACAGCTTTCTCTGAGCATTGTCCTACCCAGAAGTCCTTGCTGCGTGAAACATGCAGACTCTTCCCATTCCTGCTTGCATTTGTGAGTTAAGATCATTGGGTCTATGATAAGGGTGTGACAGTCCCGCCACTGGTGTTTGCCTTGGGAAAATCATATACTATTTCCAAGATCCTATACCTGTTGAAATCCGATCTAACGGTGGCCCAAAGCCCCACGGGGGCTGACTTAAGCCGTGGTTCTCATGTTCTATTTCCTCAGAGAAAACCTTGCGGTCTCAACCCCATGGCTTCAACTATGCCTGGGTACAGACTTACTTACACGTCAAAAAGATACACTGAGACACTGAAACACTGTCAGACCCTGATCCTCCTCCCGGACAGCCTCAGCCTTGGAGCTGCTGCCCGGATGCCCCCTCACTGCTGCCAGACACCGGCTTCCCACGCTCCTCTCTGGCTGCTGCTCCCTTTAGCGAGAGCTACCTCCATGCAAGGCCTATGTTACCCCAGAACACAGCTACTTTCAAACATCCTCTCAACCAGAAAAACATACTCCCCATCAGGACAGTGCTAATTAAGGGCCATTCCCACCCCCCATTTCTCTGTTCCCTTTGTGACTTCTCCATAAATTTCTAAGAGCAGAGAAATAAATCATCCATTATATTAAAAAAATTAAACAAAAACACCTGAGCTTCCAGAAAAGAGGAACAAGGCAAGGGGATGGTGTGAGAATTATGTCCGCAAGGCGTCCAGCCCTGAGGACTCCACCCACTGGATCTTCTTAGACAAAACACATCTAGAACCAGTCCCAGCCTCTCCCACACCAGTGCCTCATTTTATCTCTCTCCTACCTGGGAAATGAACTTCCTAGTCTATGGACTAGTTACCTTCACCTACCAAAAAGGACCTCTGCCATGGACACCTGTCTCTAAAATATCGGCCTGGAACTGTAGGTTTCCCCTCACAGAAACCTAATGGAACACCCATCCTCCTGCCCTCAGCGAGTTTCTCATCCTAAAGTGATGACCCAGCATTTACTCATCCCTTGTCCATTCCATGCTGCACATAGGTACCATGCTAAAAGTATTCATTCATCAGATAGTGTGTGTCCACTTGACACTGGACACTGTGCTGAGTGCCAGGAATACAGTGGGGTATCTGACTTTTTGGAGTCAAGAAATTAGCAGGGGACACACACACACACACACACACACACACACACACACACACACACACGGAATAATAATAAAGTATGATATGGGGTGTAATGATGGGGAGGTAAGAGGGGCATTGAAGACCAATACTATAGAAGCATGTCATTTTAGCCACAGAGAATACTAGGCTTTCCAAAGAAATTGCCAACTAAGTAGAGACAAAGGATGAGTGGGGAACACCAGGAAATGAGGAAGGGGGGGGTTGTGTTCACATCAGAGGAAACAATATCTAGAAAGGACTGGAGGACAGGCAGAACATAATAAATGGTTTTAAAAACCTAAATGAATGAATACAATATTAGACACACCTGCACTATGTACAGTAGATGGTCCCATCTGAAAGTCAACCACAGACATGGATGCCTCATTCCTTAACACGGGGTCTGCCAGTGAGCAGCACCAGTGAGCAGCATCTCAGAACTTACCGCCCAGTCCGTTCAAGCTCTGGCCCGCTGTGTCCCCCGTGTGGCTCTGGTTCTACGTGGCAGATGTTTCCATTTGGAACCCCAGGCATCTTCCTTTTCTCCTGTTGGCAAAAGACCACAGAGCGAGTTAAGCCAGCGTCTGTCTGTCTTTGCTCTTCCCCGTATCCAAAAGCCAGAAAAATGTTCCAATGTTCGTGGCTTCCAAATGTATTGCTGATTTGACGCAATTGGCTTTCATGGGGGTGGGAGAAAACAACGTCCCCAATAGAATGGGGACGCCTAACTAGAACTTTCCAGAGATAAGATATGACCTGCATCCCACTCTCAAATCTCACTGTCCTTTAAAATCTTACCCTAGAAGATCAGTTAATTCTGTAAACTAGAGATAAGAGCACAAGGGTGGGAGAGCGGGAGCCGAAGGTCGGAGAAGGTCAAATTTACATGGCTAGAAATGCCTGGCCTCACCTGGTACATATAGGAGCTCTCTTCCCATCCTTAGTATGTCAGAGAACCATCTGGAAGCCTATTTGCTCTTTCATTATACCGTGTCTTTCTCACTTGATTATTCTGTATATAATGTACTTCTAAGAAATATTTTCCCTCTCCCTCTGCCATTCTCCATCAGTCCTCCCCAAGTTTGGCTTAACATCTACTCCCAGTTAACAATGGCATCTCATCACATCCAAGCCTACCTGCTATTGTAGGTTAATCTTTTATTCCTAGGTCTGACATTCAAGAACTCCCAAATAGGGACATGTCTCGGTATATTCAGCACAAACACACATAATTTTGCTTGTCTATGGAAGGAACAGCACCCACCAATAGCTTAGATGATGCATACGTTACCTGGGAAGGGACATTTTTGGGTGGCTCAATTCTAATGGATGGGTCCCACTCCCCCGGAGGGAGTACTGTCACCTGGTCCAGGAACTCGTCAATCCCTGCCAGGAGGTCATCTCGCTCCTTGGCTTTATAAGCCACATCATGAAAGATCTATAGGAGGGAAAAAACTCAGGAAAACTCAAACTTATTTTATTTACAACACTCTCCAATGAATAGTGATAAATGGATACAGCCTTTTGGTTTTTTTTTAATCTCTGGCATGGACATCTAAGACATAAAACTCAGTGCTTAAAGAGGTACGTGGATTTTAAAAGGAACCTAAAGTGGAGTGTGGAGGCGTATGTGCCTGTGAAGGCAAGTACACCAAAGGCTACGGCAGGAGGATCACCGCAAGTGAAAGGCGAAGCTGGGTTACAGAGTGAGATCCTGTGTCAAGGAGATAAGATACAACTCTAAAGTCATTCTATTATCTCCACAGGAGAAAGAGTGAGACACACAGACACTCTGTTAGTCATGTTTGAAACTAGACGGACTTACTAATGGACGTCTTCTGTGAAAGAACAAGAGAGAGATCATAAACTCAGCCCACGCTTCTCCCCTTGGAAACCCACTGCCCAGCAGTCCTCACCAGGGCCAGAACAATGGTGTGGGCAGACACTTCCACCTGACACCACCCAAGGACACATCCTGACCTTATGCAAACCGCTCTCCTTTCCATGGAACAGGAGCATTTCTTTATGCAAATAACTTCACTGTATCTAATTCACCATATTCTCTAGAAAGGTAACCCAGGCTTCATGAGTTACATTAAATAGGAATCTACACATTCTACCTGGCAATAATAATTCTCCCAGAAAATGATTTCTCTGCATCCTTGTTCACTTAAAAGAGTCAAGCGGCCATAACGGTACATGCTTATAATCCCAGCACTGGGTGTTCAAGGCCAATCTGGGCTACATGTTAAGAATCTGTCTATAAATAAACAAACAAGAGATGGCACAGCCAGCAAAGTCTCCAGAGGCTCTTGAATGGCTCTCAGGAAAGTTCTCAGAATGCTGTGACAGTCATTATTTTATCCCCAACAACACACACAGTTTCTGTACCAGAGTAAATGCTTAATATTATGAGATGAGTGAATAGAAGGCAGAAATGGCGGGTACCTCATCTGTCATGATGGTGGCCATGGATCTGCCGATCTCATGGTACTGCTGACCTTTTCCTACTGGACCCAATAAGATAAACAAAAATCTGCCAAAACACGCAAAAAAAAAAAAAAAAAAAAAAAAGGGAGTTACGTAAATAAAGGCAGAGAAGTACATCTTATCCACTCTAGACAGTAATCTCTCTCCCCCACTACCACACAGAGTATCACTGCCTTCAATGAGAACATGTACTAACATGCAGCAGAACATCACAGTGCTATGGCCAAACAGCATCCTGAGCTATTTATACAACATCATTCAATACTGTGGCTGGCTGGGTTTCTTAGAGTTACCATAAGACGTGATTCCTAGCAATAGAAAGGGTGTCTTTTCAAAACACTGCACTGCTGTGTAAATTCCAGGTCATTTAATTCCCGTTCATTGTTCTAATAAGAAAATGATAGGGAAAGGGAGGGATAAGAAGTAGAGATGACCAGCCCCGGAGAGGAGCCTGAATTGTGTTCTGGACATCTGAGCACTCTCTATAATTAGTGGGGCTCTGAATCACCGCGTCACCACCTCAGGGCACACAAACAGCCAAGCCCTGCCAGCGCTGTGGAAAGATATCAGTACCTTTGCCTAGAAACAGTTCCCTGGATACTGCTCTCTCAAACTGGGAAAGGGGGACCGAGGCCTCCTGGTGAGACAGGCCACTGGTCCCTGCCGGACTTGACTGTTCTCTAGGCTCCTTTTCCAAGGCCAACAGTACTCCATGGTCACAGCCCCCAGCCCCAGCCCCACCCCCAGCCCGCTTTCATAGCTCTCTCCAAAGAGCCAGCCCTAACTTCTGGTACTAACTAGCTTCCGGCACCAGGGCTGGCAAACATCTCCCAGTTACCTTGTCGGGATGGGCACTTCTGTCAGGCCCGAGAGAAGCACAGCTGGGGAGAGCCTCACAAAGGCCACGATGGGCCGGTCCAGAGTGTCCACCTCTCCAACCAGGACATTGGAGGCCTCTGCCCCAGTGGGGATTTTTTTCATGAAATGAAGGTCCACCTGGAAGTGCACAAGCTGTCAACTTCAGGGCCAATCACGCTCCTCACACCTTCCAGTGCATTGTGTCACTCGGGGTTAAAAAAGGGTTCTCATTGTTTTATTTGATCTCTACAAAAACCCTGAATGGAGGTATCACAGATTTTATCAGTCCCACTATTTAAAAACAAAGGGGTAAAAAAGTAATTAATATTCAGGGAGAAAATGGTATCTAGAATTACAGAGCTTAGAATACAGATACATATTTATTTATAATTTATAATTTAGTGTGTGTGGTTTTTTTTTCTTTTCTTTTTCTTTTTTTTTTTCCCCTTTGGTTTTTTTTGAGACAGGGTTTCTCTGTGTAGACCAGGCTGGCCTCGAACTCAGAGATCTGCCGGGCTCTGCCTCCCAAGTGCTGGGATTAAAGGCTTGCACCACCACCGCCTGATGTGTATGTCTACATATGCTGTAGCCCATGTGTGCAAGCCAGAGAACACCTTGTAAGAATCAGTTCTGCCCTTGCACTGTGTGGGTTTCTGAATGGAATTCAGATCATTCGGCAGCAACACCTTTATCCACTGCGCCACCTCAGGAATGATAGTTTAAATCCACCATGCTCTTCAGAGAGGAGGTGCCTCAGAAGCTCTGGGTCATGTTATTTCTCTTTTCAAATCCCTAACCAGTTCATCAGATACAGCAGTCACAGCCCCCAAGAAGAGTCCGAAACATTAGGAGCTTTAGGAGGCATGCTGTGTGTCAACTTGAAGATGAGAAGGAACCGCCGAGCATCAGATACCCTAAAGCAACTAATGAATGGGGGATCTGGTGAGTAAAGCCTCAGGAGTGGTCTGTCTTCACTATGCTGAGCCTGGAAGGACACACTGAGGAGCAAGGCTCACCCAGGCTGTGTGTTCGAAGGGCAAAGACTAAGAAGATGGCATCCCTTTCCACAGCAGCAGCGCTGGTCTTGGGGAAAAGGTCATGAAACATTAGCGCTTACCAGATCCCAGAAAGAGTCTGAAGACACTGGGCTCCACTACAGACAACCTGAGCCTAGAAGCCAGCTTGCCATGTCCCCCTCACCTTGCTTAGATCCACAGGACTGTGTTCACAATTCACTCCATTTTTCACTTCCAGATTGTTAGCTGGAGCAGATTGAGGAGAAACAGTCTGACCTGTTTTGGAGAAAGTCAAACAGAACCTGCTAAGGGCTTGCCTTTCCCCTCTGACACAGACGGTCCTCAGAGCCAGCTTGTGACTTCTAGAGGCTGGCAGGTCTACGAAGCAGGGTCCACTCACACCTGTCTCCACACTCAGTACTAAGAGGAAGGTGATCCTCCTTCACCTTCCTCTCTAGAGGCAGTGACCCTTAACCCCAGTGCATGAGGACCTCCACAGTTGGCCAGCATAGGTCTGCACTCGATTTAGTAAATGAGGAGATATTACAGAGGAGGCCTTGCCCAGCCACAGCAAGAGAGGCAATTAGCAGCTGGAGGACCTTGCAACCCACCTGTGCCTGGCACAGGCTTTGGACATAAGTTAACTCACAGAAACCCCATAATAAATGGAAGGAGGTGCTGTCATTGTCCTTACTGAAGTAAGTTGTGAAGAGCTTTAAGAGACCGTCCAGAGCCATATACTCTCCAGGTGGGAGGCCAAAAGCACAGACCACACTATGGTGTTCTGTGTCTAAGCAAAGACTTTCATTTAGTTAGAAAAGACTGCAACTCACCTTCTCTGGCCCCAGATCATGATCAATGTGGACATTCTCCCCAAAGCTACACCCTCTCTGGAAGCATGCAGGGAATATTTCCCTCATCTTGGAGATCTACTTGGCATGCTTTCCAAGCACACAAGGGAGAGATGGTACCGTTTCCCAGCTGCCCGGCTTACCACCGTCCAAAAATTCAGGGGTCTGTGTGTCATGGCCTCTACCCTCTAGTAACTGCATCTCCAACTAGTCCCCAAATGTGTGGTCAACAAAGAGAAGCAGACTCAAATCCGTCGTACCATCTCTATCCATGGAATGTGGGTCAGATTGCTTCTTGCCAACCTCGGCGAAGGAGCGGACGATGGGGATGAGGTTGTTCCTCCTTCTCTCCTTCTGATGGTGGTGCTTCTTGAGAAGGGCCTCCCGCACTTTCACCCTCATACTGTCATTCAGGTCACTCAACAGTTCTTGCTGGTCCAGGATCAGGTCTGGAAAGCACACATGCACAGCAGCATTCACACTGAGCTCAGGAACCCAGGGGAATGGCGTCAGGTGGGAATGGCGTCAGGTGGGAATGGCGTCAGGTAGCTGGGGAAGGGGTGACAGAGGCAGGCTGCTCTACTAAGGTCACCAAGGTGGTCTCAGCTCCCCGTCCGGATGAGCGTTTGGTTTCTGCAGCTGTGAAACACTGTCCTTTGTTTACTTAACAACGAAAACACATTATTTAGAGATGGGAGTCACTATACTATGAGGGCTGGTCATGAATTCCTGAGCTAATGTGACCCTTCTGCAAAAGTGGGGCTTACAGGAGCTGGAAAGATGGCCCAGTGGATAAGAATACTGGATGCACTTACAGAGGACCTGGGTTCAATTCCCAGCACCCACACGATGGCTCACAGACACCTGTATTCCAGTTCTAGGAGACCCAAGACCCTCTTATAGTTCCCAAGGGCATACACATGCAGTCAAAGTTTATATATATAAGTATATATATATAAAATAAAATTAATTAATTAAAAAATTTTAAAGGTAAGACTTACATGGTGACATATGTCATTATGCTTAGCTCAAATCATTGGGGAACAAAGCCTATTAAGTATTTAATACATACCTAGAACTACACCATGAGCTTTACATCCATTATCTCTACAATACTCACTAAAATTGAAAAAGTGGATATTTTTATGACATTTTTTTTCTATTTTTAAAATATTTATTTTTTTCTTTGTGTGTGTGTGTGTGTGCACGAGCGCCACATGTGTGCAGGTGCCCAGGAAGAGAGTTATCAGATCCCCTGAGGCTGGAGTTACAAGTGGCCGTGAGCCACACATTGTGATTCTGGGAACCAAACTGGAGTCCTCTGGAAGAACCGCAAATACTCTTAACTTCTGAGTCAGAGTGTTCTTCCATATAAGGAATAAGGAAACCAAGGAACGCTTGTTACAGAAGTCCTCAAACTCTCACACCTTCTAAGTGGGAGAGCAAGGATCATATCCAAGCCTGGCTGACTCCAAAGCCTATGATCACCTCTAATTCTATTATCCCTTCTCCCAAGAACTCAGCCCTGATGCAGCTGTCAGGGCTACTGCAGCTATAAGCTCCAGGGGCTACCGGAAAGTGGAGCCCGGAGGAAAAGTTAGTGGAGCTGGAGAGGTGTCAGTGGTCAAGAGCATGGGCTGCTCTTCCAGAGGATCTACAAGCAGGCAAAACACACAGATATGAATTGAAATAGTAAGTTTTAAAAGTGTATTTAAGGGTTTGGGGATTTAGCTCAGTGGTAGAGCGCTTGCCTAGCAAGCACAAGGCCCTGGGTTCGGTCCTCAGCTCAAAAAAAAAAAAAAAGTGTATTTAAGTTACAACTGCTCACTGAAGGCAATTACCAGCACTTAAACTATCAAGCCCAATGACTGGGGAGAATGATTACTTGTTTCTGTCAGCAGGACGCTAGATACATGTCTAAATGTCTAAGCTTCAGACCCTACACATCATTCCTAGTTCCATTATTCTTGACCCATCTGACTTCGGAATTACATGACCACCCTCTACTCTGTCTCCCCATCCACAGAGAGGTACAGCACCGGAGTCTCAACACTCCCGGGAAGGTTGTCACTGCAGGTAGCTTCAAGTAGTTGGTCTTCCCACCTTCCTGTACTTCCTAAGTCCTGGGGCCACAGGTGTGAACAGTCAATAAGTGCTGGGGCCACAGGTGTGAACAGTCAATAAGTGCTGGGGCCACAGGTGTGAACAGTCAATAAGTGCTGGGAACACAGATGTGAACAATCAATAAGTGTTAGGAACACAGGTGTGAACAATCAATAAGTGCTGGGGCCACAGGTGTGAACAGTCAACAAGTGCTGGGGCCACAGGTGTGAACAGTCAATAAGTGCTGGGAACACAGGTGTGAACAGTCAGTAAGTGCTGGGATTACAGGTGTGAACAATCAGGACCAGGTTCCTGCATATTTAACCTTTATAATGACTGATTTCTTCCTCCTATTAGTAAGCTCATGCTTCTGAATCCTTCATCTTAAAAGGAAAAAAAGTTCTAACCAGGCCCCTCTTCCATGTACTGTTTTTCACTTTTCTCTTCCCACTAAAAATTCTCAAAAGAAGAAAAATCATAATTCAAGAATGACCTGCAGTTCCCACTGGGTGCCAAAGGACCACGGAAAATCGTTTCTACTCTGGGCCTTTAGGAACACAGCCTTACCTATAACTCATTTCAGATTGCTGGCTTCCAAATGTATTGTTTGATTGGTTTTATTTTGAGATGAGATCTTGCTACAGGCTGGTCTTGAACTTATCTACTTGCCTTAACCTCTGAGTGCTGGGAATACAGGCATGAGCCACCACATATGTGGCAATGTGTCACAGCAGTCCTAGCAGGCTAACAGACTCGGTGGTCCTTATACGGTTGTCATCTCACCTCCTATAGGCACTCCTGAGTCTCAGTTTCCAAGGAGGACACTCTTCTTTCTTTAAATGGCTGGCGTGCCCACCCCCACTTCTGACCTCATTCTCAACTGCCCTTAAGACTGTGAGCACCAAACGCCTATGAACCAATGACTGAAAACTACATTTCAGTTCAGATCTATCTCAAGAGTCACATCAGAGCTCCAGTCACCTACAGACATCATCTGGATGTCCTCACACCCTAAAACTCAGCAAGCACAAAATGAAACCCATCCTCTTTCCCACCCACCAGACCTGCTGATGTTCTAGGCATCTAGCCATAAGCCAGAATTCTAACACTCTTCCCTTTTTACCCAAAACCAGTCCATCAAGTCATCCCCATCAATTCTACCTCCTGAATTGCACTGGAAACCATCTCTTGCCGCACCGCCCACTGAAGAAACTCTAGTCTACAGAAATGTGGCAAACATGGCTCCGGCAGGCCTTCTCCTCATTCCCTCAGCCTTGCTAAAAACCATTAGATCACCTTCCTAAAGCTACCCACTAAGGTCTAGTCCCTGATTTCACCACTTCCTCCTCCCGAGGCTGACCATCAAGGTCCAGCTATCAAAGTACTGAAGTCCACCAATCAAAAGCCCCCTTTGGCTCACCTAATTAACACGCCCAATTAAAATTAAACATCTCATCCTAACACGGGGTTTCCCAATTTACCTTTATAAGCCATCATTTGTCCATGGGCCACATCTGTCTCCTCTCTATCCAGAGGCGGCCCACTGTCCCTCTGGGAGAAATACTGCCTTTCCTTTGTCCCCTTCCCTTTCTCTCTCATCCCATCTCCTTTACCACTGCATCCCAGCCCAATCCAACACAGACCTCCCTCTTCTTCTCCTAAAATTACACCTGCAAGGTCATTTGCTGCTGTTTTCTGCCTGAGTCAGACAGCGGTCATTTTAACTTTTCTTCCCGCTTACTAAAGGATCACTCTGTGGAAACAGGTATTCGGATGTGGTCGGGAGGCAGCCCCACCCCCACCCCACCCCCACACCCCCTCCATGCGGGGATGGGTCTCCTTCCTGTACCATCTCGCCTGCTCTGACCCAATGGCCTGGTTCACTCTCCTAAGCCCCATCATCTTTCTCTCAGCTAATTTCACCAGGCACTACCCTGCCAGGACGTCTGCAGGATTTCCTCACTGTGTATGTTATCATGCCACTAACTCCCTGGGGTTCCTCCACCCACAACAGGCCACAAACGTTCTTGGGAGCCTTCGCAGGCATTTAGACACAGAGCTAGAAGTCAGTGAAATACAGATGTGACCTGGTCGGAACACAGTCCAAGAATGGAGTTGTGTGAAGAAAGATTTCTGAATGCTTGTGGAAAAACTCCAAGAAACCAAGACTCTTGTCTTGTGACCTCAGTTTCTTCAAAAACACAGAACTGTTCTTGGACTGTGCTTTGTTCCCCTTCCGGGTGTACTGGATAGACGTTTACTTCAGATTATTCATTACGACTGGCTATTGTTATCTGTTAGCCTCTACAGAAAATCATGTTTTTGCCACATGCCGTGTGCAGCTCACCTGCTGCACTGCCCTCAGGGCATAAACTGTATAACTCATCTGATGTTCATTTTGGGTTCCATTCTCCCAGGTTCCACTGCCTCTAGAGCAGTAAACAGGACCGTGATACAGAACTCACTTTTTTTTTTTTTTTTTAAATTTCCACTTTCCCCACAGTTGGTGGTACATCTGGGGCACCACCTTCCAAAGGAGTTGACAACAGGATTCCATCAGTACTGACCTCCGGCCCCCGAGCCCCCAAAGGTCCTTAGAGAGGCCTAATAGATACTTGGAATGGAGACATCTTTACTCTGTCCAGCAGAACAGCGTCCATCTGAGGGGAAAGGGTCCAAATGCAGCCAGGTACTCTCCAATGCTGCTCCCACACACGGTATCTTAATATCCGTTCACATCAGATCCAGCAGACAGGTTTCCCTGTATGCTGTGCTGGAGCATGGGAATGCTATGGCTCACTTCCCTGCATATCTGTTCTAGATGATGTATTTTGTACTTTTAAATCTTTAATTTTCTTCTTAAAGTTATTATTATTGTTGTTGCAATCATTAGTGTATGTGTTTGGTGAAGGTGTGCGCCATGGCTCGCACGCACGTGTGTGTGTGTGTGTGTGTGTGTGTGTGTGTGTGTGTGTGTGTTTGATGAAGGTGTGTGCCATGGCGTGCTCATGGAGGACAGAGGACAACCCCCATCAGCTCTTCCAGCCTGGCTGCCTGGGGTGGAACCCAGCTTGCCCAGCAAATGCTTTTCCCCACTGAGCCATCTCAACAGCCCTTCAATTTTCTTTCTTTCTTTCTAGCTCCATTGTTCTGTTCAGTTTTGCTTAAGATAAAGTGTCACTGTACAAGGCAGGCCTCAAACCTGCTTCAGCCCTTCCTGCTTCCGGGAATACCTGAATGCTGGCCCCTCCTCCGTCTGAGCTTACCCAGGATGCCTCTGCCCTTTGTTTAGGCTTACCTGAGATCTCTTCTATGCTGCTTGCACGCATGTCCAGAAGGACAGTGCCGTTGATGAGGCAGCTCCTTAGCTCAAACAGACTGTGCAAGGAGAGAGTTGCCACGTAGGGCTTGCTCCAGCGCTCTCCCCCATCTTCAACGTCCTCTTCAAACTTCAGCCACCTGCAGACGAGGATGAGAGGCCACAGACAGAAGATGGGCTTTTCAAGAGAGCAGAATACCTGAACGGCACAGAGAAGGCTGCAGCCCTAGTCTGAGTCCAGACACAGAAGAATGGAAAAAAGAAGCCGTGGCACAGTGCCAATCTAATCCCACCCCCACCCCCTTTTTGTTTGGTTTGGTTTGGTTTGGTTTGGTTTGGTTTGGTTTGGTTTGGTTTTTCGAGACAGAGTTTCTTTGTGTAACAGCCCTGGCTGTCCTGGAACTAACTGTAGACCAGGCTGGCCTCTGCCTCCTGAGTGCTGGGATTAAAGGCGTGCCCCACCAATGCCCAGCCCCAATCCCATTTTTATTTAAAGACAAATCTAAAATTACAAACACGTGTGTGTGTGTGTGTGTGTGTGTGTGTGTGTGTGTATAAGACCCCAAAAATATTCCTTGTTCTATCCTTGTAGCAGTAGGGCTGAAGGTAACTGTCATGTTCTTCCTTTTGCTTATCTTTATTTTCTAATTGTCTATAATAAGACTGACTTTTAAAAACCTAATCTATATCATTATATCATTGACAAGCCACATTAATTAAATAATAACATTTTTATCAGGACTTTTTATGACTTCAGAAGTCACAAAGACAGAAACGTAAAAGACTGCCTTTCACTTGGTATCAGGCCAGCTGGCCTGTTTAATTCTCGTGGCCCACGAGGAAAGACCACAGTAGTGCAGGCACCAATGCCACACCAATGGGAGCTGGAGCCAGGCCTCCTCGTTACCGCTTCACCCATGACAGTAGGCCTGTCACTTGCAGAGAGGTGTCCCCTAAGCCCCTGCCTGGGTTACCGCAGGGCCTCACCTGGCTGTCTCCTTCCATTCAGCATCTTCCCCGTCTCTCATACATATCTCATCCAGCTCTGTGAAGAGCTCATGAGGCACGTGCTCTTCATCCTCCTCGGTGCCAAGAATGAACTGAACACGCTGAGATGGGGTGTCTAGAAAGCCAACCAGAGAAAGGTCTGGATGTGTATCTATCCTCCAAGTCAGAACAGAAATAGCACTCTGCCTAACCGCTTTGGGAATATATAGAAGATGTCCTGAATACAGATTTAAAGTTCCTTTGTTCTTAGAGAGAAGGCTATTCTGTGGAAGCATTTAACCAAGAGAGCAGAATTATGAACTAAGACCACTCACAGAAGTCCCATGAGAACTCAAAATCAGGATTGGAGAGATGGCTCAGCAGCTAAGAGCACTGGCTGCTCTTCCGGAGGACACGGGTTCAGTTCCCAACACCCACATGACAGTTCACACCTGTCTAACTCCTGCCCTGGGATTCTGACGCCCTCTTCTGGCCTTCAAGGGCACCAGGCATGCATGTGGTATACAAACATACATGCAGGCAAACCACCCAAACATGTAAAAGTAGATTTTTTAGTTTTCTAGAAACCTGACAAATTTTAAATAGCAAAGGATTACTTATAGTGCTGACTGGGGTGTGGAAATGTCAATTTCAGGAAGACATTTTCAGTTCTTAGAAGCATTCTTTCCTCTTGGGAACCCTAGCCAAGGGCTAGAGAATCAAGGCCACCTGCCTATGCCTCCTGCATTCCCATAAATCTCCACACCACCCTGTCATGGACACTGGTCCTCTCCCCCCCAGGGTGTTACCCCGTCTCCCCCCAGGGTGTTATCCCCTCCCCCCAGGGTGTTACCCCCTCCCTCCACAGTGTTACCCCCTCCCCCCAGGGTGTTACCGTGGGCCAAGGCTTCCAGACTCTCTTCCCCCTGGCTGGCTCCTTTGCCCCGCCCTCCTCGTCTCCGGTGCTTCTGGCCATGAGTGCGGTGGTGCCGATGGCCCTGCCTGCCCAGTGGCATCCGAACCCCCACATACAGAGTTCTATGACCTGAATGGAAACAGAAGACCTATGGAGAGAACTCCTCTTACAAAAGGAGTCTAGCCTAATTAAGAGCAAAACATCTCCGACCTTTGTATAGGCACTTCCCGGAATGATTAAACGGCACACACCCCAGGACTAGAGACAGTAACCACAGAGTTGACAGTGTCTTCTATGTCCTGCACACAGCTATAACCTCACACGGATGCTGTGACAACCAAAGGAACCAACTGTGCTCCATTATGTGCACTAGCTGTGAGAGTGGGAGCCTGGGAGCCTGGGAGGGCATAGCAGGTCACACAGCAGAGCATGGGAACGGAGCCTTGGCGTGAGCAAGGCTCTGGGAGGAGGGTGGAGGAAGGAGGGAGGGGGAAGAGGGAGGGGGAAATGACTCACAAACTATGAATATATGTGTGTGACTTTTTGCTATTACAAAAGCAACATGAATGATTTTAAAGAGGCAAGCCCTGTATGGTGACCGTGGCAGGTTTTGACAGAGAGGCTGTTAGCACAGTCAAGGACCCAGTAAGCCCACCCAGGCTCAAAGGTCCATTTCAGCACTGGCTAACAGTCTGAGCATGAGCAAGCCAGCCAGTCTCTCTGATTAATCCTTTCAAAGGAACACTGATGCTTACTTTTTTTAACTCATGGGGTTATCAAGAGCAGCAAATAAGATAACACATGGGAAATGCTCAAGGCCATGCTGGGAACTGCAGACCAATGTGGTATTGTGTTCCCCACAATATTGTGCACCCTAATAAACTTATCTGGGGTCAGAGAACAGACAGCCACTAGAACAGAGCCAGAAATGGTGGCTAGAAAATGGGTCAGAGCAAGCCATAGCAGAAGTTGAGTGGTGGTGGTGCACAGCTTTAATCCCAGCACTTGGGAGGCAGAGCTAGCCGGATCTCTGAGTTCAAGGCCACTTTAGAAACAGCTAGGCAGGCGACACAGCCTTTAATCCCAGGGAGTGATGCAGAAAGTAGAAAGATAAATAAGACGTGAAAACCAGGCACCAGAGTTAGTTAAGCATTTAGTTAGTTAAGCATTTGGCTGGTTTAGCGTTCAGGCTTTGAGCAGCACAGTTCAGCTGAGAGGACTCAGAAGCTTGCAGTCTGAGGAAACAAGACCAGCTGAGGAACTGGCGAGGTGAGGAAACTGTGGCTTGTTCTGCTTCTCTGATCTTCCAGCATTTACCCCAATAACTGGCCTCAGGTTTGATTTTATTAATAAGAACTTTTAAGATTCCTGCTGCTGACCAGCTTCTGCACCATGGACTGCACAGCCAGGCTGCTGCAGACAAACCTTATAAATCAGGAGTGAGGCTGGATTTTGAGAGTTAAAGTCAGTGCACAGAGTGGAGAACGTGGAAGTAAGTGACTGACAGCAACCCCTTCTCGTCCCTCCCCCTGCTCCCAACTCCTCTCCTACACCCCTGTGGTGGTATTGTGTTCCCCGAAATATTGTGCCTGCTAAT
Organism: Onychomys torridus; assembly: GCF_903995425.1. Lineage (NCBI taxonomy): Eukaryota > Metazoa > Chordata > Mammalia > Rodentia > Cricetidae > Onychomys > Onychomys torridus. The sequence goes on along the minus strand of NC_050458.1, from coordinate 65,611,958 downwards.
AAACTTATCTGGGGTCAGAGGACAGGACGGCCACAATATTAGGTTAGGCAGTGGTAGCACATGCCTTTAATCCCAGCACTCGGAAGGCAGAGCCAGGCAGAGCTCTGTGAGTTCAAGGTCACATTGGAAATAGCCAAGCATGGTGATTCACACCTTTAATCCCAGGGAGTGATGGCAGAAACCAGAAAAGATATATAAGGCGTGAAGACCAGAAACTAGCAGCATTTGGCTGGTTAAGCATTCAGGCTTTCGAGCAGCAGTTCAGCTGAGACCCATTTGGATGAGGACACAGAAGCATGCAGTCTGAGGAAACAAGACCAGCTGAGGAAATGGCGAGGTGAGGTAGCTGTGGCTTGTTCTGTTTCTCTGATCTTTCAGCATTCACCCCAATAACTGGCCTCAGGTTTGATTTTATTAATAAGAACTTTTAAGATTCCTGCTAGACAGCCCCTTTGATTTCATCCTCACCTGACTTCCTGCCAAGCCTGGAGCCCAGGATCAGCCTTGCTGTGCCCATTTCTACCTGACTCCTGCTGCTCTGCACACCACACCTTAGCTGCACCCACACTGTCTCCATGGTTCTCGGCATCTTTAGCCAGTGTCTTTGAATCCTACCTATGCCTGTCCCTGCCCTTTGACCCCTTCCTCCTCACCTTACTGAGAAGACAAAGGTCCTTTCATGGCAACTCCTCTGTCACAGTCTGGCTCCTCTCTGCCAGGCTCGGGAGCTCTCCACCCCATGCCTCCCACTCTGCTGCCCCTCCCCAGGTGGGACGAGGCCCTCCCTCTCCTCTCCATCCAGTCCTTCCATGGCTCATCTTTGAAGACTCCCACGACTGCAGCCCCCCACATTTCCCCTCTCCTTCCTTCTCCACCAAGAATCACGACTGGCCTCACTCCCTCTCCTTCCCAAGTTCTTGTTCCACGGCCTCTGGCTATGGCTTCTGTCTCTGACTTCTACTAAAGCTGCTGTCCACAGTGAGGACATCAGATGGCACTTAGTCACTAAGCTCTGTCATAGACATCTCCCAGTTCCACAGACTCTATGGAGACCCAGCATGCACCGGGTCTCCAGATGCCCGTCCGCCTTGATGTTCTGGGCCCCTTCAGCTCTCACGCTCTGCTGCCTGACTCCTTCGGATGCCTCATCACCCACCAGAGGAAGGGTCCACTCTTGACCCTTCTTCTCTCCTCTGTAGTGGTACCCATTCTTTGGATTTCAAGTTCACTTCTACACAGGACTCCCCAGACCCCTTGTTTTGAGTCTTTATGTATATCCCAGCTTGGCCTACCAGGCTGGCTTCATACAATTCTCCTGCCTCAGCCTGGGATTACAGGTGTACGCTACCATACAGCTTCAAATCTTTATCTACAGCAGTGGTCCCCAACCTTCCTAATGCTGTGACCCTTGAATACAGTTCCTCATGCTGTGGTGACCCCTAACCATAACACTGTTCTCATTGCTACTTCATAACCGCCATTTTGTTACTGTTATGAATTGTAGTATAAATAACTGTGTTTTCTGATGGTCTTAGGTGACCCTGTGAAAGAGTTGTTTGACCCCAAGAGGGGTCATGACCCATAGGTTGAGAACCACTGACCTACAATGATTATCATGCCCCAAAGCGAATTTAAGACCCTCTACCTTCAGAAGCCAAGCTCACTGTGGGCGTGGTATCTCACACCTAGCCCACCTTTCATCCTAGCCCACGAAAAGATGAAAACAGTTGGCTAAAACTTGGAAGTCAATCGGTGACACCGTGAGTCTGAGACTGGCCTAAACAATAGTCAAAAGAATCTAAGAGTGAAATGAGCCCATGTCTATGTCTGGGCCACCGCTGCGTAGATTCCTTGGAGGCTGGGAGAGGCCCAGCAGTGGACGTTCTGTTGCTCTTGCAGAGGGCCTGGGTTTCCCAGCAGCTCCACGGTGGCTCACAACTGTATGTATAAGACTGTTCTAGAAGAGCTCTCGATCTATGCTGGCCTCCACAGCACAGCACACATGTGATACAAGGACATACAAGCAGGGAAACACCCATACACAAAATAAAAATAAGTAATTTTCTTCAGCGTTCCCTCAGAGTCCAGCTCTACCTCTCTGCCCCTTTCACTGTGGTCCTGTAGATCAGGGATGTCAAGCCTTTCCCCGCTCCTACTCTGACAAAGCAGGCTCTTCTTCCTGCTTCCCATTCGAACTGAATGCTGCAGAGTCACCATCCTGGTTACAGACTGATCATAGTTCATCCTGTGAGTCCAGAACCCCTGTGCTCAGTTCTCAACCTCTTCTATGGATTTTCCTTCCTTTGGGACAAGTTTACATATTCAACATGGAAATAAATGACCTCTACAGGAACCAGGTGATCAGCTCAAGAGAGCTAAAAGAGTCATCCTACATGCTGGCCCAGAACGAACATTCTGGAAAACAATCCATGTGCCCTTCACCAGCACCAAAATGGCTGGTTCCAGCTCCCTCTGCCTTCCCCAGCTGCTGCATCCACAGCACTTTATTCTTTACCTCAGCCAGGCTGCCCTTCCTCAAGCCTGTTGGCGCCTTCTGCACATGCATTCACCCGAGTCACCGCCAACTCACCTGCCTCCTTGGCATTATCTCTAATTTCCTCGGTGAGAAGTGTGGTCACCTTCCTCCATGTTACCCTAGCTAAAGCTTTTCTCCTGCCCTTTTTTCTGCCTTACAGTACAGTTGAGCAGCTGCCTTATCCCAACTATGCACTTGTGAACTTCCAAGGTCCCGGCTTAGATCTCCTCCAGTACCTATATGTAACCAAGCACATTCTTCAGTCAATGTCAGACCGAGTCTACTGAAGCCATCAGCATGCAAATAAAGCATCCTAATTTAGTAAAACTTGTAAGAAAGATGTTGATGCTTTTAAAAATAAGAATGTACACATACACACACACACACACACACATACACACACACACACACACACACACACACACTCACATACTGAGAGCAGCCATGAATGAGAGACACTGGACCTTTGGAGCAGAAGAGAAAGCACAGGGATGAGGCCCCCCCAGAGCCGGGCTGTGGCACACTACTACCTGCGCAGCCGCGGTTTACCAGGCATTCACATGCCAACTCATTCGGGAGTCCTAATGCATACTCTGCTTACAGGGTAACTCAAAGTCAACAACCACAGGGGAAGTCCTACATCTGGGACAACGCACACCTCCTTAAAGTTACAGATATGACCAAGTGGTCCAGCCTTTGCTCAAGTGTATTCGAAGGCATAGTGCCGACACCAGGAGTCATAAACCTAGCACTTAATCAGGAGTAATGATCTGCCAGAAAAAATGGGAAAACCCATTCCTCTAACAGGAGTGCCCTGTTTTCCACAGAGGCTGAGAGAACTCTGAAATGTACTACTGACTGTCACTCGAGTTATCTTTGGAGTGCTGCTGTTCAAAAGCCTTCTCTAACAAATAGAATCAACTCATTCAAAAAGACCCACATCTACAGTCACTAACACCGTCTCTGAAAATGGTGTTAGGGAACGTGACAGAGCATATGAAATAAACTAGAAGGAAGACTCAGGATTTCTTAGCAGCCACAGAACCCTGAGTAATGCATGCGCATTACTGAATCAAAAAACAATTTATGGATTATCCATTAAAGCGGGGCCGGTTTTTTTCTCTCTGTGCCCTTAGGCAACACCACTACCCAGCATGCAGCTTCATCGAGTCCTGTATTTACACCTGGAGTGAGTGAGTCTGGTGGAACCCATAGCATGCCCAAGCCCACGGCAGCAAACCCACTCCCTCTCCTCTCCTTAGGCTTTGCTCTTGAGACATTTCAGGTCTGGGCATGGGAGGACTATTAGGTAGTATATTTTTTAAGTGCTAACAGAAGAAAGTCCAGTTTCCAGAAAGATCTTGTCATAAAAAGCCATTTCCCAGCCCCATGTCCTCCGATAACTGTCGTCCCATAGGTTGTTTTTCTAGCAGAGTAGAGCATGCACCAGACAGAGATGACATCATCTGGAGATGTCGCTCCCAACAGTGCCTCAGCTGACCTCGATGGATGGGACCTGGCCCTCAGAATCCAAGAGAGCTTGCCCAGATTTATTATTCTATTCCCAAGCACACAAAAAAGTATTTGTACACATCCACTTGGGGGGGGGGGGGGAGGACTAATGTCCATGGGTAAGTGCTGGAGGCCAACGGACCTGCTAGTGATGTACTTCAAGGTGTTGGGACAGCAGCAAGAAACGTCTGCACGGTGAGGCAGGGTGCCGGGGCCTGGAGGGGGAGGCTTTACCTGCCTTGCAGTAGTCTCCTCTACTAAAGAGGGTAATGGCACCAACATGTGTCTGGGGTACTGTGAGGACTACATTATGTTTTAAGTTTAAATTACTGAGGTTAAGGGATTTATAAAACAAAATTGCTTCTAACCTGTACCCCACTTGCCCTGGAATGCTGGGGCTGTTGTTCATGAACAACAAGGCACTGTTTCCACTTCTGTAAACAAGCTTGGTTGCCCCAACTGCACAGGATGTGCTTGATCTCAAGTAGATGGGAGGTACCTAGGCAGGAAATACGTCAGGATGTATGCTTGCCCCTGATTGGACAGAGGCAGGAAGTACACAGTCTTGTGGGTTTTGCCTTGATAAGCCCCTAGCTAGTGTAATTTGGCACCACACTCTGGTAATCCCGGGTATGGACCTGTCCAGTGTCCATCATCCTGGCCAGTATTTAATAAATCTTGCTTCAATTTTATCTCAGAAATTGTGGTAGTGGTCTTATTTTTGCCCGCTGGGAATAACAGCACTGAAGTAGGTACTTTATAGCAGCCGCCCTTCCCTCTGCAGTACTAACACCAGAGGCCTCCCGCAACAGCACACACTTCCTGCTCCCACATCTCCCTGTCCCTTCATCCATCTGGCCAAAATAACTTCCAGAACTTGACCTTGATCTACCCAAACACCACTGACTCTGCAGAGCCACACACACACAGGTCTTCACAGAGCCGGAGCCCGAGCTGAAGCCCGCCTCCCCAGGTTTCCTCCACTTCCCATCCAAAGGCCGAGTTTTCCCTGTAGTGGCACAAGGTTGATAAAACCCATGACGGGAACACTCAGTGCAGAGAAATCCTCACAGCCATCTGAGCAGCCGGAAGCTGCTGCAACCTTCAGTGTACAGTGGAAGCAACAACCATCTCACACGGAGCAGACATAGCTCCTTGCACAGGAACCTTCCTCCAGGATAAAGGAATGTCACCTCTAATGAGGAACCATGGTTGGGCAGGTGGAAGGAGAAGAAGCCAGGGGACAGTCGGGGACAAGAATGGCTCCTCCTGCCTCCATCTCACTGGGGTTTTTCCAAAACTTTGTGCTGAGAACTCCGAGTCTTTGCTGGTGTGTTTCTGCATTCCCTTTTCTTGTTTACATTTTTTTTTAAATCTGGTACAAATGGGCACAGTTAGAAAATGAAGAGCCAATAATGGAAACGTGGTTTTAAAAAATGGTTTTACAGCCAAACTGAACTTTTAAGCTGATGATATTCTATTTTCTTTTAAATTTGTATAGATACTTATCTTTCCGTGAAGTTATGAAGAGTCAGTGAACTAAATGAGCACCTCACATTCTCTGTGCACTATCTCATGCTGCCTACTGGGCCCCGGGATAAGCCTATCACACATGGGGGTGCTGTTATCTCTGCTCTTATTGCAAGACTAGGACTAAGAGGCAGGTTCTTACCTTCCAACTCTTCCTTCTCATAGTGGATGTTGAGAACTGTACTGGTCCCACCCTGGTCCACCACAGCCTCCTCATCTGGTCTCTGTTTGAAACAGATATGCAAACAGTTACAGAAATACACCGATATTCATGCATTCAAATACTTCAAACCAAGGCTCCTTTGAGATACCTGGAGGAGGAAAAGCAGTGGTTTACATATATTTTCAAGTTGGAACCTCACAATAACCAGGAGATGCAAACATGGCAGCCATTCTCTTTCCCATTCTGTGAGTAGCCTAGACCCAAAGCACATTAAATAACTATGCCTCAAGGTAGAAGGTAGTTAAGACTGAGCAGCTCCATCCTCTCCAGTGACCCAGCCACCTTCTGCAGAGCCAACACCAGCAGGCACTTGCCTTGAATGGCGACTGCCCCTCACTTCCAAACAAACCTAAGCCCTCAGTGTTTATGTCCCAATGACATACTGCAATTCTGCTTAGTAATGAAACATACACACAAGGGCTGGAGATGCAGACCAGGAGTTGTTAAGAGTGTGTATGCTCTCGCAGTTTCCAGCCCATAACTCCAACTCCAGGAGACTGACACCCTCTTCTGGCCTCCATGGCAACTGCACTCATGCACACATACTCACACACATAGACCTAATTCAAAACAAAACAAGCCAGGTGTGATACTGCATGCCCAATCTCAGCACTTGGGAGGCAGAGACCAGCCTGGTCTACAGAACAAGTTCCAGTTCAGCCAATGCTGCACAGTGAGACCCTGACTCAAATAGAAAAAATATTTAAAAAAGATTACAGCCGCCCCCATATAGCACAGAAATGTTTACATAGTAAGTGCTCACATGAACACTCACATGGTGAGTGCTCAGTACATCTATTTTTTTTTTTTTTTTAAGATTTTAGTTAGTTAGTTTATGTGCACTGGTGTTTTTTCTGCATGTGTATCTGTATGAGGGTGTCAGATCTCCTGGAACTAGAGTTATAGTTGTGAGCTGCCATATAGGTGCTGGGAATTGAACCCAGGTCCTCTGGAAGAGCAGCCAGTGCTCTTAACCCCTGAGCCACCTCTCCAGCTGCCAGAAAGACTTTCTTAAAATAATGTGACCACCATCCCTCCTTCCTCACAAGGCATCAACTTACTAAGACAAACACACTGAACTGATACTCTGGCACTTACTTTCCAGGTGTGTGGCTCTGGCCAGGCTACTTTACCACAGGGACACGGGCACACTCTCGCCTCCACGTGGGCCTGTGCTTCCCCCACGCTCTGCTCAGATCTCCAACTCACTCTTCAAAGTCCCCACTTTACCATGCTCATCTGTGGCCCCCAACACAACGCTGAAGACAGACAATCTAGCTCCCCAATGACAAGATATTTTTAATGAGATTAACTTAAATAAATTCTTAGAGAAATAGAATGTCAAATGTCACTTAGAGTGATTAATTTGATAATTTACTTTCATTTTAAAAATACGTTATTACTACTATGAAAAAAAAATCTCTAAGACAGAATACTAAGTTTTAGAGGCAAAGTGGAAAAAACTGTGACTTGCTACATTTTAACAAAGTAAGGGCAGCTGGAACATAAATGCCTGGTTATACTTTAGAATAAACGGGTCTGGACAGATGGCTCAATGGTGAAGAGCTGGCTGCTCCTCCAGGTTCAATTCCCAGCACCCACCTGACAGTTTACAGCCATCTATAAGCTCCAAGGAATCTAGCGCCTCTTCTGGCCTCACACATAGTACACAGACATGGACATGGGCAACACCCAGACACAAGGAAAAATATTTTTAAAAAAAATCTTAAAAAGAAAGAATATTTACAAAAGATTGATTTTTTTAAATGGTTTGTTTTTAATTTTATGCACATTAGTATTTTGCCTACATGTATGTCTGTGTGAGGCTAAGTTCCCTTTCTTTTGTTGTTGTGGTTTTTCGAGACAGGGTTTCTCATTGTAGTTTTGGTGCTTGTCCTGGATCTCATTCTGTAGACCAGGCTGGCCTCGAACTCACAGAGATCCGCCCGCCTCTGCCTCCCAGTGCTGGGATTAAAGGTGTGCGCTGCTGCCGCCCAGCTTCAAATCCCCTTTTTAAACAACTACTTACAAAGGAGAAAAAAAAAAAAAAAAGAAACAAAGACAGAAGGCAGCCTTCCTTGAATATCTTATGAATATTTTATATAAATTCAGGTTTAAGAAAGAAATTCTCAGGTATGGAGAGAAGGCTCACTCAGTGGTCAAGTATGCACTGCTCTTCCATAGAACCCAAGTTCAGTTCCCAGCATCCACTTTAGATGGCTTAAAATCACTGGTATTTTTTAAGTGTGGGGGTGTCTTTTATGAGTGGGGGTGTTTTTTACGTGTATGGGTGTTTTGCCTACATATCTGTGTACCCTTTATGTGCCAGATGTTGGGGGAGGCCAAAAGAGGGCATTAAGATCCCCTGGAACAAGGGATGAGATTGCTGTGAGCAGCCATGTGGGTGCTAGGAACTGAGCCTGGGTCCTCTGCATGAGCATCCAGTGTTCTTACCAATGAGCCATCTCTCCACCCAATGAGGAACCATTTTTAAGTGGAAAAACAATTGGCTTATTCTGCACGTGTTATCTGCTTACCTAGCTCATCCTTCAGGTCATCAGTTCCTCCCTCCCTCCCTCTCTCCTCCTTCCCTCCCAACCTTCTCCCTCCCACCTACCTTTCTCCCTCCTTCTTGATTTGTTTTTTAAGACAGGGTCTCAGTATGAAGCCCTGGCTGGCCTGGAACTCAGGACTCCACCCACCTCTGCTGGGTTTACAGGCATAGACCACCACACCCAACATGGCCATGAGTTTCTAACAGCTGGGAACACAGACCCCATCCTTGAGTGTCTCCTAGAGTCCAGCACAGTGGCTGACACTGTACTCAGCATGCACCCCTGCAAGCTCCAGGACAGGGTGCTGTTTCCTGCCCACCACTGAGCAGACAGTACCCAGGACAAATGTCCAGAACATGACAAGTAACTTCTAATGAATGACATTAGTTTCTGAATTCTTTATATGTCATCATAGAGTCTCCTGAAACCAGGTGAAATGTTATATAGAAGTAATTTTGTTGTTGTTAATGTTGTTGCTGTTTTTGAGACAGGGTTTCTCTGTGTAGTTTTGGTGCCTGTCCTGGACCGCCCAGCTTATAGAAGTAATTATGTTGGCTACCAAGCTAGTTTTTAATATCCAGAATCACTTATAACAGTCGGCACTCTCTCAACAGACAGCTGGCACAGCACAGGACAAGGTGGGAATATGGAGAGGGAGGAAGGGAGGTAGAAGGCAGATTTCTCCAAGACTATAAATCAAGAGGCCTGGAGGAAGGAAAAGGGAAGGGAACTATATTATAATCTCAAAATATAAACTAAGTTACAATAATTTTAAAAGCACATCTTTAACATTAAAAATATAAAGAGTATAGCTGGCGGTGGTGGCGCATGCCTTTAATCCCAGCACTCGGGAGGCAGAGGCAGGTGGATCTCTGTGAGTTCGAGGCCAGCCTGGGCTACAGAGCTAGTCCAGGAAAGGTACAAAGGTACACAGAGAAACCCTGTCTTGAAAAAAAAACAAAAAACAAAAAAAAAACCAAAAAACAAAAGAAAAAATATATATATATAAATAAAGAGTAAAGTCAACTATTTGAAAACTTCATGTTTCCTTACCGTGGTTATCTACAGCTGAGTTCACTAACAGACTGTCCATCCCCTTCGCCTTGCCACAGGAAACAGCCACTATCAGTGAATGGTAGCAGCTAGAGCATTACAATGGCCACACTGGAATGTAAACTGGGGCCCTGGCTCACAGAAACTAATGCTTAAAAAAGAAAAATAATTATAACTAATTCAAGAAACTTATACAGAATGGATATTTGATTGTATTTATATACAATTGTATTTATTATTGTATTTATTTGTGTTCTTTATTTATTTATTTTTGAGACAGGGTTTCTCAGTCCTGGCTATCCTGGAATTCACTTGTAGACCAGGCTGGCCTCAAACTCACAGGAATCTGCCTGCCTCTCAGATACTTTTCAAAGTATGGCAGTAATCTTGCAATGTGTCATCAGTACATTTTAAAGAGTCCTTCGGCTGGTATTTGAGACTGGAAGGAGGCAGAGGAAACAAGTTGTGTGTTCATCGCTGACGCCGAGTCATTGGTACGTGATGATTCACTATGCAAATGTTTCTCCTTTGATACACTTGAAATTTTCCCCAAATTTCAAGCATATGCCAAATCTGTCTGAAACTGTTAAACTGAAGAGCAAGAAATGCCAGTCTCCTGGCCTATGCTTGCTGCAGGTGCCACAAAGATTGGTGGCATTTGCTCTGCCGCCATTGTGTTCACAGTAAGTAAGATTCACCAACTTGGAGTCCATAAACTTCTGGGAAACCTACGGATGCTTAGAGGAGAGGGGCAATATGTGTGCATGTACATTTGGTGGTGTGGGGCTGTCCATAAGTTTTACTAGAGTCTCAGAGGAGCTTGTGACTTGGGAAAGATTAGAAGCACATTAAACAAGTCTATGAGAAAAAGGAAGGGAGGGAGGGAGAGAGGGAGAGAGGGAGGGAGGGAGAGAGGGAATTGGGAAAAAAATCTTCAAGTAATCCTCTTTTCTATACTTCCTCCGAGTGGGTCACTGACGATGCCTCCTATTAAACCTGCATCAGAGGGTCCAAGGACTAGGTAAGAGCTGAGGGGGTTAATTCACACTAAAGCATCGACACTGGGGGGGGGGGCTGGACAGAGAGCTCAGCGGCTAAGCGTGTGCTGTCTTAGAGAGGACCAGAGCTTGGTTCCCAGCACCCACATCAAGCAGCTCACAACCACCAGTAACTCCAGCCCTAGGTGATCTGACACCCTCTTCTGTCCTCCACAAGCATGTGTGCCCACACACACACACACACACACACACACACACACACACACACAGGAAGACAAACACATATACACATAAACAAAAATGAAAATAAACCTTTTTCACTAAATCATTGACACTGCATGGCAGGTCTTGAGAGATAACGCACTGTTATAAGCCTTGGAAAATGGTCTTTTCTAGGAAAGAGCCTCCCTAAACTAGTTGTCCAACACTGAATGGTCAGCCCTGAGAGCATATGCACACAGCTAACATGTGGACTGAGCAGATCGTATTTATATATATATATATATATATATATATATATATATATATATATATATATATATATATATATATAGTGTGTGTGTGTGTGTGTGTGTGTGTGTGTGTGTGTGTGTGTGTATTCCAGGCCAGCAAGGGCTACACAGTGAAACCCTGTCTCAAAAAGAATGAGTCAGATCCTCCTGGTAAATCAAAGCCTTGCTTCCAGTAACGAGCAAATGGAACAGGGCTGAATATTACATAATGGCCCCAACTCCTAGACACAGCCAAGAAGCTGCAGGGACAGTGAAGGCCGGGGCAGAGGCCACTTAGAGCCCTTCCTGACACACTGCCCTTGTTGTCCTTGCTGGATTGTGATGGCCTGCCCACATGAACCCCAGCACCCTTCTGGTAAGAGCCTCTTCTACCCCCCAACCCCACCCCACTCCATGGAGCTAACGTTTCCAGGGCGTCTACATGCTGCATGCCCACCACACCCAACCATCATTTGCCCAGAACAACAACAAAACATCAACAGAGCCTTTCTGAGTGCTAATGCAGAGTTCCAGGTTCCCCAGGCAAGCACTCCGCACAGAGGACACTCTCAGCCCCACCTCCTGGGTTTCTAGTCAACAGAAGAATTAGGAAGTTATCCCTTACGCCTGCCATTTTTGCTACAGCTATTACCTCACGAAATCTTCAACACAGTCCTAATCAAGGCTAAATATTATCTCACAGGCACTGAGGGCTGGAAGGCTCAAGTTTTGTTATTAATTTTAATAATTTATTAATTTTTATTTTATGTGCATTGATATTTTGCCTGGATATATGTCTGTGTGAGTGTGTGGGAACCCTGGAACTGGAGTTACAGACAGTTGTGAGCTGCCATGTGGGTGCTGGGAATTGAACCTGGGTTCTCTGGAAGAGCAGCCAGTGCTCTTAACCACTAAGCCATCTCTCCAGCCCTTCATTATTAATTATGTATAAAGAAACTGGTCATTGTTAAGAACTCCAGAAACCTAATCATGGACTCGTGCCCACAGTGAGAACAGGCTGAGATTCACACTGCCTTCCCCAGCCGTCAGTGCCCCAGAACCTCCCACACCCAAGTGTCCTTCTGCTCAGCAGCCCTCCAGTGGTTTCCTAGCCCCCCATCTCCTCCATCTGCCTCTTCAGTCAACAGAACATCTGAACTCTAGCCCCGGGGAATCCCTGTCACTGTGACTGACCCATATTTCTACTTCTCTCGTGGTATGTCTAACTCTGGATTAAAACAAATGAAGCCAAAGAGGAGATCTTTTGGGTGACTTTTTGTAGCTCAAGGGCTGTTCAGTTCTCAAGGATGAACTTAGTGGATGACGATGTGCCACGCGTCATAAGGTTGGACCTGACTGAGTGCCCTCAGTTACTTCCACACAGCCTACAGATACCCTACAGCCAGAAAGAGTGGTCGGTCCACAAGGCCTCTTGGCTGGAGACCCTGGCCGCGAGCCGTCTTCCCTCTCTCCACCAGACTGCTGGGAAATGAGACTGCACAGTGGCTCTCTGATTCTTTCCTTGAACCCCACTTAGAGTCACCCCTATTTAGGACAGACGTGGAGAGTAACGGCCCCTGTAGAGATGCACCTCTAATCCCCAGTGGCCTCCGAGTTTGTGACTTCACCTGGCAAAAGAGAATTAAGATTACAGGTAAAGGTCACACCGCTGATCAACTGACCTCCAATAAGACCATTGAAACTCATGAAAACCACAAAGTAACCTCATGAAATCAAAAGCATTGTAAAGCCAGGTGTGGTGATCCATGCTTGTAATCCAAGACCTGAGAGACTAAAGCAGTGAGATCACAAGTTCAGGGCCAGCCTGGTCTACACGGTGAATTCCAGACCAGCCTGGACTACAAAGGAAGAGCCTTTCTTTTTGAGGCTGGAGAGATGGTCCGTTGGGTAGGAGGAACATTTCTTGTTCTTGCCAAGGACCTGGCTTCAGTTCCCAGCACCCACATGACTGTCCATAACCACCTGTAACTCCAGTTCCAGGGAACCCAGTGCCTTCTTCTGGCCTCTGTGGTAACTACATACATGGAGCACCCACACACATGCAAGGAAAACTCTCACCCATGTAAATATTTTCCAAAACATCATCCACAGAAGAGAGAAGCAGAAAAGTGGAATCAGAGAGACAGAGAAAGAGAGACAGACAGAGAGACAGAGAGAGAGAGACAGAGACAGAGAGACAGAGACAGAGAGAGATCTGAGGGGGGAATCAGGGACTGAGGAACCACATTTTCCGGCCTGAAGCAGGAAGCATGGAGGGAGGAAACTAAGCCGAAGAATTCGGGCAGGTCTTAGTCTAACAAGATGTAAACAAAGAGATTCTGTCCAGAGGCTTCCAGAGGCCCAACCCTGGTGACAGTTTATGCTCACAAGCACAGGTATCAGGTTCTCAACTGCAGAACTGTTCCCACGTACACACATGTTGTTTGAGGCACTCAGCCTCTGGTAGTGTCATGGAAGCAATAAGAGGCTTGTGTAGTGTGTTATTTTGACTCCCTAACTACCAAAGCTACAGTGAACTGGTTCTTACCTTATGGGAAATGACCACGGCTCCGTTATCTAAGGTGTGCTGCCGTAACCTAGCAGCAGATTTAGAACTGACTCGCTGTGGGCCCTGGCTACCCTGCCAAGGCAAACAACACTGAGATGGTTATCTAAGGCTCTGAAGGAAGTAAATGTACAGCCTGAACTGCCCCTGTTTGCTGCCCAAGTCTGCTTGGCAAGTCAGCCCACAGCTCTCCTACAAAGCTCCCCAGCAGAGCTGGCGGAGCCTGACAGAGGATACCCACGGTTCTCACATCACTTAGGTGTTGGGAGAGGTTATGGGGTCTGGATTGTCTACTGCAATGAGGTGACAGGGAAAACTTCCATCTAGGATTGGCATTTCTGTCCAGTAGTGTTGAGCAAAGTACTTATCATCTGCTTACCACAAACTAGCCGTGCCCCTCAGGAAGCTGATCTGCTCTCATTCACTTGTTCAACAAATATTATGTACTGTGTTCTGTGTGCCAAAGTCACTGGACACCACAAACTCTTGTTCTGCGAATTTGTTTCAGGTCTACCTACCGTAAGAGATAGGTGTGATCTTCTTCCCATCAGCTGTACTTCCCAGTTATCACCCACATGCCAGGGTTTGCCAATGTCTCTTTGCTGTTTCTTTAGCCAAAGTCTCACATAGCCCAGGCTGGCCTTGAAGTCTCTATGTAGCCAAGATTAACTGTGAACTTTTTTTCTAGATTTATGTGTATGAGTGTTTTGCCTGCAACTATATGTGTGCAGCACTTGCGCCTAGTTTCAGAAGAGGGCATCAGCGCCCCTGGAGCTGGAGGTACGGTTGTGTGGCCACCATGTGGCTGCTGGGAACTGAACTAGAGTGCTCTGCAAGAGCATCAAGTATCCTTAACTGCTGATCTATCTTTTTTAAAGTATTACACAACTCTGTGTGTGTGTGTGTGTGTGTGTGTGTGTGTGTGTGTGTGTGCTTGCCATGGTGCATCTACTGGGGTCAGAGGACAACTCTGTGAGTCTGTCTTTCCTTGCACCTGTACATGGGCCCCATGGTTCAAGCTCAAATGGTCACACTTGTCCAGAAATGCTCTATCCATTGCATCATCTCCCTGGCTTTGACCTTGAACTAACCTTCATGTTTCTACCTTCCAAGTGCTGGGATCACAGTCATTTGCTCCTATGGCCAGCTCCAGGGTTTGGGTTTGGTATTCTAAAGATTTCTACAAAGTGTTCCAGGGGTGATGTACATAAAAGCCAGGCTTCCTCGCCACTGTCTCCACGCTCCCTGGACGTCCCAGTGGTAACCTCACCTCCTACAGTCTCCACGCTCCCTGGACATCCCAGCGACACCAGGCACTACCTTCCTTAGATGCCACAGTGACCAACCTCCCAACACTTCTTCCTTTTGGTCAGTTCTGAAAGTGCTGATCAGAAGATCTGTGAGGCTTTAAGATGATCCAGCACAAAGGGGCTTTCCCTAAAGCTGCCTGGTCACCTTCCTCTATTGCTGCCCCCTTTGAAGAGCTCATCTTTCCTAAAATGTCAGTAATGCCCCTAGAGAGCTTATTGAGGTGGATGATGTAGGCCACGTTAACACAGCCTACACCATGCCAGCAGCCTCGGGCTCCCTCACTCCAGTCAGCTGCACTCTAATACATTCCTTGTAAGCTTTCCCAAGTACCTCTGGTGCTCACTCAGGGCCAGGCGCTGCTCTAGGCTACAACAAGGCTGCTCTAGGCAAGGCTACAGCTGTGGTAATGCACAGTGATTGAGGGCTCAGCGTTTGGAGAGAGGCAGTCGGCCCTTTCCAGAAGTCACTGCCCCTCACTACACTTCCATTTCTTTATTTGTGAAGTAGGTACAATAAAGGTGCATAATTCTCAGAGCTACAGAAAAAGTTCACGGGGATCTGAGTTTGAGAGGTGAGTTTGAGGCGTGGGTGCAACCCTCAGCCTCTCTGTAACTAAAGAAGAAAAGGTAAGCATGAGAATACATGGAAAGCACCCAGCATGGTGCCTGGCACACAGGAAGCACTCGGTGCCAACACAGTAATAAAGGGAAGTGCCAGGTAAGTGGCAGAAAGGGGCTTCCGTGGTCCAGCAGGGGTGAAAACGAGCACGTGGCAGCTGTGTGAACAGAGGAGAATGAGCAGCAGATTCCGGCAGAGCTACCTGGAGCCAGCCTGCAAGGTCAGGATGGAATTCCTCAGAGGAGGGGACAGATCCTGCAGCTTGCCAACCTGAGCAAAGGCACCATATCAAAGAAGAGAGAGCTTGTGTGTGAGCCACAGACTGCTTCATGCCAATCCCGCCTGGCAGACCTCGAGCTCCTAAGAAAAACGCTTTAGCCTTGGACCCAAGAGTCATTCACTAACTCAGCATCTGAGCACCAACTAGACGTTAGGCAGTGTGTGAGACAGGACTGGCTGCCACTGCCCTGCCCTCCTCAAACTTCTACCTAACAGGGCATCACGACAGGAACACTCACACGCAATGTGCTAGGGAGAGAGACACAAAGAGGATCCCACGGAGGAGTGTGACTCGGGGTGGAGGTCAGAGGAAGCTATTCTTCAGGAGATACAAATGAGTCAAGAGGAGGTCAAGCTAGAACAGTGTCCCAAAAAAGAGGACAAATTCCCGAGCTGGGAGGGAGCCTGACGTACCAAAGAAACACAAAGCCAGCCAGAGTCGGAGTGCATGGTGAGAGAGAGGAGGAGTCCAGGGACAGTGGGCAAAGCCTTGATCATGTCAAACCTTGGTAAGCCATGGCAGAGTTTGGATTTTATTCTAAAATGCACCGGAAGCCACTGACAGATTTCAAGAGAGGACATGCCAGGGAGGGTCTGGCTTGCAGCACTAAGCCCCGCTGGCTGGACATTGGAGAATGGCTGTAGAGTCAGTCAGAAGGGCAGGAGTCCAGCCCTGAGAAAACAGTCTAGACTCGTGGTGTGGGGGATGTGATGTCTGGAACCTCTCTGCTTCCATCAAGTCACTCACTCTGCAGGTCCAGCTCTCTCAGTGGCACACAGGAGGTTTGGCCACAAAGGGCATTGCCCATCGGTTAACTGTGTCTCCTCTGGGCCATCCCCATTTCCTCCCCCTCCCAGCCCCCATTCTCTTTCCCTCCCTAAATCTCAACCTCCTCTGTCTAATGCCTGACTTCACAAGGACCTGCCTGTTCCTCTCTTTTCTTTCTGCACTCCACGACCCATAAAGTGTCTTAGCTTTGTGTAAAGGACATACTTACTGTCTGTCCAGAACACAAACCACAGACCATTAACAGAAACCTGAGGGTGATGTGTACTCCACAAAACCTGCACACACTGTGCATGTTAAACACGGGGTCTCCTCACATCCCAGCCCCATCGCCCACGGCAGCCAGAGACATCTTTCAGCAGAGGAAACCTCGTCAGGACCTCATTGTGTGTCTCCTGAGCTCTCTCTCGGGCCTCACCTTCCCTCATTTGCCTAAAGCTCACCAATGACTGCCCTTGGTCCTCACACGAATATCAATTCCTCAGTGTCAGCCACAGTGTCTTGCTACGTTATGTACACAGAGCACACCTCACCATTTCCTCACTGTCCCCTGTGGTTCTCCTACACTGTCCTTGCAGAACACACCCCATATCTGCCACAGGACTTCTGCACATCCTGTTCTCTGTGTCCAAGTTCTCTGACTCCCCCGTTCCTTCGGTTATATTCATTCTTCAGACCTTTGGCCCAGTTTTCTTCTTAGAAAGATCTCCTGTGGTCTGAATCATGTACGCTCTCAGAGGACTGTCTGAGAAGCTGTCAGAGCACCCGAGTTTATAATAACGCATTTCCTTTGTGCGCATTGTTTGAGACAGGGTCTCATCACGTAGTCTATGTTAACCCCAAAAAGATGTTCCTCCTGCCTCAGGCTCCGAGCATTAGGCCCACAGCTGCACAGTATGAAGACCTGAATTTGGACCCGCTCCCATGAAGAACCCAGCAGGGCAGTGCTTGTCTGGGCCCCCAGCACTGCAGGGCAGGGGAGGCACGAGCAGGGAGGGGACGGACAAGCAGATCCCAAGGACTCACTGGCCAGCTGAAATGGCAAGCTCCAGGTGCAGTGCAAGAATGTGTTTCAATAAATAAAGGCAGTCAGGCGGAGGTGGCACACACCTTTAATCCCAGCACTCTAGACATAGAGCTAGGAAGGAGCTCTGTGAGTTCGAGGCCAGCCTGTTCTACAGAGCGTGAGATCCAGGACAGGCACCAAAGCTACACAGAGAAACCATGTCTTGAGATAAATAAATAAATAGATAAATAAATAAATTTAGAGTGATAGACACCAGATATCAAACTCTGGCCAACACACACACACACACACACACACACACACACACACACACACACCCCTCTTACCTTAGGCTGGAGATATGGCTCAGCGGTAGAGTGTTTGCCTAGCAAGTTAGGAGGCAGTCCATCCCCAGCACTACCAAAGGCAAAACAAACAAACAAACAAAAAAGCTCTCCGCTTTCCCCACCAGCTGGGACAGGCAAGACCGTGGCCTCTGTCTGCTCCCTGTCTCCCAAACGGAAGTTGACTATATCATAGAATGTCATGAGATATAGATATGGAAAGATCTCCCCAAAATCTTAGATCTATTCATTCTTGTGACTGGCAAGCAAAGACTGTTGCCTGGGAGAGGTAGGGAGTGTCACACCCATCTTGCTACACTCAGGAAGTTTTCCCTGCCTCTCCCTAGACCCCACTCCCGATGTCAACATGTGTGGCATTTGCTTCCAAGTCCCGTCACCCTTCCTGATTCCCTTCCCTCCTTCAAACCCTCTTTCCAGGGCAGCAATCACACCTGATCGAGGTTTAAGAAAGTGGCGGTGGGGTAGGGTAAGACTCCAAAGAGCTACCACTCATTTACTAAGGCTCACACAATAAACCGACAGAGTCCTTAAAACAGCCCTGTAAAGTAACCCGTACAAAGATTACTAGTTTATTTATTTCCATTTTAATAGATGGGGAAGCCGAGGTTCAAAGAGGCCAGCAGGCTTGCGCAAAAAAGGTCACGAAGCCTATGAGAAACAGACTGGGACTTGAACCCACAGACTCTTAATATAACCTAGTCCAACGCTTCCTAATATTCGCCACCCCTGCGGTTCTACTGAAGGTTGGTGGTGTCGTTCCTGACCCCTCACCGCTTCCCGGGTCCATGTGCATCCCTACCCAGAACTTGCCAGCTGTCTGGGCAGCAGGGCGGGGATGCACAAAGCCGGCCACCTTCTCAGGAGCTGTTCCCAGCCTCCGGGTCTTTGCAAGGCTTCCTCTGAGCCACTGAGGAAGCAGAATAAAAACACAATGACCCGCGAAGGTCCCCGGATACCCTCTCGTCCACCTACGGTAGGTGGAGGCAAGGCCAGAAGCCGGCGTCTGACGCCAAAGGGGACCCGCGGACAGAGGTCACTGCTCCGGGACACCGGGCAGCAGGCGACGCAGGGGATGCGGCGGTGCCGGCGGCTCCGGGCTCGGCCCAAGGTCACCCTCCCCGGCCGCCGGAGCGCCCCCTGGCGTCCCACGCCAGCCTCCCCCGGCCCTCGGGGACACGCCTGGAGCCCCGGCAGGAGCCGGAGCCGCAGCCGCAGCCGGGCGGTGGGCAGAGGACCCAGGCTGAGCCGGGGAGGAGCGGGAGGCGGGGCCCACCTGATAGCTGAGGACGCCGTCCGGCTCGTTGCTCCCGGCGGGCATGGCCGGGCGGAGCCTGGGCTCGCCGGTGGGATCCAGGTTGAGCTGCAGCAGTCCTCGCCCCCTGGTCCTGGGTGAGCCGATCGCACGCGCGGCGACCCCCAACCCTGAAGCCAACCGTCAACCATCAACCGGCGCCACCTTCATAGCCACCAGCCGGCGAGGCGCCCGCCGCAGCCAATCAGAGAGCGGCCCGAGCAGCCAATCAGGGCGCGGAGCACGGGAGGACGCTGTCCGGCGGTACCCTGGGCTACCGGGAAGAGGGGAGGAGGGCGCCAGAGAGCCAACCCCTCCCAGGGCCGGTTGCCGTGGAAACCGCCTCCCCCCGCCCTCCCTGGACCGGTGCGGGAGTTCTCTGGGCTCAGCGGTCCCTCCAACCTCTTGCTAGGAACCAAAATCACAAACGTCCTCTGTAGGCAGTTGCACCTGACTCTCGGGAGAGTGTCGGGTTTGCCTCCCCTGATTTTATTCCTCGGAGGATAGGTTTTAAATCAGGAGAAAATTTCCCTCAGAAACCAAGATGGCAGGAGGAAGCAATGATAAGAAGAGAGGGCTCCTAAAATTACTTGTTAACCCTTGAGCTAGTGGCCAGATTGAAAGGCGTTAAAGAGCAGCAGACAGGGAAGAGTCGGGCCCCTCCACAGGCTATGAGACTTAGGCTTCCCTTGCCTCTCAGATTGGCAGCAGACAGTGGAGTTTGAGCTGAGGATGATTTCAACTTGTCCAAAAAAAAAAAAAAAAAAATGTTTTAAGACAAATTATTTTCTAACAGCAGAACTAACAGATCTGAGGCAAAGTTACAAATGATGAGTAACGTGTTCGATTTGATCTGGTTTTAAAAGAAAACAAAGTAGTTAATCATCCGAGGCCTTTTGTCTTACATGCACTATCACTTGAGACTGGAGGTGAATCCACACTGTTAGGGGGAAAGGGACCACTGCAAATCATTCTCAGCCTCTGCCAAAACCGCAGAAGGGAATGTGACAAGCCAAAGTTCAACCCTGTGGTGGTGCGGGCCTCTCCTGTAGCGTTCAAGGAACTGAGGCAGGCCAGCAGCAAGTTCAAGGCCAACCTGGACTTCATGGTGATATCCTATCTCAAAAAAAAAAAAAAAATCAACTTCCGAATATCATTCTTTGTATTATCACCCAAACTGGAAATAAGACTGAGCCTAGATGTCCCTAAAAAGAAACTATAGTTCTGGAGTGGGGGTGGCATCTAAGAAGTTCTTTGTAAGTATAAGGACCTGAGTCCAGTGCCCAGAACCCAAGGAAAATCTGGGTCTGGAGGCAAAAGCTCGTATCTGCATTGCTGGGAAAAGTAGAGAAAGCAGGGGCCTCTGGAGCTTGCTACCCAACCAGTCCAGACCAATCCATGACCAGCTCCAGAGCTGGTGAGAGGTGGAGAGGGCTGGAGAGATGGCTTGCTCTTGTAGAGGACCTGGGTTGGGTTCCCAGGGCCTACATGGTGGCTCACAACCATCCATAATGGCAGTTGTAGGGAATCAGTCCACCTCTTCTGGCCTCCTCAGGCACAAGAAATGAATGTGGTACACAGCCATACATGCAGGCAAAACCCTAATGCACATTAAAAAAAATAAACGGAGAGCTATTGAAGAAGACATCTGACACAGACCTCTGGCCTCACACAAGAGTCACACAGGAATGTGTAAAACACACACACACACACACACACACACACACACACACACACACACTTATTCCTGATTACGAATACCCAGCCTTAGCTGGGCTTGTTTCTTGCCAACTTTCCTTAAATTATCTCATCCGTCTTTTGCCTCTGGGCTTTCCCTTTTCTTTCCTGTATACCTTTCTTTGTTTCTTACTCTGTTGCTGATTGTGTAGCTGGGTGGCTGGTCCCTGGAGTCCTCCTCCTTCTCTGGCTACTTCTTTTTCCCCAGATTTCTCCTTCATTTATCCTCTCAGCCTGCCAGCCCCGCCTATCCTTTCTTCTGCCTTGCTGTTGGCCCGTTCAGCTCTTTGTTAGACTATCAGGTGTTTTAGACAGGCACAGTAACACAGCTCCACAGAGTTGAACAAATGCAGCATAACAAAAGTAAGCCAGGCAGTGGTGGCACACACCTTTAATCCCAGCACTCGGGAGGCAGAGGCAGAGGCAGAGGCAGGTGGATCTCTGTGAGTTCAAGGCCAGCCTGGACTATAGAGTGAGTTCCAGGAAAGGTGCAAAGCTACACAGAGAAACCCTGTCTCTAAAAAAAAAAAAAAGTAACACACTTTAAAATAATATTCCCCAACACACAATGATTTTTTTCCTCATGCCTCTGCATAGCCTTAAAGGATGCTAAGCATCTAAGAGGTTGCACATATATGTACATTCATTTCAATCTCCCTATAAATGTAATGAGGTCCAGTAGGTAAAGGCAGTTGTCGCCAAGCCTCATTATCTGAGTTTGATCTGAAGAACCTACATGAAATAAAAAGAAAACCAACTCTTGGGAGCTGTCCTCAGGCCTCCACATGCACAGCATGGCATGTGTGCGTGTGCACCCATTTTATTGAGCCAAAATGAAGAGAGCAAGCAAGCACTCCAGTCTGGGGCAAGGATTTAAGAGTGGTAACGAATGCCGGGTAGCCACAACCAGGCCAACACAGCAAGTTATGTTGAAAAGAACAGTAGGAGTGAGGGTTACCACTATACAATGCTCTTATCAGGCTGTGGGGTATGGATAATGAGTCCAGACTTCATTTCCCTTGTTTAATAGAAAATTAGGCTGCTAAAGGTTTTAGGGAGCCCTTGCATGCACCAGGACCTAACGGTATAAAATGTGCCTGTCATTCCTGGCAGTAGCCATGGCATCTCTATTCTCTCTGCTCCACTGTGGAGAAAGCTGAGTCACAGAAAAACTAAACAATGTCTAGATCAGGCAGTCATTAGGCAGGGACTGGATCATCCTTTGTGGATTAAAATGGCCTTGCTGAGATCCCCTGTACCCAGCTCTGGGTGTCTGGAGCTGGGGAACCAGCAGTGAGAAAAACCTTACACCCTTGGGACTTAGAATTTAGAGAGGAGACAGGAATTAAGTCAACAAGACTGTTGTAGGTTATGGCAGCCACCGTGAAGGAAAGCACACGGCTATGTGACAGAAGGAGCCGGTCATGTGACAGGGGACGGGACGCCTCTTTGTGGAGCTGAGGACAGCCTAGTGAGACAAATGAGTCAAGGTGAGCCTGTCTGACCCTGGAGTTCCTGGACAGTGTGCTGCACTATCTTGAGAAAGCTGCCAGATGAATTATAGGGCAGACCTGAAGCAGGGCATTCATTAGACTAAACTTCAAGAGACGCCAAGGCTGGCAGCCAAAGGGAGGATGTGGCTGAATGCCTCACCACCCATAAAACAGGTCTCAGCCACAGTGAAAGAGGGCAGGGTAGGGCAAGGGATATGATTTCTAGGAGCCCTTTAGCTCAGATGTGGAGGCAGAGCCTCTGGCCCTTGACTTCAGGGTCAAGAGCCCCATCTTCTGGCCTCTTGTGAGAATTACAAAAGGGATGTAGTCCAGAGCCAGAGCGGAGGAGGCCGCTGCTAAGGGAACCCTGCAGACCCTCTCCTAAGGCTCATCTTCCCTTCCCAAGCTGGGCTGGCATGGTACCAGGCTTCAGTCTTAGCGTAAGACTTACATCCCTACACTGGTGTAAAAAGTGCAAATGAGTGACTGAGCCTGGCCAGCAAATGGGTCCTGGCGGAGCTGGAAAAAAAACATTCAACTAAGGAACAGCACTATCAGACCCTTGTGGGGCCTGCAATTGGCCTGGAATGGGAATAAAGTGGACAGGAAATTGCCAAAACACACATTCGGAGACAGAACCACACAGACACACCAAACTCACAGGACATGATGGGGATGACCTCATCTAACCCTTGCCACAGCTTGTGAAGTAGATTCTGTCATCCCATTTCACAGATGCGAAACTGGAGCTTAGAGAACAGTGGCCCCAGGTCACCCTGCCAGGGCAGGAAGTGCACGGGGATGCTGGGAGCCAAGGTCAGGTACATCTGGTCCAGCATAGAATCTGCTTACACTCCTCCCAGGGGGCTCCCCTGTCTTGTACAGACCCCACCCTCTCTTTATGTCTTCTTGTCTCTGCTTCTCTCTCCTCTCACACTTTGGGAGAAAGAGGTGGATCTTAAAACTCCTGGATACAGGGCTGGAGAGATGGCTCAGTGGTTAAGAGCACCGACTGTTCAATTCCCAGCACCCACATGGTGGCTCACAACACTTGTAATGAGATCTGGTGCCCCCTTCTGTCCTGCAGGGACACATGCAGGTGGAATACTGTATGCATAATAAATAAATCTAAAAAAAAAAAAAAAAACAACTCCTGGATACAGGATAAATCATTTAAGTTTCTTTCCGGGTAAGTACACAGAGCACACAAATCTAACATGGGGGGGGGGGGCAAGGATGGTTCTGAGAAACTCACTGGTGGGCAAGTCCATGACTGTGCATGAACTTCACACAAATGGAGTCTACCTACACAAACTAAGAGGACTGCCACATTACTCAGTCATACAATACTAAAGAATCACCATTGTTCACATGTTCTATCCTCAACCAAAATGTCTTTATGTGTGTGAGTGTGAGTATGTGAGCACGAAAGTGTGAATGCATATGAGTATGTGAGTGTGAATGTGTATGCATGTATCTGTGTGAATTGTATGCATGTGTGTATGTGTGAATTGTATGCATGTGTGTGAGAGAGTCTTAACTATGAAACAAAACATCTGAGAAAATGTTCTATAATTGCAAACAATTTTTTTTTCATCAAAAGCATCTTAATTTTTCCTGTCAGCTTGCTTCTCTCTGCTCCTGTGCTTGGCATCCAGTCAGGGACCTTGCCTACGCTAGGCCAGAGCCTCTACCTCTAGACTACTCCCCAGGCTCTCCAGCTGCATCCTGTACTGGATTTTGTTTCTTTGTTTGTTTGTTTGTTTGTTTCTCCCCACCCCCACTCCCAACCCCACCTCACCCCAGCACTGAGGATGGAACTCAGGGCACACTGTACATGCTAGGAGAGCACTCTACCGATTGAGCTACATCCCAGCCTTTTCTGTCAGGAAAAACGTTGTCTCTTGATAGTTCTCTAATTACACACCTAAGCCCAAGGAAAGGTTGGAGGAAAAGATGGATCCAGGAAAGACTTAATTAGGTCTTGTTCGCACACAGTCTGGGAACACTTCCCGTGGAAGAGAGGGCAGGTGCGGGGGAGGGGTCTTCTTTGTCATGCTGGAAAGGTTAAGCAGGCGCACGATTTGCTTTCAGCCTCTGCCAACTCACAGCCTATCTAACGGGATGAGAGAATGCAATTTTCTTTGTTCACAGCATGCTGCCAGCCTGGAACACTGCATGTCACAGGAAAGAAAATGAAACGCCACCAAAAAAAAAACCCTGAGCCTCAGCTCCTGACTGCAGATCATTCCCCCTCACCATCAGCACCATCCAGAGAGCTTCCTTGTGCCCGACTCATTTACACCTGGCTCCAGACTAAGCGAGACTCTGAGATGAAGCACAGAGGCAAAGACCTGCCCCACCCCCGCCTTCTTTGCAACTCTGATTAAGACATCTAGACAAAAGCAGAGGAGGGAAAGGAGAGAGCAGAACAAACCAGGAAAACATGTCATAGGAAATTGTCACATGTACGTGAAGGCTCGAGAAAAGGAGCTGTGGGACTCCAGGACCCGATGGAAAGCCGGCCTCGGGAATTTGCAAGAAGCAGGTGTTCGCAGAGGACCACTTGCCAAAGCTCTAGATACCAAGTCTGAGCCCTTTTATGTTATGCTAAACACATTTGTCTTATCTGTTTCTAACCAAGCCTAACCCTGCTCACAAATGTTTGTTTAAAGTAGTTTCCCTCCATATCTTCTCTTCTCGGGATAAGATCTGTGACACTCAGGCAGGAAGTTCTTGGCTCACTTCGAGCCCTCGGGCCTGGCCTGGCCTTAAGGTGGCAGCAAATTCCAAGCCCTGTAGAGCTCAGGCAGAGTGTGTGTGTGTGTGTGTGTGTGTGTGTGTGTGTGTGTGTGTGTGGTGGGTATGGTGGGAGGGTGTTTGGGTGTGGGTGTGTTGGTGGTGTGTGTGTGTGTGTGTGTGTGTGTGTTTGGTGTGTGTAGGGTGTATGTGGTGGAGGTGGGGGTGGGAATGGGTGTGTTTGAGTGTGTGTGTGTTGTTGGTATGTGTGTGTGTGTTTGGTGGGGGGGGGTGTTGGGTGTGTGTTGGGTGTGTGTGTGTGTGTGTGTGTGTGTGTGTGTGTGTGGTGGGTATGGTGGGAGGGTGTTTGGGTGTGGGTGTGTTGGTGGTGTGTGTGTGTGTGTGTGTGTGTGTGTGTGTTTGGTGTGTGTAGGGTGTATGTGGTGGAGGTGGGGGTGGGAATGGGTGTGTTTGAGTGTGTGTGTGTTGTTGGTATGTGTGTGTGTGTTTGGTGGGGGGTGTGTTGGGTGTGTGTTGGGTGTGTGTGTGTGTGTGTGTTTGGTGGGGGTGGGGGAGTGTATGTTGTTGGGGTGTGTGTGTGTGCTGGCCCTCCTTGGATGAAGGAAGGAAGGAAGAGAAAAGCTGAGCATCTGCCTTTTGACTTTTGGTAAAGATGTAAGTAGAGCTGGTACTGCCCTCTTGTACCCATTTGGCAGTTGACTGCTGAGCATTGCTAGGGCACAGGTGCTGTGCTTTCCACGCCATCTCCTTATGGAGACAGAGGTGGCACAGCTGGGTGGGGCTCTGTGATCTGGGGAAGCCGGCTGTTCACTAGCCAGCAAGGGAGTACAGGTACATGAGACCTGCATGCAGCCGGGCCACAGGTGTTTCTGTGGGTTTTTGTCAACTTGAAACAAGCTAGAGTCGCCTGAGGAGTTTCTCCCCATCAGGATGGCCTGTAGGCAAGCCTGAGAGACATCACCCCGATTAATGATTG
Organism: Onychomys torridus; assembly: GCF_903995425.1. Lineage (NCBI taxonomy): Eukaryota > Metazoa > Chordata > Mammalia > Rodentia > Cricetidae > Onychomys > Onychomys torridus. The sequence goes on along the minus strand of NC_050458.1, from coordinate 65,585,871 downwards.
ACGTAGGAAGACAGCCTATTGTGGATGGGACCACCCTTGGGTAGGTGGTCCAGGGTTGATAAGAAAATAGGCTGAACAAAACTATGAGAGCAAGTCAGTCCACTGCTAAATAGCCTTCCTCCATGATCTCTGCTTCTGTTCCTGGCTCCAGGCTCCTACCCTGAATCCTCATGCCTGCCTTTTATGCCAGCACTTAGGAGGCACAGGCAGGCAGATCTCGGTTTGAGGCCAGCCTGGGCTACATAGAGAGTTCCAATGATGGTGAGGACAACATAGAGAGACCCTGTCTCAAAAAACCCATAAATAAATATCACACACACACACACACACACACACACACACACACACACACACACACAAATGCATTCCACTTAATTGTGTGGTTTCCAACAAACATAACTCTAGTTGGCCTGACCCGTGAAAATCACACCCCCTTGAGTGGTTCACTTCCACCGGCACAAGGCAAAGCCTGGGCGTGATTCCTCTCTGCTCGAGGAGACTTTCACGTCTCTTTCACTGTTTTTCTATTTCCAGTGCTGAGGACCAAACCCAAGTGTTTGTTTGGAACCTCTAGCTCACCCCTGCATGATCCCAGAAGCCCCACTCCTCTCTCTGTCCCATGTAGGAGGCCAGCTCCCACCTTTTCCAGGGTTCCTGTGAGGAGGAGACAGGGATAAGAAACTTTTAGATAGAGCCAGTGGCGGTGGCACGTGCCTTTAATCCCAGCACTCGGGAGGCAGAGCCAGGCGGATCTCTGTGAGTTCAAGGCCAGCCTGGTCTACAGAGTGAGTTCCAGGAAAGGCACAGAAACTACACAGAGAAACCCTGTCTTGAAAAACAAAAACAATAAACAAAAAAAAAAAAAAAGAAAGAAAGAAAGAAAGAAAGAAAGAAACTTTTAGATAGATAGTGAAGAGGAGACAGAAACAAAGGATAGCTTCAGGAGGACCTAGGTCAATACCCAATGGCTTTTTTCAGTTTATTCAAAAGGCTTTTTATAACATGCCAAGGAGTGGGGCAAAAGACCACCCCCTTGCTAGATCAAAGCACACCATACAGGCAAAAATAGACGCTTCCAAACACCTGGTAACCATGCCTGTGGTCAAATGGTCCCCTTAAGCAGCCCTGCTGGGTAGAGCAAGCTCAGATTCTCTGACCCTGAGTAATTTGGGCCTCCACACTCCCTCTCCAAACCCTGCCTACTCAGACAGTCTCCAACAAAGGAAAGGCACCAAAAGGCCCAGTTCTGAGTTCTTGGTGGCTACCAAGTTGCCAGCCACCCAAGTCCCAGCCTAAGCGGTCAGCTTTTGACCAAACTTGGGCACAAGCCCAGCTTGTAGTTAACACATCATCACCCCTCACCTACAACCTATAAAATCTCCCTGCTTTCATTTGGGGGCACAACTCCTCTGGCCCTGATCTCTGGGACCTGAGGACCTGCCTAGGAGTTGCATTGTTCAAATAAACATGTTGTTATACTTTTTCCATTCGGCTTGATCTGGCTTACTGCATCAGTGAAGAAACCTATTATGGGGATGGGGCAGAAAACCTATTACCAAGACCTTGGACTCGCTAGGCAAGCATTCTACTATTGAGGTGTACCCTCAGCCCCATAATTTCCACTTTGAAAAGTCTGTCCGTGATACACGTAAGCTTACTGATCAAATTCTCACAACCTTCTGAAAATAACCATGACAACTACTTGCCTCTAGAAGCATGATGTCTGGCATAGACATAAATCTGGGCTGAAGCAAAGGGGATCAGATGCAGACTGTAACCCTATCTCCCTGGTTTATCTTTTCCTATGGCCTTTTGCCAAACAGAGAAGGCCAGACCCCTTTCCAGGAGGCAGATTGCTCTGGTCTCTTCTGCACCTCAACAGATAACAGGAGCAAGTATTTGCCAGATTCACCAGAAACCACAAAGGGAAAAAAAGGTCCAAATCAGGGGCTGAGGTGTAGCTCAGAGGTGGAACACTTGCTAGTGTGGGCGAGGATTGGGTTTGACTTTTAGGATGTGGGGCAGGAGGCTCTAGTCTTAAAACACAGTGGAGTCAGACGTGATGGATCATGCCCATAATTCCAGCACTGAGAAGCTGAGGCAGGGAGCTGGGGCATTCCAGGCCAGGCTACAGCTTGAAGCCCTATTAAAACACTCCAAACACCTTCAGCTGGGCCTATGGGAGGTGGGCGGGGCTAGACTAAGCCCCTTACAGCCCCATTAGAACCTGTGTGTCAGTCCTGTCTCTCCAGAACTTCTTGCCCTTAGCCCTAGAAGAGGGAGACTTAAAAGTCCTACAAACCATTTTCTAATACCGTTTTTTTTCCACAGTGACCCAGAAAAGGAGCCATTCAGTCACCCTGGGACACCTGTTCTAACAGAATCACCCTGACAACGACAGCCCCTTCCTCGGATCAACTGGCCTCCCTGAAACTTCTGCTTATCCAGGAGTTCTCAACCTCCCTAATGCAGCAACAACATGCCCAGCTTTTCCATGGAACTCCTCCAGTTATCTGGTCCTTGTGCTGGCACGGCATTTTACCCACAGCCATTTCCTCAGTGCCCCTTGGGATCAATTTAGTCAGAGCTGGCAGCTTTCTCATCGGGCAGAATTCCCAGAGATAATGTTCAGTTGGAACCTCCAGCTTGCTCCTGCATGATCTGGAAAGCCCCATTCCTCTCCTCTCTCTCTCTCTCTCTCTCTCTCTCTCTCTCTCTCTCTCTCTCTCCCCCCTCCCCCCCCTTCAAACCTTGCCCCCCACTCAGAGAGTCTCCAACAAGAAAAGGCACCAAAAAGCCCAGTTCCACATTCTTGGTGATCATCACAACTTCCTCCCCTGTTGCCGCCAGCAGCCCAAACCCCTGCCTGAGCGGTCCGTTTTTAACCATACCTAGGCACAAACCCAGCTTGTGGCAGACCTGTCATCATCCGTCACCTACAACCTATAAAGTCTCCCTGCTTTAAAAGCTTAGGAGTGTGGCCTCTCCAGCTTCAACCTCTGGGGCTAGAGAACTTGCCTGGCAGGTGCTTTGCTCAAATAAACCTGTTGTTACACTTTTTGAGTTTGGCTTGATCTGGCCTACTGGTTTGCAGAGAACCTATAAAATAGGAATGCAAATTCTCTGCTCCTTCTGGCCCATTGATACAGAAACAAAGGAGACTGACCGCTGCTGTCCCCACCATGTCCTGGTTGGGTTTTGTTCTTATGTCACCTTGATGCAAACTAGAGTAATATGTGAAGAACATCAGTTAAGCAAATGCCTCCAGCTGGGCGGTGCTGGCGCACACCTTTAATCCCAGCACCTGGGAGGCAGAGAGAGGGAGGTGGCTCTCTATAAGTTCGAGACAAGCCTGGGCTACACAGAGAAACCCTGTCTCAAAAAAACAAAACAAAAAAAAGAATATGCCTCCATCATTAAATTGGCCTGGAGGCATGTCTGTAGGCCATTTTCTTGATTATGATTGATATGCAAGGGCCCAGATCACTGAAGCAGTGCCACCCCTGGGCAGGTGGTCGTGGGTTACATAAAAAAGCCAGCTGAATGAGCCAGAGAAAGCAACTCAGTAAGAAAGTGAGCCAGTCTTTGTCCATGGCCTCTGCTTCAGGTCCTGCCTCCAGGTTCCTGGGCCGAGTTCCTGCCCTATCACCCCTTCATAGTGGACTGTAAGCTGTAAGGTGGTAAAACAAACCCTATCCTCCCCAAGTTTCTTTTCCCGGTGGTGTTTGTCACACAGCAACACAAAGCAGACTAATGTACACCACCACCCTGCTTCCTGCTTCTGAGATAGAGAGGAAAATACACTCGTGACCCACTTACATCACCGCTGCTGTCTTCTGTCCTGTGTGTCTCCAGGGAGACAAGAAGCCCAATTGGTTTAATGCCATGACCTACCACACTCACATCACATTTTGCCACCGTAATTGAATTTACTATAGATATTGTGACATGGGTCTGTTTTTCTGAGTAGGTCCTCTCTTACATCCATTATCTGAGCATTAACTCTCTAGTTGACAAGGACTGGAACTTTTCACATTTGTTTCCCTACAAAATGGATAATGTTTACATATGGAGTGTGAATCAGAAACGTTGAGAATGGCTTTTTCAGTTTTGTTTTCATGGGAGGTTGGTTTCCTTTGGTTTTGTTGAGGCTGGTTGGTTTGGGTTTTGTTTTGTTTCTTCATCTTGAGGACAATCTTGTTAGAGTTAAAAGAAAGCACCAAGGCAGGCAAACTGTAAGTCCCAGCAGCTGGGGGGGGGGGGAGGGGGAGCCGTGTTTTATACATGCTGGGAGGGGGGAGGCGAGTGCTGTGTGCGTGCGGCCACATAGCAGAAAGTAAAGAGGATGAGGTTGGGTTCAAGTTTCAGAAGAGTAGAAACACTCAAAGTACCAGAGAAACATACATAAGCTCTAGCCAGCATCTAAAAGAAAAAAAAAAGAGACCAGAAAAAAAGGGGCGGGGAGTTACAGGCATGACCACAGATACACACATAAAGCAGGTTACGTTTGTTTATGTACAATAAAGGAGACCTCACAAGGCCTCAAGGAATGAGGAGTCCCACAGAACATCCACAGCACTGAGGAAATGGAAATGGTTTGCAGCAGGAGACTGCCCTGCAGTGCAGCCTGAGGTGCACGCGCACATGCACACATCTGCCTCTGCTCACAGATGAACACCGGAGAAAATAGGAATGTTATACACGTAGGCTTTTCTTTTCCACAGAGGGATTTCACCCAGAAGGCTGGCGTGGATGCTATTTATAACCTGGTGATCCTTAGCATAGAACCAGGCTTCCCCCAAGTCTCCCAGACTCCTGAGACAATAGAAAACATTCTTATGAAAGAGGTCCCAAAACAGTCTATTTTATGCTTATTCCAGACCCTTCCTCCTTGACCCTTATCCTGAGCACTGTCAGTCGGTGGAGCCCATTCATATATGTGTATATATGAATATATATGTGTGTGTGTGTGTGTGTGTGTGTGTGTGTGTGTGTGTATATAATTTTGGTATTTAATGTACATTGGTGTTTTGCCCGCATGTATATCTGTGGGGTGTTAGATCCCCTGGAACTGGAGTTACAGACAGTTGTGAGCTGCCATGTGGTTGCTGGGAATTGAACCCAGATCCTCTGGAAGAGCAGCCAGGGCTCTTAACTGCTGAGCCATCTCTCCAGCCCCAGAGCCCATTCTTATGGAAGAGGTCACAGGTACTTTGCAAACAACATGCACTATGCAAAGAAGTCTTGATGTGATCATGCCTTGAGCTTTGTGGTGATCATCATCACAAGGAAACTTTTTTCCAAAGCGTGCGGTGCTTAAATACACCAGACGTAAGCTGCTATGGGCCAGACTAGAAGTTTGAACCAGCCTAGGTAACTAACTTGTGCTGAACTGGATTTCCTTCTTGACAATCTTGAGTCATTCCCCAGCTGGCCATGGTGTTTGCAGGGATCACACACACACACACAAGAGACTTAGGTAGGCAGACTCTGGATACCCTGGACTAGCCTCTTGCCTCTCTATTTGAGGATCATCTCTGCTTACAACAGAAAAGACCGGTTCCACAGTCTTCCATCCATCGCTAAGACCTACCTAGGGATTTCCTATGAGATGGTCTTTCTGTACCCTGTGAATATGTGTTGCTCTCATTGGCTGATAAATAAAGCTGTTTTGGCCAATAGCCAGGCAGAATAAGTTTAGCTGATACAATCAAGCTGGAGATGAAGAAAGGCGGGGTTGGGGACAGAGGCCAGCCAGCTGCCGAGGAAGGAAGACATGTAGAATATGAGTTAACAAGCCACAAACAACGTGGAAAAGCATAGATAAGAAATATGGGTTAATTTAAATGTAAGGGCTAACTAGTAATAAGCCTGGGCCATGGGCCAAACATTTGCAATTGCTGGGCGGTGGTGGCACACTCCTGTAATCCCAGCACTCAGGAGGCAGAGGCAGGTGGATCTCTGTGAGTTTGAGGCCAGCTTGGTCTACAAAGCAAGTTCCAGGATAGCCTCCAAAGCTACAGAGAAACCCTGTCTCGAAAAAAAAAAAAAAAAATACAAAACAAAAAACATTTGCAATTAATATAAGCCTCTAAGTAGTTATTTGGAAATGGCTGCAGGACAGGGTGAGACAGAGAAAAGCCTCAGTTTACAGGGATCTGCTTAGTTCACTGCCTTGAAGGACAGCAGGTCATCCCGACAATGTCTCTACTGAGTGACCACTCAGGTCCTGTGCCCCAGAGGCACCATTTCCTAATTGTTTAATGAAGGCTTCAGTCTGCTTCCTCTTTACTGGGCCTGAGTTTGAGAAAACATACACAACTCTCTTGTTTTTATTTTTTTATTTTTTTAACCTACTTCCCTATAGCAATGTTAGATAATAGTTCTTGTTATTTTTGGTCATATTCTAAACAAACAAATTTCCACCATTCAACGGAATTCTCATCAAAATTCCAATGCCATTCTTCTCGGAAATAGAAAAAAAACCCTAAAATATACATGGAAGCACCAAAGACCATAAATAGATAAAGAAATATCAAGTTAAAAGAGTAACTCTGGAAGTATGGTCACTTCTGACTTCAAGTTCTACTACAAAGCCAAAGTAACAAAAACAGTGTAACACCAGCATAACACGGGCACAGCACTCAGTGGAAGGGCACAGAGCGTCCAGGTGTCAAATCATGCTGCTGTAGCCACCTGAAGTCTGACAAAGACACCAAAAAGCACACTTGGAAAAGTCAGCTTCAAAACTGATAGGACCAGACAAATCAGATATCCACATAGAGAAAACTGAAAGCAGAGTCCTCCCCCCCTGTGCATAAATAGCCCAAATGGATCAAAGACCTCAGTGTAAGAACTTAAACTGTTAGAGAGAGAGAGAGAGAGAGAGAGAGAGAGAGAGAGAGAGAGAGAGAGAGAAACACTTCAAGAGGTCAACACAAGTAGGGACTGTCTGAGAAGGATTGATGGAAAGAGGGTGGTCAGAACCTAAATGGCCTCTTGCACCCTGAGTAGGCAAGCTGGAGATAGCTCAGTTGGTAAAGTGTTTGACTTGCAAGGATAAGAATAGCAGCTTCTATTATTGTTTTATTAATAAATAAAGCTTGGGAGTCAGAGATTAGGGTATAAACCTGATAGATCCACAGAGCAACAGAGAAAAAGTTCAGCTGACCCTCCTCTCCACCTTCCCAGATGGAAAAGGCCCTCGAATCTTTCCAAGCTCCACCTTATTCCTTCTGTGTAACCTCCTCTAGGACCTCCAGAAAACTCTATGGTTTATTTCACCCAAGTGCACATGGACTCCAACCTCTGAATCAAGGTTTAACTCCATTGGCAATCTTGGAGTGAGAATACAAACTAATCTCCTGCAACATCTCCTCTTTTTGTCTAAATAAAAAGGAAAAGTTTTTAACTTTAACATAATAAAACTATATATAATAAAAACAATTATCAGGTAAGAATTACATTCACAATGTCTAATCTATTTGTATTTGGCAAATTCAGAGAAAATATTCCATTATCTATCCTCTCTTGGTGAGTCCAAAGTTATTTTTGTTTTTTTTAAAGATTTCTTTATTATGTATAGTATTCTGTCTGCATGTGAGAAGAGGGCATCAGATCTCATTACAGAAGGTTGTGAGCCACCATGTGGTTGCTGGGAATTGAACTCAGGACCTATGGAAGAGCAGTCAGTGCTCTTAACCACTGAGCCATCGCTCCAGCCCGAGTCCAAAGTTTTGTCCCTAATTTACTTTCTATCATAAATAAGGAAAACTGTAACCATAACTATCTAGTCTTCAACCCCATCAGAGACCCAAGAAGGATACAATATTACCTGAATAAACTGGAAGCACAGAGCAAACAACTTCCAAAACTATAGAAACAACAGAGACATCAGGCTGCTTGGACAGTCACCCAAGGTTCCTCTGCAACATTGGGGCATCCATCTTCAGCTTATAGGCCTAGAATATCTGACAGACTTTTCTGTGGAGCAGGAAATTTTGAAGGATTGTCCTACCCTGTCTTGGCAAAGTTCAACAGTTGCCTTCTTTTGTGTCCTGCTTGTCCAATTTGGACAGCATACTGTCAGCAGTCAAGGCAAGGGTGGTTTTTTTGCCCAGTGGCTAACTTTGCCACAGTGAAAGCAAACTCCACATGAAGATTCTTCAATACCCATCATCCTTTTTTGAAGTAAATTGATGCTGCTAGGAACAGATATGTCTCACTGTCATGAAAACCTTATGTTATTAAAACATTTTAAATGTCATGTTCTATAGGTCTCTGAAGTGTTTGAAGACCATCTATTTTTTTTAAATATATCTCTGATCTTGAAAGCATATCTAACATGGCTATAAGTTTGATTGTTATAGATGACTATCTACTAGCTGTTTTTATTATCCTAAATAGCTTTCCAGGACTAGAACTTTATGTTCCATTTTTAAATGAGCTGCATAGGTACAATACCTTAAACAAGAAATAGAAACATACATACAGTATAACAAAATAACCTTAAATTTGTATTAATGTACAAAGATCCATACCAATGTAAAATATTTGAGTCCAGTAGTTGCTTTTTTAGTTCAGTAATCTACCCTTTTATCCTATCATCCCCATATCTCCCCTTTTTCTTTTCAGAACAAGATCCCTGAATCTAATCTCTGCTTAGTTTCCTCTCTGACCATGACCAATAACAATTTATAACCAACCCACCTAAATGATGACAAATATCCACTGAACTACCAAAAACCACTCACCCCATCTCTCGGGAATGTGGATGCCATGTTCTTAAAATTACCTCCTGTTGTCTCGGAGGGACAGCATCCTCAGGGGACCCTGAAAAAATTGAGATAAAGATCAAGTCCAGGGAGAGCTAGCTGTTGTCCAGTCTCAGTGTGACGGCAAAGTCCCGACTGGAGTCATCTGTGATGCCGGACCATCTTAGCTGACTGCCTTGAAATTGTCCTGGAGAGTTTATAGTCCAAAGCTGATCTTTGAGCGGTGTTTGTGAGCTTAGTGGAATTGTCACGGTGGGGCCCCGTTATTCTCTCGGATACTTCAGAGGTCACTATGGGACGAGTCATGGTTCATTGCAGAAAACTTAAACATTTTAAAGTCATATGCAGCAGATCTCAGAGAGGCTAAAGGACCACAATCTATTTAATACACCCAGATACACAAGCTTAATTCCGAATTACCTGCTTTAGACTCAAGCCCAAAATCGCGTACAGGAAACTAGATGAAGCCTATTTCTTGAATTAGTTAGTGCTCTATATGACCATTAATATCATGACAAAAATTTTTAAATATATATACATATACAAATCTTATAAATTTTGAGATATTTATACCTTGAGAAAAGTTTTAAATTTAAGAGTCAAAATAAAATCAAAGGATTATGAGATTAGTGACAACATAATAGTCCTTTAACTTTCTTCTGTCCCATACCAGGTTGCTCTTCTGACATGAGACAGAGACTTTGGATTTTCTTTTAACAAGCATGCTTGGATTTAAAGGAGAGAGCCTCACTCTAACTCCAAAGCCAGCCTGAATTTTTAATTGAGTTGGGACTACCAAAAGACCATTCCCCTTATATGTCTGTAGAGAACAGCAGAAACAAACATTTGGGAAGATTCATCAAATTTTTTCCTGTCATAAATGTGCTATGCCATTAAGCCAATTTACTCTTTCTTGAGACATTTTCTCTGGATGATTCATCCTTCTTCAGACGTCTTACTTGTCCAATGGTCTTCAGATTCTTTATTTGGATGCTTTTATTCTCCTGGAAAGACAAAAACAAAACTCTACCCCAACCCTAACTTTGGGGAGTTTTCCTTTTTGGCAGGTTATGTTGATAAAATGAAAGACATGTTAGTCTTATAAGTTAATTTAGATGGAATGGCCATGCTGTTTATTATCACCTCTTCTAATCAAGAGGTCTCTCTTGTTCAAATCTACACTTTATCAATTTTGATGGTATCCATAGCTTTTCTTCTCCTATGGAAACAAAAGCAAAACCTCGTCCCCAATGTAACACATAACCCTGATTTCCATTCTGAGGTCAACACACCTCTGAAGTATACAGGCTGATTTAATTCAGCAGTTTTTTTTTTCTCTATTATCCAATGTCTCTCTGCAGCTGTCATTCCTTTCTCATTAGCATTCAAAAAATTTAAATAGAGCATCGTGTAATCTGTCTCCGGAGGTCTTTATTACCCCTTTCTGTTTATTAAGCATATCTTTTAAAGTACGATTAGATTTTTCTATAACTGCTTGTCCTGTAGGATTGTGTGATATACCTGTAATATGCTTTATGTTGTAATATGCAAAAAACGGTTTCATTTTACTAGTGACATATGCTGGAGCACTGTCAATCTTAATTTGTACAGGCATTCCCATGATGGCCACACCTTCTAATAAATGTGTAATTACAGAATCAGTCTTTTCAGAACTCAAAGCAATTGCCCATTGAAATCATGAATATGTATCAATAGTATGGTGCAAGTATTTTAATTTTCCAAACTCTACAAAATGAAGCACATCCATTTGCCAAATTCCATTTCTTTGGGTACTTTTAGTCCTACAGAGTGACAGAGAAAAAGTTCAGCTGACCCTCCTCTCCACCTCCCTAGATGGAAAAGGGCCTCAAATCTTTCCAAGGCCCTCCCTGTGTCTCTCTGTCCTCCTCTGGACCCACCAGAAAACTCTATGATTTATTCCAGCACGTGGATTCTGCCCTCTGAAACAAGGTTTAACCCCATTGATGGTCTCGGAGCAACAATACAAACTAATCTCCCACAACAGATAAGAAATTGAGCAAGAGCCCCAGAGCTCAGGAGCTTGGAGAGTGGGAGGAGCCAGAGTTGGCTGCACAAGTTCATAATCCCAGCATTGTAGGGGGCAGAGACAAGGTCCCTGGTGTACTGTGGCCGGCCAGCCCAGCCTCCTTGGTTTGTTCCAGGCTAATAAGAGACCCTGTCTCAAGAATCAATGTGAACAGTTCCTGAGTAATGACAACTGAGGTGGTCCTCTGACCTCCACACAAATGCACCCACCCATGCAATACACACGGGCCCACATGTGTATTCACATGCACACACAAATAAATTGGCAAATGGCATTTCATGGAATTAAAAACATCTGCACTGCTGAGGAAATAATCAAGTTAAGCCTATAGAACAAGAAAAAAATTGCCAACTATACACTAGAAAGGGGATTAATATCTAAAGTATCTAAAGAACTAAAAAAAAAAAAACCACTAAACACCAAGAAATCAAACAATACAATAAAAAACAAGGTAATCAATAAACTGACAGTTCTCCAGTGATAAAGTATAAATGGCCAAATGAACATATAGAAATGGTCATATCACTAAGCATCACTAAGGAAATGAAAATTAAAAGCTACATTGAGATTTCATCTTACCGAATTACAATGGTAATCATAAAGAAAACAAGCAAGAGCTGGAAAGACAGCTCAGTGGTTAAGAGCACTGGCTGCTCTGCCAGAGGACCCAGGTTCAATTCCCAGCACCTACATGGCAGTTCAGAACCATTTGTGACTCCAGTTCCAGAGGACCTGATGCTCTCTTCTGGCTTCCATAGGTACCAAGCATACATGTGGTGTGCAGACATACATGCAGGCAAAACATTTATGCACATAAAATAAAAAAATTTAAATATAGAAAACGAACAACAGGCCACCAAAATGGTTCCATGGGTAAAGTTGTTTGCCACCAAGTCCTCAGGCCCCACATAGTCCTTTGTATGCACTGTGGCATGCATGCTCTCATGTGTGTACACACACACCTTCATACATACTAAATGAATAAATGTAATTTAAAAAATAAACATCAAATGCTAGTGAGAACACCAAGAAACAAAACCCTATAGCACTGCTGGTGAAGTGCATATACACTGCTGGTGGGGTGTATAAACACTGCTGGCATATACACTGCTGATGGGGTGCATATACACTGCTGGTGGGGTGTATAAACACTGCTGGCATATACACTGCTGATGGGGTGCATATACACTGCTAGTATATACACTGTTTGTAGCAGAATTGTTAGATGGTCTTATTAATAAGAGCAAACCTGAGGCCAGTTATTGGGGTGAATACTGGAAGATCAGAGAAGCAGAACAAACCACAGCTTCCTCACCTTAACAGTTCCTCAGCTGATCCTGTTTCCTCAGACTGGAAGCCTCTCAGTCCTCATCCAGAATGAATCTCAGCTGAACTGCTGCTCCAAAGCCTAAAAGCTTAACCAGCCAAATGCTTCTAGTTCCTGGTCTTCACACCTTATATACCTTTCTGCTTTCTACCATCACTCCCTGGGATTAAAGGCTCACTTTCTGGGATTAAAGGTGTGTGTCACCATGCTTGGCTGTATCCTTAAACAGATGGATTTCTGCCTCTGGAATGCTAGGATTAAAGGTGTGTGCTACCACTGCCCATCCTCTATGTTTAATATTGTGGCTGTTCTGTCTCTGACCCCAGATAAGTTTATTAGGGTGCACAATATTTTGGGGAACACAATACCACATTTCCCCTTTTTTGTCTAAAATTTAAAAAGCTTATAACTAATACAAGAAAAACTATCCAATAAGTATATACAGTCAAAAATTACATTAACAATGTCTAGTCCACTAACATTTGACAGACTCAGACAGAAAACTCCATTATATATATTAACAATGTCTAGTCCAGTAACATTTGATAAACTCAAACAAAAAAATTTTCATTACTTGTCCTATTTAAAACAAGTAGTTCCTTTTTAAATGTAGATTCAATAATTGACCTTTTTATCTTATCATATCTATATTCTATCTTTTTTCTTTTCATAATAGATTCAGTAGTCTACCTTTTGTCATTTTTATATCTTCCCCTTTTTCTTTGTACAGTAGATTCAGTGATCTACCCATTTATCCTATGTTAGGGACCAAGATTTCAGGAACCAAACATGAACCATGGAAAGTACTAGCTAAGCCAGAAAACAAGTCATAAGCCCACTGCCCTCCCTTAGAGCAATAACACCTGTTTGATAACTGGAGGCTCCCAAAGATAAGAGCATTCCATGGTCAGGTAGCCTAGCAACAGAACAAATGGCCCCTGACCAGTCACCTTAGCAGACTTCTTGCAGTTGCACGACCTGCACATCTCCCACGTTCTGCACACCTTCCACGTCCCTTCCCCTTCCCTCCTTCCTGCCCCTTCCCCGCTTATGCTATATAAGCCATGTGGAGAAAAATAAAGTTTGGCGGCTTGATCAGAATCCTGTCTTGCTGTCATCCCTTGTGTCCCCTGTTCCTTTCATTCACTCCCACAGGTGGGTCGCCCCCTGTTGAAACCCCGCTGGCCGGGGCATCTGGCGCCCAACGTGCGGCTCGACACTCGCCTCGTAGGGAGTTGAACGTCCTTCTCCAGGAAAGTACAGAGGTCTGGTGGAGATTTTAAGCGATTGCCCATCGAGACCACCCGACTTGGCATCCTGGTGATGCGGGGGGAACGGGAAGGACGAGGTGAGTCTGAGCTATAGACTTCACCCTGGGACAGGGAACTTCTCAGGACTTGTTCCTAAAGGGCGTTAAAGATGCGCTCCAGACACAAGGGATAAGGGTTCGTAAAAAAAGGACTTCATAAAATTCTTTAGTCACTTAGAGGACTGTTGTAACTGTTTTCCCCAAGAAGGGAAGATTGATGAAAAATGCTGAAAAAAGAGAGGGTGGCCAGTGGCTCTGGCAGGGTGTGAGGTGTGTGGTGTGCGGGGTGTTTGTGTGTGTGCATTTGTGTGTGTGTGTATGCGTGTGCGGTGAGAGGCGGAGGGCAGAGGAATGAGAGCGCGGCGCCTCTCCTCGGCTCCTTCACCTGGGCGGAAAGAGCCGAGCCAGCCCCAGCGCTCCGTTAAAACGGCGTGGCGGCGGCCGCAGTGGCCGTGGTGTCTGGTCGGTGGTGAAGTGACTCTGCTGAACCCGCCACCCTCCATTTTTATGTCTGCCCTGGTCATCATCGGCCTCGCAAGTTTCTCCACAAATGTGGGGGACCCGGAGAGCTTTTTTGCAAGTCCTGGGATGTGAAACTACGGGCAATACCTATTGGCACACATCTTCTTCTTGGGATTTTATTACTGTTACCAGTAATTATTCCACTGGACATATTCATACTTATCACGGCACCCCTGATTGTTCCTCCTGGTGCCACCCCCTAAAAGTTACCGTCACCGAGGCTGGGAAGGCTCATTCCGCCTGGGAGGCTAGCCTCATTTGGGGCCTTTGCCTATATTAGTAAGGAAGAGATACAGGCGCCACCTTTATCATTAAACTTTTAAAACAGCCTGTTAATTCCCCTAATGCTGTTGCCATCGGTCCCAACTCTCTTCTCAGCAACAATGATTTTCTTACAACCAATATATCTCAGACATCCACGGGTTTTTCTCCCACATTCCCACCTCCCCCACCAACTACCAAAGATATGATTACCACCCTTATCGCAAAAACCTACCAGGTACTTAATACCTCCAAGCCTGATTTGGTTGACTCCTGTTTGCTATCATTCTGCCCCACCATTTTATGAAGGAGTGGCTGTTAATTTAGATTTCTCCCTAACCACTGACCCACATGATTGTCGCTGGCAACAGCCACCCACATCTCACCTTACACTCTCCCAAGTTATGGGCTCAGGCCACTGCCTTATCACCTGAGGCACTATCATTCCCCTTGTTTATCAACCACTTTGCAATGTCACAGACAACCTAAGTACTTCCCTTAAGTCTGGATATCTTCTCCCTGCCAATGATACTTGGTGGGGCCTGTACTGATGGCCTAACACCATGCATTTCTCTTCATTTAAATTACTCTCTGCCCCCTTATTGTGCATATTGGTTCAGCTTATCCCTAGGCTAACCTATTATTCTCCAGATCAATTCTCCGGAAGATGGGAAGAGAAGACTCTGGCAGAGATGGCTGCCCTTGTGCCCCCCCATCGCTGGAAAAGGGAGCCTGTGACTGCAGTCACTTTAGCCATCCTCCTGGGGGTGGGGGCTGCAGGGGCCCGTACGGGCCTAGCCTCCCTGGTCTTATCTAATCAAAATTATTCAGAGCTTAGAATTTCCATAGATGAAGATATAGAGCAGCTTGAGTGAGGCATTTCTGCCCTTGAATCCTCCCTCACCTCCCTTTCAGAGGTGGTCCTCCAAAACTGCTGAGGGTTAGACCTCCTCTTTATACAGCAAGGAGGCCTCTGTGCCGCTCTTAAGGAAGAGTGTTGCTTCTATACTGATCACACAGGAGTATCGAGAGATAGCATGGCTAAGGTCCATGAAGACTTAGAGAAGCGTAAAAAAGAGAGGGATCAAGAGCTAGGCTGGTTCCAAAATTGGTTCTCTACATCTCCCTGGCTAACCACCCTCCTGCTGTCCCTCCTGGAACCCTTGGTTGGCCTCATTCTTGTCTTGACATTCGGCCCTTTGGGCTTTGTCTCAACTAACTCAATTTGTGCGTGGTCAGCTGGCCGAACTTCAGGCAAAACAAATTCAGGATCATTACCATCGCCTAGACCTCCGTGAATGAGGTCTCAATGAACCAGACACAGACTCCATATCAGCACAGACCCCTCTGCCCAGGGGAGGATGCACCTGTGCCTGGGAGCTGGAGCACACTGCTTAGGGATTGAGGATGCAGCCAGGACTGCAGAAGGCAGGGAGACTAAAGTGCTCCACCATCCTGGGTGCCTTGGATGACATGCTCTATTGCATGGCGGTTATGCAGACCCTATACTCTTCCCTCCCGGATTAAAACCCACCCCCTGTAAAAAACTGCATCGTTCCAGCTTCCTTCGGGACATGTGGAGATGCCTATATGAACCGATCGATTAACAAAAGAACTCAAACTTAATAGGGATGGAGCCTCTGTCACCCCTCCCCTGTCATGGCAAAAGATTTGGGCCTCCTTTCTTTGTTTTGCTATATGTATAGAAGGGGGGGATGTTAGGGACCAAGATTTCAAGAACCAAACATGAACCATGGAAAGTACTAGCTAAGCCAGAGAACAAGTCATAAGCCCACCTTAGAGCAATAACACCTGTTGATAACTGGAGGCTCCCAAAGATAAGAGCATTCCATGGTCAGGTGCCATGGCAACCGAATGTAAAGGGCATTCCATGGTCAGGTAGCCTAGCAACAGAACAAATGGCTCCTGCCCAGTCACCTTAGCAGACTTCTTGCAGTTGCACGACCTGCACGTCTCCCACGTTCTGCACACCTTCCACGTCCCTTCCCCTTCCCTCCTTCCTGCCCCTTCCCCGCTTATGCTATATAAGCCATGTGGAGGAAAATAAAGTTCGGCGGCTTGGTCAGAATTCTGTCTTGCTGCTGTCTCTTGTGTCCCCTGTCCTTTCATTTGCTCCCAGAGGTGGGTTGCCCCCGTTGAAACTCCGCTGGCTGGGGCAATCCTATTATTCCTTATCTTTTTTCTCAGAGTAGATTCAAATCTACCTCATATCTATATTCTCTTTTTTCTTTTTCAACAAAACCTCTGGATATAATCTCCTTGTTCAGCTTTTCTCCTGACCATTAACAATTAACAACTTGTAACCAACCATTGTAAACAATGACAATATCCAAAACTCATTAAATGGCCAAAACCTCCCATCCCACCACTTGGGAATGTGGGCATTGTTTTCTTAAAATTACTTCTTGTTTTCTAGGGGATCCTGAAAAGAAAATTTTTGGGTTAATTGTCAAGTCCTGTATCATTTGTCTAGTCGCTGCATAATGAGAAAGTGCAGGGCTTGTCACAAGTCCTTGTTCAAGTAGTCTGTCAGGCTGGATCATCTCAGCTAGCCATCTCGAAATTGTCCTGACCAGTTTGTAGTCCAAAGTCGATCTTTCCGTGGTATTAATCAGCTTAATGGATTTTCATAGTCCATGTGTAATCATCATTGTGGGATCCTGTCACCGTTTTTGAAGATTTCAAAGTCACTGTTAGATATGGTCATGGTTCCCTGTAGACTTTTTTTTTGCCTCCTCTGTGGTTTGGAGTAATCACAGTCTGATAAATGTCTGTCTCTCAGAACCATGAACGTTCTTCCTTGGAAGAGAATGTCTTCACAGCAATTTCTCCCCACCATTTGTCTTGCCAAACTTTTCCAAACTGACCTTTGCCGATGCTTTCTTGTAACCTGATGTTCCTGGCAATTCTTCTCTGAACAAGCAGTAGTAAACCCTTCATCCCAGGTAGCAGCATCACCACAGTCACCAACACGATGAGAAGCAGCCGGCAACCCGGAGCAGCAGCCGCTGCCTCCCTGGTCCCACTGCCACCGTTTGTGTGTCTGGGCCCCAGCCGAAGCTTCTCCTTAGCAAGCCTCCTAGGTCGGCCTCAAACTCTGGATCCTCCTGCCTCTGCTTCCTTCAGTAAATCCAACCAGCGTGCTCCACCACAACTGGTTGAGGGTAGCTTGGACCTGAGCTGGGGCCCGCAAGGCCACAGGCAAGAGGCTTTTTCATGAATTCGTACCATGAATGTTGGGCGCCAGATATAGCAGTAATCTTAACAGGTCTTAATGATATCAACCCTGAGGCCAGTTATTGGGGTGAATGCTGGAAGATCAGAGAAGCAGAACAAGCCACAGCTTCCTCACCTTAACAGTTCCTCAGCTGATCCTGTTTCCTCAGACTGGAAGCCTCTCAGTCCTCATTCAGATGAATCTCAGCTGAACTGCTACTCCAAAGCCTAAAAACTTAACCACCAAAAGCTTCTAGTTCCTGGTTTTCACGCCTTATATATCTTTCTGCTTTCTACCTTCACTCCCTGGGATTAAAGGCTCACTTTCTGGGATTAAAGTCATGAGTCACCATGCTTGGCTGTATCCTTGAACAGATGGATTTCTGCCTCTGGAATGCTAGGATTAAAGGTGTGTGCTACTACTGCCTAACCTCTATGTTTAATATTGTGGCTGTTCTGTCTCTGACCCCAGATAAGTTTATTAGGGTGCACAATATTTTGAGGAACACAATACCACAACTGTTGGCATATACACTGCTGGTGGAGTGCATATTCACTTCTGGTGGAGTGCATATACACTGCTGGTATACACACTGCTGGTATATACACTGCTGGTGGAATGCATATACACGGTTGGTATATACACTGTGGGCATATACACTGCTGGTTGAATATACACTACTGGTATACACACTACTGGCATATACACGGTTGATATATACATTGCTGGTGAAATATATACTGCTGGCATAAACAGTGCTGTGAAATATACACTGCTGTTATACACACTGCTGGTGGAGTACATATACACTGCTGGTATACACAATGCTGGTGGAGTACATATACACTGCTGGTATATACACTGCTGGTATACACACTGCTGGTGGAATGCATATACACTACTGGTATATACACTGCTGGTATACACACTGCTGGTGGAATGCATATACACTGCTGGTATACACACTGCTGGTGGAGTGCATATACACTGTTGGCATATACACTGCTGGTATACACACTGCTGATGGAATGCATATACACTGCTGGTATATACACTGCTGGTATATACACTGCTGGTGGAGTGCATATCAGTCCAGCCACTATGGAAATAAGTATGGTGATTTATCAAAAAACTAAAAAAAAAAATACGACCCGCCTACACCACTTCTGGACATTTACCCAAAGGTCTCCAAGCCAACATGTCACCGGGATACTTGCAGATCCATTTACTGCAGCACTGTTCACAATAGATAACATCAGATGTCCGTCAACAGAAGAATAGGTAAGGAAAATATGACACATAGCTATATTACACACACACACACACACACACACACTCACATACATACATGCACATGGTGGAATTTGTTCAGTCATAAGAACACAATTATGTTGTTGTGGAATATTATTTTAAAGTATGTTGCATTTTTTTCCTGCTGCTTTTGTTAACAATGCAAAGATGTGTTACTTTTGTTTGATTAAATAAAATTAACCTGGGATCAGCAGGCTGAGTCAGCAAGTAGTCGACAGGAAGCAGTAGGGAGGAAGCATGAGCAGCCAGGGCTCTGAGTGAGGGCCGAGAAGAAGGACACTGTGGCAGAGGGAGAAGAAGGTCAGCTACTTGCTACTCAGCCTCTCTGAACGAGCAGAATTCCACCTCAACCTTTGAATCCTGAGTTCCGTAGAGGGGTAGAGATCTAGATAAAGTTTCCTTTAATAGATTTGAAAGAGTTGATGCCTGAGGGAACAGAAGCCCTCAGGTTGCAGCCTAATCTCTGCTGGTAGCTGCCAAGTCGCAGTCCCTAGTTAGGACAGCTGTCGCTAAAGGGGAAATCACTGTAAGTAATAAAAAATCAGTCAACAACATTATGTCATTTGCATAAAAGTGGATGCAACTGAAGGCTATCGTGTTAAGCAAAATAAGCCAGATTCAAATGTTTTCTCTATCTGGTTCTCTATTCAAATGCTTCTCTATTATCATAGATTCAATATAAATACATAAAACCGTCCATGTCTCTGTCATATGACAGTAGAAGAAAACTAACTGCCGAGGGACATGAAGGGGACTAACGGGGGGGCGGGGGGGGGGGGGGGGGGGCAGGAGGGGAAAGTGAGTAGGGCTGTGGGGGGGACTTGTATAAAAATGTCTTATAAAACTTGTGCTGCACCGTCGAGTGCTGCTTGGAGACCACCAGGCTGTGTCTGGGCGCCAGTCACGGAGACCACCAGGCTGTGTCTGGGCGCCAGTCACGCCCGCCGCTGTGGCTGTCACTACGGCCCATTACAAAGCCACCGACTCAAGTGCGAGCAGTTCCGGAGGTCCTTGCGGAGAAGTTGAAGGGGGGGGGGCTTTGAACCGCTGACAGAAGTTTGGGTAGCCTTGTATGAAGAACCAGAGAAGCCCACCCCACCGGTGCTCTGGATTTTTAAAAGCATCACTTAGTAGCTGCTACCCTGGAAAACCAGACATAGAGCTGCTTCGCCCAGAATTGGCAGATATGAAAGAGAAGTAGGAAGCTACAGTAGAAGAAGATAAAAACCTGAAAGCAAAGCTTGCTCAGGATGAGCAACCTCAGGAGGAGAAGCGTGCAGAATAGGATTCTTCTCAGCTGGTTTTGTATCACTTGAATAGCTTGTATAGTATATAATATTTCCTGAAAAGATGCTATAAACTTTTAATATACTAAATCCACTCATCACACTTTAATGTTATAAACACATGCACATAGAATCGCCAATAAAAACTCAATATAACTTTCTTTGGGTCTTAAAGCAGGAGAATCCAAAGTAGATCTCGAAGAAAAGCTAAAAAGCCACATAACTTTTCACCTTCAAAGACATTTTATTTATTATCCAATCGGGGATAATGGTACCGGTTTGTGTTTTAGCTAGGAGATTTAGCATGGAGCTATTCCTTGGTTGAGGACTTGTGGGCACACTCATTCTCGATAGGGTATTCCCAGTGGACAGCTGGACAGACCTGTGATGTACGATGCTTCTGCATGGATTCCCATGAATCTTCTCCTTTATACAATACGGAGCCAATAACTCTTCTTTGCCGCCACTTTGCCTCAGATAACTGTGTGTGTGCCGGTGTGGCATCTGACACCTCATTTCCTGACTATGCAGCCACGCCCATCTGATAATGCCGCCCTGCTCTGCTGTGGGCTGCAGTGCATCCTGGTTGCATGTTAGTCTGTGTTATTTCCAGTTTGCTTAAGCTGCAGCTACTGGATTGTAATTTACACAGCTTCCCACAGGACTACACTCTTACCCTGCCTCACTTAGTTAGATCCTTAGTTGAGCCCAGAAGAGAGATAGTGTAAAATTCTGGGTTCACACACAAGCTGGTGTGGGAAGGGGGATGAACCATGATGTCACAGATGATTATAAGGCATTATATAGTGCTTTTTTTCCCTTCAAAGGTATTTTTGAGCCTTGGATTAACTTTATCTTTACTAACCCGGTGAGGTAGTCTATTGGCTAACAAGGGCCAGGCCTGGACTTCAGACCTGGTAGCAAAGCCAGAGTGATAAGGAACTTTCATTGCTATGAGGTGTGGCACACCTGGGGTACAGAACCAGGGACATCCTGGCAGGTACCTCGACATCCCCCCTAACAATGGCCACCTCGCCAACCCCTAAGGGGTGTTTCTCTGGGAAGTGACATGAGAGGTCATGTGTTACACAATATTTGATCACACTGTGATACCCCAAGACTGTGTTAATAGAGTTAACCTTGAGTCGGGGCAGAGCCAGCAACTAGTTGACAAGAATTAGCCATAGAGAAGATGGAGGACCCAGGATATGCATAGAGAGGCACAGGAAAGAGTTGGGAGGGACTTGGAGATTCGTGGGCCTTTTGGGTCTAGGAAGTATGGTCAGCTAGCCACCCCTCTGCCACTTCTTTGATCTATAAGGTTTTCACCCCAACATCTGACTCCTGAGTCTTTACTGATAATAGAACAACTTAGGAAAAACACCAGCCATGGGGAACAGACGCCACCCTCTTAAATGTACCCCCATCTTGTCCTCTGTGTTAGCTGCTCTGGAAGCAAACCCAAACGAAAGAACTTTATTTCTAAGATTTATTTTTTATTTTTATGTGTGTGTGTGTGTGTGTGTGTGTGTGTGTGTGTGTGTGTGTGTGTGTTTATGCCAGATCTCCCGGAGCTGGAGTTACAGGCAGCTCTGAGTCTGAGCCACCTGCCCCGGGTGTTTGGAATGGAAACCAGGCCTCTACAAAAGCGGCAGACAATCCAGACAGCTCAACCATCCCCAGCCCCACCCCCACGAGGGACAGCACTTTAAGTGGCATATCCTGGTGTTCATACCTGTCCAATCTAACCTCCAAGCTCAGCCAAGCCCACCAGCAAGCTGTGGAAGGATCTGCTCAGTCTCTGAAAATGAGGAAGTAAAAGATTTCAGTTAGAATCATGGGCACAAATTCTATG
Source organism: Onychomys torridus (assembly GCF_903995425.1). Lineage (NCBI taxonomy): Eukaryota > Metazoa > Chordata > Mammalia > Rodentia > Cricetidae > Onychomys > Onychomys torridus. Next base: position 65,563,920 of record NC_050458.1, on the reverse strand, counting down.
CACTGGCTCCTCAGAGCCTTCTTCTCAGGCCCAGGATACTCGTTGGCCTTTTGTTTCCTTGGAGGGGTAAGTAGTGCTGTTGCAGAATGTTTGTTTACACTGGGTGAAGATGTGTCACTGTGATTGGTCCAATAAAGAGCTGAATGACCAATAGCCACGCAGAAGAGCCTAGGCAGGACTTCCAGAGAAAGAGAGGAACTCAGGATGAATGTAGGCCGGCAAGACACGCCAGCAAGACATTCAAGAGGTCGGATATAAGGAACAGAGGAGAGGTAATGGAGCCATGTGGCAGAATGCAGATTAGTAGAAACAAGTTCATTTGAGTTTTAAGATCTAGCTGGGGCAAAGCCGAAGCTAAAGCTGAGCTTTCGTAATTAATAAGCCTCCCTGTTATCTGTGAGCGGGTGGCTGAAAAGAAAGTCCGACTACAGGCTGCCTCTATTGCTGCTGTGGTTGGACACACATTTACTCTCTGAGCACTGTCCCACACGGCATGCAGACATTGTATCACCTAAATTTCATAACAAATCATATCCATAACCTCTTTTTAAGAAAGAGCACAGGTTAAGACACCTGTCCACAGACACAAAACTGGCAGGTAACTGAAGGGTTTCCTGGAGCCCACAGAACCACCTTTGACTGGGGAGGGGAGAGGAGTTCTCCCAAGTTCCCCATCCCCAGGCAGGGCTCTCTCCTATAGCATCTGCTGAGACATAATCCTGTGGCAGGCAGTTGTAATAACCTAAAACCTCCAGAATGCTCCCTTGTTCTCAAGTCTGTTTCCAAATTCAAGATGGGTGCAAACCCCAGCTCCAGGACTTTACCCATTTTCTGGGATCTAGAGTGATATGCACAGCCCCCACTCCCACCCACATGGCTTTCAAGACCACATAAATGTTCACTGGTTCCCCAGGTGTCCCTGTTGGGTCTGTTTTGTGATAAACACCACAACCAAAAGCAACCTGGGGAAAGACAGGATTTATCTGAATTGCTTCTTCCAGTCCATCATTGAGAAAAGCCAAGGAGGAAGCTTCAGGTAGGTGGTTTGAATGGAAAATGTCCCGGAGGCTCCTAGTCTCCGGTGTTTGAAAACGTGGTTCCTAGTTGGTGACGCTGTCTGGGGAGGTCTAGGAGGTGTAACCTTGCTGGTGACTCGGGACGGACTCTGAGATTTTATACCCTCTCTCAGCTTCCTGCCCCGCCGCCATGCCTGCTCCTTTCTGCTTCGCCTCCCTGCCAAGGACTTCTCCTCGCTCTGGAACCCAAGCCCAAGCAAACCTCCTTCTTCCATGATTGTCTTCCATTGTGGGATTTTATCACAGCAACAGAAAAATGACTAATACAAACTTGGAGTCAGGAACTAAAGCAGAGGCCACAGAGCAAGGCTGCTTACCGGCCTACTCACATAGACAACCAGACCCGGCCACCCAGGGGTGGTGGGACAAGAATGGGCTGGGCCCTTTTACAGCAATTAGCAATGGAGAAAATGCCCCACAGACATGCCCACAGGCCAATCTGATGGAGGCAATTCCTCAATTGAGGTTCTCTCTTCTCAGGCACCTCATGTTGACAACCAAGATTAGCCATCCAACCACATAGTTATTCCCATCGCTTCTTTGCAGATTCTGCAGAAGATCTTAATTTTAAGCACAATCTCACAGCCCTGGAAGGAGAAAGCGGTCATTTGGGGCCGATGTTCCCCCTTTCCCCCTCTTCAGCTTCGGCTTTGGCTGTCACAGCTGGCTGTGAGTTATCTCATGTAACAGACACCGAGGTGGGTGGACCCTACGAACAATGTGAACTCCAGCTCTGCAGATCAGCAGGGCACAATCCCTTCACACTCTCACTGTCCCAGCTCTCCTGTGGGCTTTGCCCTCAGGGAGTTCCTGAAAGCCTGCCTGTTTTCCCCTTTTCTGGTGCTGGGCTTTGTACCAGGGCCTCAGACGTCCCAGTCAATGCTCTTCTACTGAGCTACATCCCCGCTGTGCTTTATTGTATTGTGGAGGGGCCCAAAAACAGCTTGACCACACAGCTGCCAGGACAGGCCTAAAGACCCAGGCACAGCTTCTGTGGCAGGCAACACCCAGACCCAGGAACAGCCATAAACTGACCCCACCCAGGGAGGGCCTACATCTAAGTACCTGACATCCCAAACATTCCAACCATTAAATAAAGTTAGATAAGGTGGCCAAATGTCCCTGAGTCTAGCACACGCCTATTTCTGTTTTACAGATACCCCAAGACAAATGTCAGCCAATCAGGGTCCTGAACCCTGGAAATCCCCTCACCCCAACCTCTGTTATGATAAAAACCCTACCATGCCTGGGCTCAGGGCTCTCTGCTCTCATCGAAGCGTTGGACAGACAGAAGGACCAAGCCCAGATCTTGAAAATAAAGGCCCTTTGCTTTTACATACAGGATTCAGTCCCCATGGTGGTCTTTTGGGGTCCCCGCGATCTGGATCTGGGCATAACAGTATCTGTTCTTTCAAAGAAGTGAAAACTTTTCCAGAGCCCAAAAGAAATGTCTAAAGCCTGTCTTGACAAGGACAGCAGTGTCACCAGATTAAGCTTATACTGTTCGCCAAAGGGCCAGCAAATGCCAAGCAGTCAATGGCTCTTCTAAGTCTCTCTGCACCTGTAGGGACAACGGGCCAGGACAAAACAGGGCAGAAGCCATCAGAGTTCTAAGTGTCCACCCGCAGCGGGGCTTCTTCACCCTCATTCTCAAGGCACCCCTCAGTAGTTCCGATAGCCCAGAACAGTTCGCCAATATCTGTGTGGAGTCTGACCTCTTGTATTGAATATGTTGTCCCTTGAATTTTGCACTTAAGACAAATACCTCATTTGTTATAATCTAGTCCTGAGCCTTCCCCAGTCATAATTCTTTTTACATCCATCAGGCTTCCCAGATTGACCACTGGGTCTAGAAAAGACAGCCAAGGCTTGTCCACCTTTGTACTTCCATGCAACTTCTACAGCATTTAGAGGCCAGACACGGTGGTGCCCACCTCTAACCCCACTGTCTGAGAGGTAAGATGAAGCTCTGTAACAGGCCCCCAGACCTTAGCACAACTGACTCCATGGTGGAAGTACCATTCAGGCTGTAAAACTCAGCATGTAGACAGCACCACCTGCCAGAACTAAAACAAAGGCCTAATACACCGAAGTCCATAGTTCTGAGAAAGTCCCTAAATGTACTAACCTTGCTTTGGGCTTCTGTGGTTCTGCTTCTGGCTAACTGTTCTTGTTAACTGAGGTATGTCAACCCAGGACATGGTTTTGTGCTTAAAAACTTATTCTAAGAAAGGCTCAGGGCCTTTCTGGGATCCTGAACACTCAGTGTAGTCTTGGCTAACTAACAGACTTTCTATTGGCTTAAACCCCTGTTTATACAGTGGTCCCTGGCGAATACCCCACAACAGCTCTAGGCCAGCTTGAGCTACATATCAATCCCTGTTTCAAAGCAACAACACAAACAAAACAATGTTTCATTTAAGGAAGGAAGAAAAAAGCGCTGAGCAGATGATAAGATTTGAGGGCATTACTGTTTGTTTACCAGGGACTGGGTTAAAGGCTCGGCAGGGTTTTTAAAACTTATGTTTGCTTTGGTTTTGTTTTTTGTTTGGTTTGGGTTTTGAGATAGGGTCTTGTGTACCCCAGCCTGGCCTAGAACTTGTTATGTAGCTGAAGATAGCAGAGAACTCCTGATACCTCCCTTTCTCTCTCCTCCCCACTGCCCCTTCCCCCCAGGGCTGGGATTACAGGAACACACCAAGGCTTTCAGATTTTAGGGTTTGTGTGTGGTGTTTTGAGAAAAGTTCTTGCATCTGAGGCTGGCCTTGAACTCACTTTGTAGCCAAGAAGGACCTTTAACCTCCTGACCTTCCTCCAGGTACTGGGATTTCAGGCCCATGACAGCACTGCATTCAGGGGTCAAATTCAGCTCTTTGGGTTTGTGCTTTTACCCACTGAGGCATCTAATCAGCTCCCATCATGTGTTTCTTTGAGACATGGTCTCACTCAGTACCCCAGGCTAGCCTCCAAGTCTGAGTAATCTTCCCACTTCTACCTCCCAAATGTTGGGATTACAAAACATGCAAGGGATGGCTTTACCAATCTATTATCACAATGGTTGAAATAATAATCCCATTTAATCTGACAGATAAAGAAACCGAGGCACACTGAGACAAGTGAATTGTAAATCCTTAGTGAGGATGTCAAAACTTGAACAGCCTGGTTTCCTAACCTATCCCTTGCTTTGGCGACTCCCACCTGGGCACAGGAACAAAAGAGCTTTAAAAAAAAAAAAGAAAAAGAAGCCAGTGGCATTAGAACTGTCACGCTCTCACATTACCCAACATGCTTTGCTCAGTAGCCCAGGCTGGTCTGGGCATCACCCATCACACTAGTCACTTGCAGGAGTCACCTACTGGTGAGGTCAGGGGTCGTGATCCAGGCCTCCCCTGTGCCCCTTGGCAAGCTCATGGTGCCATGTTTCCAGGTAAGCTGCGCCAGCCCCTCTCTGTGAAGGGCAGGATTCCCCCTCCCCCGCGTCTGCCGCCCCCAGAAGTAGCTGTGTCTCTCCAAGGCCTGCGTGCGGGAGGAAGGGACCTGATAAGGGGCAGAACTGATGTCATCAGCTCACAAAGCTGCCCTTGTCTTCAACGGATCTGAGCTTCCTGCGCTCTGGTGGGGAAACCCCTTGAAAAACACTGACATGAAAAGGGAAATGCATAGCACCCCGAACTAGAACCTAAAATGGTTGAGCAACAAACACCAGCTCATGAGGGAAAAGGATGAAATTCACCAGGCTCCTCAGAAGGGACCATCTCAAGTCTCTGCAGCCCGTCCGCAGAAGAGCCAGCAAGGGAAGGGATGGTTGCGAGCATGCGTGGATGATTTCAAGAGCAGGCCTGCAGGTCGGGAAGGCAGGAAGTGCAACTCTTACTCCATTCCTTGTCCTGGGGACGGTTTTTCCCCTTACCACATGCATATATAAACTTGTCACTTAAGGGAAATCATTAATTTTGTTTTTACTTTATTTGGAAGTATTGTGTGTGAGTGTGGGTGCTTGTGTGGGGATTAGAGGAAAACTTTTGGGAGTCGATTCTCCATAGGCTCTGGGGACCAAACGCAGGAATCAGAGTGAGGTTACAAGCATTTTTACCTGCTGAGCCACGTCACACACCCCCACCACTCACCTTTCTTTGAGTTTGGGTCGGTCTTGTGTAGTAGCCCATGATGGTCTCAAACTTGTTATTTAGCCAAGTGTGGCCTTGAACCCCTGATCCTGCTGCCTCCCTCTCCCAACTTCTTGGATTAAAGGTGTGTGCCACCAGTTGTGGACGGCCCCCACTGGAGGTCAAGTTGGCCGCTCCTGTGCTCTGGTGGCTGAGAACCTTCCTGATTCAGTGGAGGGAGCAATAGCATTCCCCTGCTAGGAGGGAACAACTCAGGCATGATGCCTTAGGGACAGGTCTATAGCATGTACCTCCAAGTTCGGCAGCTAGTCATCGTGAGGCCTTAAGTCACATTTAAAATCTTAGCTGGGGGTTGGGGATTCAGGTCAGTGGCAGAGAGCTTGCCTAGCAAACACAAGGCTCCGGGTTCGATCCTCAGCTTAAAAAAATATCATAGCCAGGCATGGTGCTTCGGGCCTCTAACCCTAGCACTTGGGAGGCTGAGGCAGGAGGATTGTCCCATATTTGAGACCAGCTGGGCTACAGGAGACCCTTTCTCAAAAACAAAAATGGGGGCAGGGCTCACGCCTTTAATCCCAGCACTAGAGAGACAGAGGCAGGCAGATCTCTGAGTTTGAGGACAACCTGGTCTACAGAGTGAGTTCCAGGACAGCCAGAACTACACAGAGAAACCCTGTCTGAAGGAGGAGGAGGAGGAGAGGGAGAAGGAGGAGGAGGAAAGAGAGGAAGGAGAAGGAAAAGGAAAAGGAGGAGAAGAAGAAGGAGGAGGAGGAAAAGGAGGAGGAGGAGGAGGAGGAGGAGGAGGAGGAGGAGGAGAAGGATTAGAAAAATACAGTGAATACAAACCTAATAACCTGAGTTTAATTCCCAGGACTCACACAGTGGGAGGAGAGAACTGACTTCTAAAAGTTGCCCTCTGGCCTACACACACACACACACACACACACACACACACACACACACACATGAATTGTATAAAAAAGAAAAAAATTGATTGAAGATGATCAAATATGATGTGTTACAATGAATGTATATATTTATGAAGTGATATAATGAAACCCATTATTTTACACAACAAATGCTAATCAATTTCTTTTTTATTTTATTTATTATTAATAGTAGTGTTGGTGTGTTTTGTTTTGTTTTGTTTTGTTTTGTTTTTTTGGTTTTTCGAGACAGGGTTTCTTGTGTAGCTTTGCATTTTTCCTGGATCTCACTCTGTAGCCCAGGCTGGCCTCGAACTCACAGAGATCTGCCTGGCTCTGCCTCCCGAGTGCTGAGATTAAAGGCGTGCGCCACTACCGCCTGGCACCAATTCTTATTTTAAAAGTTAAGTCATTGAAAACAGCTTCGGAATGTGAGGCACACAACACTGCCTGGCGCAGCTTCTTGGAAAGCCAAGCACAGCCTCTTTCGAGCTCCAAGGTGGAGTCAGTGGTCAAGAGCCTGCCACGGGGAAGTGTGAGTCCCTCACCTCAGGTCATGTGGGGACCTGACAAAGATCACACATATCCCTGATGGTCAGCTGGGTGAGAGGGCAAAGGTGATAAGTCAGACCTAGGCAGGGAGTCTAACAGCCAAGGAAAGAGAAATAGGAACAACGTCCTCATCTGAGGGTGGAAACGCTGGGATCCCAGGCAGGAGAGCTGTTGGGGAGGCTGAGAGCCCTGACCTAAGGAGGAGCCACACGGGATGGAGCCTGAACCCTCAGTCCTGGTCTCGGGCGTGGAGGGGTGGCCAATGGAGCACGTGGAGCTGGCTCCTGAGCAGTGGTGGGGTGACTATGCCAAGAATGTGGGGCACCTCCCTAACCACTCCTGTGAAAGTGCAGCCCTTCCCCTAAGTGAGTTAGGGTAGCTTTGGCCTGTGTTCTGCTGGCTTTACCAGAACACCTCTCAGCGGTTCAACTCAACCACAGGGTTTAGGTCAAACCCCTGTCCCTGAGTCTTAGAGAGTCAAAAATGCAAAATAATTTTCCTATCAACGCCAGCCTTCCATTGTGGTTTTTGTTGGTTGGTTGGTTTTTGGTTTTGGGGTTTTTGTTTTGTTTTGTTTTTTTTTGTTTTTTTCAGGCAGAGCATGTGTCAAGCTGACTTGACTGTGCTGCCTCCAATGCCAGATCCTCCCAAGTTAGCTTCCCCAATGCTGGGACCATAGTCACCAGTGTCTACCAGAAAAGAGCATCCAAGTTAGGTATGTTGGTACACTTCTGTAATCTCAGAACTCAGGAGGTAGAGGCTGTAGGACAGGAGTTCAAGGTCAGCCTCAACTATGTTATAGAGAGAGTTCAAGATTAACCTAGTCCACTTGAGACTCTGGCTCAAACACACACACACACACACACACACACACACACACACACACACACACGAAGTCTGGAGATGGCTCAGCAGTAAAGGGCACTTGTGGCTCAGGGATAAGGTCCAGGGTTCGGGTCCCAGCACCCCTGTAAACAAGCCAGACAATCGCCTCTAGTTTACAAGGCACATACACACAATGACAGAGGCAGTTAGATGGGAGGTGTACCAGGCTTTTTCCTTTGGGCCACCAACCAGCCCCCAAACCATGACTTAGAGACTTATTAGTTAAATGCTCGGCCTAGCTCAGGCATGCTTCTGGCCGGCTCTTTTAACTTAAAGGAACCCGTTTCTCTTTATCTCTTTGGTCTCGGGGCTTGTTCCCTTTCTTACTTCTGGACGCCTCACTTCTACTGCTTCTCCTGTCTGGCTGGTGTCAGCCCGGCTTCTTGTCCCTCATCTCTCCTCCTCATCTTCTCTCATTCTTCCTTTCTCTTCTGAGCCTAGATTTCTTCTCCTATTTATTCTCTGCCTGCCAGCCCGGCCTATCCTTTCTCTGCCTAGCTATTGGCCATTCAGCTCTTTATTAGACCTAAGGTGCCTTAGGCAGTCAAGGAGAAACATGCAACACATCTTTTCATAACAAATGTACATAAACAAAAGCAACAAACCTTTACACGGTTAAAGTTATATTCTGCACCATAAACAAATGTAACACATCTTTGTCTAGTTAAATAATATTCCACAACAGGGAGAGGAATTGATGTATCCACACATTATCTGTCTCAGACACACGGATGAGCCTTTGGGGTTATGCCCAGCACGTCCTGTACTGCTGGCCTCGGGCTCCAGGCAGGCACGCCGTGGCTGGCTGCTCTCGCCGCCTGGAACATGCGGTGCCAGGTGCCAGTGGCCTGGGGTGGCGAGGGCCTGAGATCTGGTCTAGCCGTGGCCCCTGCAGCTTGGGACCCCGCGCTTCCCGGGTCCGAGCGGAGTCGCTGCACCTGCCCGAGCGGGGCGGGGCGCCACCCACGACAGGACCCGCCCCGGACCCGCCCTCCCGGCCGCGCCGTCGGGAAACCGGCGAGCGGCTCGGCGGGCGACGGCTCGGTCTCCGCGCGATAGGTAAGCAGCAGTGGTGCGCGCAACCCCGGGTGCCCTGGGACCCGGCAGCCCGCAGCTCCTGGGGACTCGCGCTCGCTCTGAGCCCCGGCTCCCCGCCTCCCCGTACCCCGCGCCCCTCCTCTCCGACCGGCAGTAAAATGAAGGGGCCGAGCCAGACACGTCGTCTGCGTCTGTCCGGCGGGTGGCAGCTAGCGCCTCCCCCCCCGGGGGGGGGGGACGACCTTCCCCATCTTTATGGTCCAGAAACCGGGGGGGCGAGCCGGGAGCTCCGACCGTGCGCCTCCCCAGATTGGACCACCTCGTGTGTTCAAGCGCGGGAAGTCCTTCCGAGAGAGTCCTTCCTGCCGTGTCACCCCTGCGCGGAAGGGACAGACCTGGGGAAGCCTCGTTGGTGGGGCCCCTCAGAGCCCTTGCCTGATTGATTCCCCCCACCCCGGCGCCCCCATGCTTGGCGCTTTTGAGGAGTAGAGAACAGAGTTCTGTGATATTGGGTAGGGAGTGTGTGGCGGCGGCTGTGACTGTCACCAACTTCCTGATTCTCTCCTCACTTGTTCCATCCCTCGTGATGACTATAAGGAGAGTCCTCCTGTGACTTGCCCAAGGGCCAGTTGTCCCGGACTCCAGCCCACGGCTGGCTCGTGGGGGCTCTGCTGATGAGAGCGTGCCCAGAGCCCAAAGAGGACCCCTGTCTCAAGCAGGAATTCACCACAGTGGCCCCAGGGAGAGGACCCCAGGGAGCTCATCCCCACACCCATAAGGGCAGGCACCAGCCGAGGTTAAAGACTCTAGACACACCAAAGAGCCTCCAGGGCTATGTTCATTTAACCGCAGATGTGTGTGCATTACACAGGCCCTCCTCTCCTCCCGACGGGAGAGCTGTGCCCCTGTCATCAGAGAAAAGCAAAGAAGGATGAGATAGGCAAATTCATGTGATGACTGGATCAGGGTTTTGAAATACACTTCATTCAAATTACTCAAGAGTAGCGTGCATCATCACAGGCAGGCATCCCCCGGCTCCGTTTTCTCAGCCATGCCACGTGTTTCAGGAGCCCAGAGGTGGCAGGAGAGAGCTGCCAGTGGGGTAGCACCAGGATCCAAGAGCAAGACAGGGCTGTCAAAAGGAAGTGTATAGAGCAAGGGACACTGTGAAGGAAATTGGCTACTGAGTAATCACTGCCCATGTTGGTACTGCCTCCAGCCCTCAGAAGAGTCCAGGAAGGCGAGGCCCCTTGGGTATTGTCTGGCGCCCTCTGAGATCAGAATAGTCCAAGTACAACTGGGAGAAACCCCGACACACGGCTGAGTTCTTGTAGCCATTGCCTAGAACAGGTCAGGCTGGGGAGGGGCAGCCTCATCCTCACCTGAGAGAGCTCCCAGAGGGAGGCAGTGTATATGAAGGCTGCAGGTGGCTGACTCAGCTCTGCCACACTAATGTGGCTGTGTAACCTCGGTCTGGTCATGTCAACACTCCCTGGGCAGGACGCAAATGAGGAGGTGCTCCTGGAGCTTTAGGGGCCAACCAGATGTAAAATGTGTCACGGCTCTGGACATCAGTTTCCTTCTGGGTAAAACAGAAGGCAGGAGCTGGGCATGTGGCTCAGTTGGCAGAGTGTTTGCCTAGTATATATAAGACCTTGGGTCTAGTCTGCAGCATGGCATAAACTGGGTGTGACGGCACGTACCTGTAACCTGAGCATTGGGGAGGTGGAAGCAGGGGAATCCAAAGTTCAAGGTCATCCTTGGCTACATAATGAGTTTGAGGCCAGCCTGGGCTACAGGAGACTCTGTCTCAAAGCAAAAGCAAAAACCGAAACCAAACAAAAAAGAAAACATAACTTGTGTGAGGGTTTTTTTGTTTTGTTTTGTTTTTTAATTCTATTTTCGTTTTTTCAGACAGGGTCTCTACATAGCCCTGTCTGTCCTGGAACTCACTCTGTAGACCAAGCTGGCCTCAGACTCCTAGAGACCCACCTGCTTCTGCCCCCAACCCCCAAGTGCTGAGATGAAAGGTGTGCACCACCACTACACTCCCAGCTACTCAGGAGGATGGGGCAAAAGAATTGCTTGAGCCCAGGAGTCAGGCTGAAGGCAGCCTGGGTGACATACCGAAGTGACAGCCTGGGTCCTTGTAAGCAATATCTTTTTTGCTTGAAAAAGCAAATGAAAGAGGATGGTAGCATCTCTCTAAACATTCCTGGGTCTGATGGACACATTCCAGTGTCTCCAGTTGTGGAAGCAAAGCTGGGCACCACATCGGGTGTTTGGCTGTGCCAGAGCTTGGGTGAACTTGGCTCTTCATAGACCCTCAGCCTTTCTTCTGGAAAAGCCCAAAATGCCCGACTGTGGCCAATGGGACCAGAGTAAGGGTTTCAATGAGCAAGAGGTCAAGTGCAGGGCAGTGCCTGTCTCTGCACGGATCTCAATGCTGTAATTGTGCTGGGTGAAAGGCTGGTGTGGTAAACAAGGGTGGGTTCAGCCCAGGCAGAAAAGGGCTCAGAGAAGGATTCCACTGGCACCTGAGAGCCCTGTGGGATCGGCCCAGCAGGGTCCCGAAACTCCATTCTTACCTGCAGCTCTGCATCTAGTGCAAGCAAAAGACAGACAGGGAAGGAAGTGACTCCACACACACATACATGCACGCACACACACACATTCACACGTGCACACATGTATGCACATACATGCACTCCCCCACACATGCATGAGCATAAACATACACTCATGAATATGCACACACACATATATACACATACTCCTGAACACATGCATGCGTGCACATGAACACACACACACCCACACACACACACACACCCACACACACACACACACCCCTCAGTGCAGAGGGATGGATACCTTGAGGTTGGGAGGCTGGCCTAACAGTCAGAACACACATCTGGATGCAGAAGTTTGGGAAACAGGCCTTGCGGATGTGGGTGTGTGGGCTTGTTGTTTCACTGTCCTCTGTGAATCTAGTGGGAAAGTCCCACGTGGAGAAAGCTTGACAGGTAGGTGGCTTTGGGGACAAAGATGCACACCAGTCCCCAGAGGCAGTGGCACACCTAGGAAGCCTTGTTTTCTTTTGTTTTTTTTTTAGAGATTGGGTTCGATGTAGCCTACGGTTGCCTCAAATTCTTCATGTAAATGAACGTGGCCTTGAACTCTTTTATTTATTGATTTAATCTTATGTGTGCAAAGGTCTTTCTTGCCTACATTCCTGTATGTGAACCCTGTGCATGCCCAGTGCCCACGGAGGTCAGATGAGATCCCGTGGGGCTGGAGTCACGGGTGGTCGTGAACCCCTCTGTCCTCTGCAGGAGCAGCAAATGCTTGTAAGCACTGAGCCATCTCTCCAATCCCTGGCCTTGAACTCTTGATCCTCTGCTCTATGCTTTCCAAGAATATAGGACACTTCCTACTAGGAAGACATCTTTTTATTTGTTTTTAATTTAATTTTAATTATGTGTATGTGTGTGTGCCAGAGAGGAGTTGGATCCCCCTGGAGCTGGAGTTCCAGGCAGTTGTGAACCATCAGATGTGGATGCTGGCAACTGAACTTAGGTCCTCTGGGCGAGCAGTAAGCACGCTTAGCTACTGAGCCATCTTTCCAGCCTCAGGAGATAACTCGGAAAAAAAAGTGGAAGCAAGAGTTTAGATTGTCTACTTTGTTTTTGCCTTGTTGAGATCTTAGGAAGGGAAAGGCAGCCATGCCAAGCGTCTGGTTAGGCTGGAAGGTAAATGCAGATGGGAAGCTGGCTACTGGATGATTCTGCCACCGTTGAATAGCCTTCGTCTAAAGAAACGTGACCAGGGCTTTGCTCATCATGAAGTGGGGAAGCCCAAAGGAATCTGGCAGGCAGGCACTACATCCCGCCCTCCAGGGCGAGAACAGCTCTTGACAACAGCTTTGAGTGGAGAGGGAGGGCTTGCAGCGGGGAGGGGGAGGGGACCCAGGAGGCAGGGCATAATCAGCAAGTGCTTGGTGACCTTGGCACTGTGAAGGGATTGAACATAACAGATCTTGTCGTGGACCAGGATTTGGGGGTACTGGAAGCAGCGGGGACCTGCTCAAGTCAGTGGGCTTAGCTGGCTGCTTGCAAACCTGAGTGCTGTGGCTGGAGGAAGTATCCAGCCGTCCTGGGCAGGACTCCTGCAGCCAAGGGCAGGATGCCAGGGAGAAGAGAGGGTCACACTTCAGCTCACCAACCCCTAGCCCCAGCTCTTAGAACCATCTGTCCCATGACCCCACACTTGTCTCCTCCCTCAACAGGGAACATGTAGCAAAACTCAATTCAAGGTCTGGGAGGTTAGAGAGGCCCACCTCCTCCCACCCGAGACCCTCCGTCCCTGTCCCTGGAGTCCTGGGGATAAAGCCTGTGTGCTGCTGAACTGCCCATGAGGCTGCCTGTTGTTCTGAGTTTCAGTGAGTTTTGCTTGGGGTAAAGACAACAAAAGTGTAACAAACGCCTTTTTATGCCAGACCCTGATCCTATTCCACGGTGGTGAGAGAAAAACTCGTTGGTTTTTCAGAAGAAAATCTGTTCGGATAACTTCGGTTCAGCATTTTATGTAAACCTAAAATGAACCTAGATGTGCGGGGGGGGGGGGGGGGGGGGGGGGGGGGGGGGGTTTGACGGGCTGGCTACAGAAATAACTGGTCACACCGTTCTGGGAGAATGAACCACATCGCTGTAGTGCTGGTCTTCAGGAAGAGCAAAGTGTGCATTAACGGGTAACCCAGGGACAGGGAGTGGAAATCTCCCACTGTCTGTGACCAGAGGCATCCGAGGAGGAAGGAAAGCTTTGGAGAGTGGCTTCTCATCATGTGACTACAGGCCAGGGGAGGCTACCTGGCTTGATGATAAGAACATGTTACAGAGGAAGAAGGGATAGCCATTTAACCAGACGGCCTTGTCGCACCCTTCCCCCTCCAGGATCTTGAAACCAACCTGTTCCTTCTCCACCATGATGTCCACCTGCATGCATCTATGCACCTGGTCAGAGTGACTCCACCCTATGCTTTTTAAGAGATTTGTAATTGAGCCAATTAACTTTAGCAAATATCCTGTGGGGATGGCGTGACAGCTCTCTTCCTGCAGGCGACAGCTCTCTTCCTGCAGGCCACGTCTATACTCTCCCTGAGGTGTGTGGTCCATTTGAATAAACAGGAAGAAACTTCATTACAAAGAGGCCACCTGGCCAGCCAGGCTGTGTTCTGGGCGGCTGGCCCTGTCTTTCTCTTGAGCCAAGACCTCACTTGGTACTTCCTAGTTTCGGCGTCTTTAAGACTTGGTCCCTGAGTGGGAGTTAGGAGGGAATGGCAGTGAGGGGTTAGGAGTGGAAGGGAGGCTCAGAAGAGCCCCGTCCCTCCATGAGGAGGTCAGAGTGGCAGGAACATAGCAATGGTCTAAAAACTGAAAACCAGGACCTGCTGCCAGGAGCTGCTAGCTGTGTGTCACCAGTGAAGCCATCCCGCCAAGCTGGCTCAGCTCTAAAACAAGGCTGCTGGATACCCAGATAGTACAGACAGCAAGCGAGGTGTGACAGCAGAATGCCACCTAACTCAAACCCTTTCGGGAAGTGCACTCGGCATCATTAGAAAACCGCTGTCCAACATTTAACCCCTCTGGCTCATTCCAGTTATAAGAGGCTGGGTCACTTACTCCATACAGTTGGTACTTCAGACTTTGCCAGGGACAGAACGGTACAAATGGCATGGCCCTGGAAGTCCAGGAGTCCAGGCATAGAGACACGTTGACACAAGGCAGGCTTGTGTCAGGATGAGAATCAAGAACAAGGAAAGACAGGAGGCCAGAGTTGGAAGTATGACTCAGTGGTAAAAAGCCCTTGCCTAGCATTATGAAGCCCTGGGTTAGATCCTCAGCGCTGGGGGACAAGGCGGGGAGTTGTGGGGGAGGGAGAAAGCCAAAGACAGGTCAGTAAGGGGAGCAGGTCAATATTGTTCTAGTTTTAGGAATTTTCTATACTCGATTTTTCATGTTGCTTTACTGAAGATGATATAAAACCAGAGAAGACTTTTCCGGAAGAGGCCAGCAGTAGGATGGGGTTGTACCACACAAGTTTAAATGTGTGACTACGAAGAAGGGCCTTTTCCTGGACCGGGAACTCATGTAAGCGTGGCAGTATAGCTTAAAAGTCTCAGAGCAGTTTTACACTTGTAATAACATCAGAAGTATAAAGTATGTGAAGTAACAAAAATTACCCGAAAATGGGATCATTTAAACGTGTTTACCTTCATTTAGAAGTATAATTTTTGAAGAACACATTTTTTAGTTTTTATTTTATTGCATTGCATCTCATCTTTGAGACAAGTCCTCACATAGCCCTGGCTGGCTACACACTCTGTATAGCCACATGACCTTGAACTTCTGAGCCCTGCTGCCACCTCCTGAGTGCTGAGGTTAGATGTCGCCTAACCCAGTTTATACGTGCCCAAGCCCTTGACTCAGCTACATCCCCACCCCAAGTTCTGATTTTTATATCAAGAAATATGTGTCACCTTCAGTAGGATGAAATAATACTAAATTTTGATTATTCAAAGTTTATAAACTAAAAGCAAAAATAAAGTTTTCCAAAGATCCTTGTTAAATCTGTAGCATTTGTGCCTCTGAAAACCTTAAAGCTAAGAGCTATTCTGAGACTTTGATATATGCTGTAGCCATAAGTAATAACTGAGAGGAAAATAATAAAACAATGCCAATAGTTTTTGGGGGTTTTTTGTTGTTGTTGTTTTGTTTGTTTTTGTCACGCTAGAGACGGTACATGCTGGGCAAGCGCTCCACTACTGAGCGATGTCCCCAGGTCGACATGTGGTACACCTGTTTCTCCTCTTTTTTCTAGGCGGTCCCTCACTGTGTAGCCCTGGCCTGGAACGCACTATGTAGACCAGGAGGGTCTTTAACTCTTAGAGATCCACCTGTCTCCTGAGTGCTGGGTCTAAAGACATGCACCACTATAACTGTCTTTTCATATTCTAGCCTTCTTTAAAATTAATTTTTATTTTATGTGTATGACTGCTTTGTCTGCATGCATGTCTGGTGCCCTAGAAGAGGGTGCTGGATCCCCTGGAACTAGATAGAGTTCTGAACAGTTGTGGTCCCTCATGTGGGTGCTGGGAACAGAGCCAGAGTCCTCTGCAGGAGCAGCCAGTGCTCTTAACTGCTGGGCCATCTCTCCAGCCCCTTCTAATGCCCCTCCCCCCAATTTTGGTCATTTAAAGACTTTTTTCATACAGTGACAGGTTGGAATCAGTATTTGGGTAGACCCTGGGCTCGCTTTCTAGGGCAGTGAGAGAAGTGAATCCATGCTGTGTCTAGTGGAGTCCGTCCCATTTGTTCAGTCTGGGAACGCTTCCTCAACCAGGATTTGGGGCATCTTAGCTCTGGCAGTCTGAGAAGCAACAGACCCAAGGGAGGGCTGTCAGCATACCTGCTGCTGGTGGCCTGGAGGCCAGGCTGCACAGGCCTGAACAGTAGGGACGTGGGTCCTGCAGGGCCCTGAACTTAACCAACTACTACAGGAGGGGTTATTCCTTTCCCAAGGCTTGTGGGGTGCAACCTCTTGGCCTTGCTAACCATGATTCTAGGCCTTGCATCTGCATGGAGCAGGAACCCTTGACCCCAAAGCCCCGTGGCATCCATGAAGTTGGTCTTTCTCTAGGGATATCTTCCTGTTGCTGGCATGCTGAGCCAACACTGCAGAGAACAAGTCTCTTCCTGCCAAGTCTAATCACAGGTGTCTCGTTTCGTTTCAGGATGTGGTTAGAACCTTGAGGAACTGCGGGTTCCAGAGAGAACACTTTCGGCAGCCAGACTGGATCCAGAGAGCGGATGCTTCAGAGGAGTTCAGTTTAACCCAAGGTCTCTTTCTCCAGGGACAATAAAAGGAACAACGGTGTCCGCCTCTTCAAGGGACCACAGACAGCGCCTGGATGAGGGTGCTGGAGTGAGGGGTGGCTCCGGGAGGCCTTCCTGGAGGAGGTGAGTTCTGGCCTGGCTCTGGCTAGTCACCACAGCATTACCATGCCTGTGTCTCACGATGGAGTGGGAAGTAAACAGAAAGCTGCCGAAGAGTGCAGACCACAGGTAGCTCAGCAGACCTGCCCGAGTCTGCAGAGCTTGGTCTGCTCTTGACAGCCCCTAGACTGAGGTCTGCAGCTCAAGCAGAGCCCCTGGGGCCTGGCCCTCAGCATCTCAGACCCTGGGAAAGAGCCTCCACTCATCATCCCGCTTCCCTCCTCGAAGCCTTTGAGAGACCTGGAGGAAGCGCTGCCTTTCTCTGCTGTCTGCGCTATTTGCTACCCTTTACTGTCCATGAACTTGAACAGGCAGTGCGGCGTGGCCTCACAGGACCAGCCTGCATTCGGTGCTCACTCCTTTCTGGCCTCCCCTGTGGAACCACCTCTTTCACTTAATTTTCTTTTCTTTTTCTTTTTCTTTTTTTTGTTTTTTTTTTTTAATTTCTTTATTTTATGCGTATGAGTGTTTTGCCTGCGTGTATGTCTGCATACCGCTTGGGTATCTGGTGCCTGTGAGGCCGGAAGAGGGCATCAGATCTCCCCGAGTTTGGAGTTACAGCAGTTGTGAGGTGTCGTGTGGGTGCTGGGAATTGAACCCAGGTCCTCAGAGCACACAGCCCTCTTAACTGCTGAGTTGTTTCCCCAAGGACTCTTTCTCCCACTTCCTGTTCTACAGGAAGACCTTCACACTCCTTGGGGAAAGAGTTGAGTCTCACACCCCACTGTGTACCTCTGTGTCCCACCCTGAGATCCTGGCTGCTCCTTGGGTCGGATCTCCAGGTCCAGATCTTACCTGATCATCCAGCTGCTGAGCAGCACATCCAGCTGCTGAGCAGCACATCCAGCTGCTGAGCAGCACATCCAGCTGCTGAGCAGCACCTTGCCCGCCCACCTCATCGGCCACCAGCTGTTGTGTTCCTAGAAAAACCTTCCTGGAAAACTGTCCCTCATTTCTCAAGGGCAAACAGCCTAGGACTGGCGCTAGGCTTCAGCCCCACCACCTCCAGCCAAGGACAGCTCCTCCTCTCTGACCTCCTGTTCCCACCATCCTGAGCTGCTGCTCTGATTGGCCATTCCATCTCAGCCTGGGATGATGCTCTTTGCTTAAAATATGCTCAGCTTGTTCAGACAACTAAAGTGAATGAACTTGGGTGCCCAGCCCAAGCTTTTCCCCATGTGGCGTTTTGGTCTTCCTCCATTTACCGTTTCCGATACACCCTCCTAACACCCAGTGACACCCCTCCTGTGCTCCATTCTTGCTTTGTGTTCTCTGGGATCTGATTAACCAACCATGCACTCCCCAAGAGGAGGTCTTACTCACCCCTGCCCTTCCTGAGTCCCTGGTGCATAGCAGGTCTGCTGCTCATATCAACAGAATCAATAAATGCCTCTCATATTCTAGATAATCCTTAATACAAAACAGGGTTGGAAAAAAGATTTATTGGTTTTTATTTTGTGGGTATGGGTGTTTTGGTTGCATGTATGGGTATGTGCCATATGAAGGAAATGCCCTTGGAGGCCAGAAGAGGGTACTGGATCCCCTGGTGTGAGTAACAGGGAGTTGTCACCTGCCATGTTTGTGTTGGGAACTGAACCCAGGTCCTCGGCGAAAACGGCAAGCACTCCTAATTGCTGAGCCATCTCTCCAACCTCAAAATGAGGATTTCTTTCATTTGATTTTTGGTCATGCTATGAGAGGAACCACCTGTCTCCCCGGCACAGACTGAGCTTGTTGGCCGTTGAGTCCAGGCTGACCATGTACTTATTCTCCACATGCAAGGGACTCCCGACACCCGGCTTCCCACGGGCAGGACACGCTGTGGGGTTAGTTAACGGCACTAAACAGCTCAAGCTGAGTTGCTTGTCTTCTCTTCAGAGTAGACTGAACAGGTAGATTACTGTGTACATAGCGAGGAACGGGGAGTGTGTGTTGGGGAGCGGGTAACTATCCTGCCACCAATCCAGGAGGATCACTTTTAAGCAAAGCATGCAAGATGTGATGATGTGGCTTTGGCCAAGATGCCTGGGGTAATTGCTGGGAAACTGCACAGGGCTTTATTCACGCTAACAATAGAAGTACTTGAGGGCTTAGAAAACGACATGAACTCTGCGGTAGGTTTTACATACATCACCTAACTTGATCCTCAACACAGCCAACCCAGTTGGGTGTTAGTGACGCCTAGTTTATAGATGAGGAAATCAAGGCTTAGGCAGATAAAATAAATCTCCCACGGGTCACACGTGGCTAATGGCAGAAACACTGTTTTTTGAAAACTGACTGTGCACACTGATAAGACTGCCAGACTTCTGAGAAATGTTGCCTTTTCTCCCTTAATCCTGCACTAACGGCAGCCGTAGAGGCTCCTCTAAGGGGGATGGAGCCTGAGGCCATGCCTCTTGCCCTCAGCGTCTATCAGCTAGTGATCTTTATAGCTTAGCTCCCACAGAAGGTTCTTCATACTCATCCTCCCACTGGGGTGCTGCCTGGTAACCCCCCACCCCCATGTCTAGTCCTGCCTGGAGGGTGTTGTCACAGAATCTTAGGTTGAAAACAGCAACAACATCATTTCGTCCGGAATTAGTGGCATATGCTCATTATCTCAGCTTGTGGGAGCTGAGGCAGGAGATCATGGGTTTTAGGCCCATGAAATACATAGTGAGACCCTGTCAAAAACTAACTGCCAGACAGTGGTAGAGCACGCCTTTAGTCCCACCATTCAGGAGTCAGAAGCAGGTGGATCTCTCTGAGTTTGAGGCCAGCCTGGTCTACAGAGTGAGTTCCAGGACAGCCAGGGCTACACAGAGAAACCCTGTCTCGAAAAACCAAAATACACTCACACATACTCTAAGCGAGTAAATACAGAAGGATCCACCTGGCCCTTGGATAACAAGTGTTTGAACTCCATGGGCCCACCCATATGTGCATTTTGAGGGGCAGGGAATTTTTGACAATCTGAAAAACTAACAGATGAACCTAGAAATGTACTTCAATTAGCTTTGTTATGAATGCATAAAATATATGTAGATAATAATGTATCTGGCACAAAAGATACACAACCTATTGTGTGTGTGTGTTTTTTTAATAGTCTCATTTGGTCCAAATTGACCTTGAACTTACTAGGTAGCTGAGGATAACCTTGAACTTCTGATCCTTCTACTTCTGCCTTTTGAGTGTTAAGATGACTTGTCCACCACACTCGGCCAACTAAGCTACACCCCCATCCTCATAAATCTACTATGAACAGTTTATCAGAACTTGGGCACACAAGCACTCGGTGTACGTGGTGCTATTTGAAGCTGAGAACAGTGCATCAGATCTAAGATACATGGTCAGTCCCAGCTGGAGGTGGGGAGCAAGCTCTGTGAAGAATGTGTTTAGACACTTGAGGCCTCAAACCTGAAATAAGTCATAATTGCATAAAATGAACTGTAATATGTACAGTACTGAAATGTGTGTAAACATACTGTGGTGATAATCTCATAGCTTCCTCTCCTGTGCTCCTGTGGTAACCTCAGGCATCGAGAGTAGCAGCCTACAATGTCCTTGGACACTGATTGTCTCTATCTGAGCTGTTCATTCTTCCAGAAATATCTAACATCATGGTACACAGTGACCTTTCATAGTTAATGTGCATTGGCCACCATATGGAGTATACATGCGGATTGATTGAGGGCTTTTGTTATCGGGCAGACTTCCAGTCAATAGCCACTGGTGGTAGTTTTAGGGGAGTCAAAAGTTATGTTTTCGGGGCTGGAGAGATGGCTCAGCAATTAAGAGGACTGACTGCTCCTCCAGAGGACCAGGGTTCAATTCCCAGCAACTGTGTGGCAGCTCACAACTGTCTGTAACTCCAGTTCCAGGGGACCAACACCCTCACACAGACGTATGTGTAGGCAAAACACCAATGCACATAAAATGAAAATAAATAAATTAAAAAAAAAAAAGAAAAAAGTTATGTTTTCAACTGAATAGGAAGTTGACACCTCTAACCCCTGCATTTTTTCAGTGTCAACTGTATTTATGAAACCTGTGTCAGACATAAAGAGAAGAGTAGGCGAGGTGTGGTACCACACGCCTTTAGTCCCAGCACTGGGGAGGCAGGATCTCTGTGAGCTTGAGGCCAGCCTGGTCTACACCGAGAGACCCTGTCTCAAAAGGAAGAGGAAGGGGTAAGATGCCACCAGCATCACCATTCACCTCTAGAAAGAAGACTGTGTCTCTGACTTTCTAGTCCTCCTTTGCTTACCTCTAATCTGGACCTCTTTTTCTTTTCACCCCCTGGCTGGCCTCGAACTCACAGAGACCAACCCGCCTCTGCCTCCTAAGTGCTGGGATTAAAGGCGTGTGCCACCATGCCTGACCAGTTCATACATTTTTGTCTTTCTTCAGAAACATTGGCTTTCTTGCTTTTAGCCTCTTTATAGCTTTGCCACAATTATTTGCACACCTTCATCTTCAACATGCGAATATTTTATAATTTTTGGTAAATGGCGACACTAGCTCTCCACAGCTTACCTTTTCACCCCACTGCTCCAGCAGCATTTCACAGACAGGTGGTTCGTTCCTTTTGCAGCTTTGGAGGGCTTCCCAGTGTGGCGGTCTCACACTTCACTGTTCAAGTCTGATTACACATTGCTACCATTTTTGATCAGTGCTGCTATAGACATTCTTGCCCAGGCCTCCAGGGTCACACAAACCGGTTTACCTGACATACAAAGTGGGCTGGGCATGGTGGTCCATGCCTGTAATCCCACTACACAGGAGGCCGTGGATCAGGAATTGAAGGCCAGCCTGGGCTAATTAGCAAACCCTGTCTCAAAAACCAAAACCACTTAGGAATGTAACTGCAGGGGGTTCATGGAGTTGCTGTCCAGTCCTATCTTCTGAGCTGTGGCACTGATGAGCGTGTTCCAGCTAAACTTTATTTTAGTGGCAAGGTGTTTCCCAAAGTAGTTTCCTTCTGGCAGGAAAGACCCGAACCCAGTTTTCTCGTTTACAACAAGAGGAAATTTAGGTGCCAGGATGCTGGATGTGCACTGGGACCATTCCTTCTTTGATGAGCCATCTCAGGCCCCGCGCCCCTCCCTCCCCATCTCTGCAGTGACTCCTGTCTCTCATATCCCCTCTTTTCTCAGGCTGAGGCCCCTGGCGTGGCCACCCTGACATATCAAGCTATTTCCAAAGTGACCCAAGACTTGGTGCTGACCCTGCTGGGATTCCAGTCGGGCAAATGAGGCTTCTTCGCAGACGCCACATGTCCCTGCGCCTAGCCATGCTGGGCAGCGTCTTCATGCTCTTCCTCTTCATCCGGCAAAGGGACGTAAGCAAAAGCCAGCAGCAGGCCATGGAGAAACCGTGGCTGAAGTCCCTGGTGGGCCAGAAGGACCATGTCCTGGACCTCATGCTAGGGGCTGTAAACAACATTAGAGACGTCATGCCGAAGCTGCAGATTAGGGCCCCGGAACCCCAGCAGACTCTGGCCTCCACAAACCGCTCCTGCCTCCCAGGGTTCTATACCGCTGCTGAGCTGAAGCCCTTCTGGGAACGGCCACCTCAAGACCCCAACAGCCCCGGGGCAGATGGAAAAGCATTTCAGAAGAAAGAGTGGACCCCTCTAGAGACCCAGGAAAAGGAAGAGGGTTACAACAAACACTGCTTCAATGCCTTTGCCAGCGACCGCATTTCCTTGCAGAGGTCCCTGGGGCCAGACACCCGACCCCCTGAGTAAGTAGCATCCAGAACTCTCCGAGGAGGCCAGAGCTTTCCCAGAAGTGTGGCCAGGAGGCCTGCAGTCACCGGCCAGTTGTCAGGAAGCAAGCTGAGGAGATTTGAAACTAGGCAGGGATTTCCGCTTCTCGTTTGCTGGCCAATTGCCCTGACCCCACAGGCTGGATTTCAGGAATACTATAGTCTGGCAGAGGCCCTTTGGGACCTGTGAGACTAAAACACAGCTGAGGAGGGAGCAGGGCTGCAGACCAGCATCTGGCACAGGGCACTGGCAGGGGCTGGGCAGAGCTGTGGCTTCTGTACCCTCAAGATGCTGAGCCTGCCCCTGCCATCTAGGCCTCTGATGCTAATCTGAGAGAGCGAACATTTCCTGACTGCTGCTGTGGTGGTCCAGAAGGTCCCCACACCACTGGGTCCCCTCTAGTGAAGGCCACAGGCCCCATAAAGTCATTCCACTTGAAGCCATTGATACTGTACTCTTGGCTTTGGAAAGAAGACACGTACTTGAGTCTTAGAACGGCCCTCACCTCTAATATGTCCCCGCTGTATCCTCTGTCCTGATGAAGTATTATGTTGTCTTCCACACTTAGCCATTGTCCTTTTTTTTAGCCAATGAGTTTGAAAGAAACCAGAGGCCCCACTAAAAGTCATGATCCTAAAGGGTTGTGAGCCTGGGGTTCCCCAGACTTGAGCCTTGTATTACAACCCAACGAAGTGTAGCTTGGGCTATCAGGAGCCTCTCAGCAAAGAAGGGCATTGTCATAGGGGCAGCCAGAGCAGGAAGTTGAGGAAGCCCCCTGGCAGGCCCGTACAACATCTCCCTGACAAGCAGGAAAGAGTCATGTGTCAAGGAAACTGGGTCTGATATCGAAAGTCTGTAATTCCAGCACTCAGGAGGCTGAGGCAGGAGGATTGCCAATGTGAGACCAGTCTGGTTTACAGTGGGAGACCCTGTCTCCACAAAACAAAAAGGATGTTCAGCTGTGTGTTCCCTGAGATTCAGGCCCCGACCCTTACAGTGTCCAGAGGGCAGGATAGTCAGGTGTCATTGTTGCTGGAGAAGAAGGGGGGGGGTGGAGGTGGGAAGGTCCCAGAAAATTGCTAGAGTCATATCACAGGGAGCCGGGAGAGGGCTTTGAGAGGAAGTGTGAGTTGGAACTCTTAGGGAGGACCTTTTCCTCATACTGAATAGCAAGATTCCTCAGCGGAACGTTTGCCCTTAATGACTCTGCCCTTGGGGACCTCTGAACAGTCACACCTTGTGCTGTGTCTAAGGTGCAGAGTGAGTCAGCTCTGGGAACACCTGGCCTGAGAGCAAAATGCAGTTGGGGGAGGGGTGGGGTACCTGAGCATGGGCACTGAGCTAGCTCAGGGGTGGCTTTGGAGGGGGCTGGGTAGTACTGCACAGGGTAGGAGGGTGGAGCCACTGAGTACAGCAGGGAATGGAGATGGGGGGGCGGGCAGGGAAACTGGGGAGCTAGGGAGCTCTAGAGCTCTTTGCCCGGCTGGAACTCCTCCCCTCCCGCGCCCCCAGGACTTAGAGCTCTGCCCTCCCTTCCATTGTTCCAGGTGTGTTGACCAGAGATTCCGGCGTTGTCCCCCACTGCCCACCACCAGCGTGATCATTGTGTTCCACAACGAAGCCTGGTCCACTCTGCTGCGCACGGTGTACAGCGTCCTGCACACCAGCCCTGCCGTCTTGCTGAAGGAGATCATCCTGGTGGATGATGCCAGCACAGAGGGTGAGGCTGGCGGGTCTGAGGAGGGGCGGGACCCAGGGGCTCCAAGGAAGTCAGGCCCTCTCTAAGGATCCGGTCTTCTGCTTCGCATCACACCTGACCCATAGGCGCGCGGGGGGGGGGGGGGGGTGGGGGGGCTGGGGGGGACACGAAGAAGGCGGGGGGGGGGGGGGGGGACAGGGCATACAGGCCACATTCCTAGAGCCTGGAACTCATCTGACCACACAGCAGCGGGGCCTCCAAGCGCATCCCTAACTCAGGAGAGGGCCAGCAAAGTGGCTCAGCAGGGGAATGCACTTGCTGCCAAGCCTGGTGACCTGATTTTGAACCCCAAGATCCATACACCACCGCCTCTACCTGAGTGCTGTGAGTGTGTGCACACAGGTGTGTGAAAATACACACACTATTTAAAGGGAGGGAAGAGAAGGGAAGGGGAGGGCAGGGGAGGGCAGGGCGGACAGATGGCTGGAGGGCCTTCCTGGTGTCCCTCTGCTAGACCACTCCTCTGCTACTGAAGCCCCCTTCCCTCCAGAAGCCCTTTTTGTCCTAATTGCTTATAGAGGAGATTGCTCACCAAGTTTTCGCCCTCCCATCAGTTCCAGAGTATTCCTGGAAGAGAGAGGAGCATAAGTAGGGTCCTAGAGACATGAGCATGTTTGTTGGGGAGCCTGGGTGTAGCTGCAGTTTAGGCTTGTCATAGGATCTGAGATTACAGGGTGCAAGAGTTTGTGTTCTGTTTGTTGAGATGCTCACACCAAGGACTGCACAGTAAGCAGGTTCTCTACCGATGTCATAGTTTCTTTTCCCATCGCTGTGGTAAAATACCTGTCCAGAGGCTGGGGAGATGGCTCGGGGGTTAAGAGCACCTGCTGCTCTTCCAGAGGACCCAGGTTCGATTCCCAGCAACCACACGGCAGCTCACAACTGTCTGTAACTCCAGTTTTAAGGGATCTGATGCCCTCTTCTGAGCTCCATGGTGCACAGGTATATGTGCAGGCAAGACACCCATATACACGGTGGGGGGGGGGGTTATAAAAATTAGACTCAAAAGCAGTTCAGGAAGAAAGGGTTTATTTTGGCTTTTAGTTCAAAGTTATGGTGCACTGTGGTGGGGAAGTCACAGTGGCAGGCACCGGAGGCAGCTGGGCACGCTGCATCCACAGTCAAGAAGCAGAGAGAGCGCTAAACGCTTGTGCTCGGCTCACGTGTGCTTTTCCTACAGTCCAGGATACCAGGAATAATGGCGCCCATAGCAGGCGGCTTCCTGCTTCAATTAAGCTAGTCAAGATAATCCCTCACAGACATGCCCAGAGATTCATCACTTGATGATTCTGGGCCCTGTCAAGTTGACAAAATGAACCATCCCACGTGTTGAAGTGGCGTTCATGCCAGGCTCAATATATCTATGTAAAAAGAAATGAGGTATCACTGGGGACCCATGCTCACGCTCTGTGCTACAGCCAGAGCCCTGGTTCTCCTACCTCTTGCCCTGGGCTAGGAAGGATCCCGCAAGAGCATGAGGCAGCAGAAGAGGGGGCTGGGCATGAGCACTGTTAAAGCTTCATTGAAGGAGCTCTCACTTTCCCAGGGAAGACAGGCCCTTTGGCCACACAAGCATTAGGGTTGCAGCAAGAAGGTCCCAGTCGTGGGCAAGTGCCAGGCACATAAGGGCGGGCTCCTAGAAGAACAAAATCAAGTTAAGGACTCCAGGAAGGAAGAATCAGGGCACAGTCACAATAGGATCCAAACAAAGCCCGAGTCTGGAAATGTAAACATATCAGTGTCTTGACATCTGGAACTCACGGTCTTCTTGGCTCCGAAAAGCCCCATTTCTGTAGCTTTGCCATTCACAGCACGCATAGCTCATCCTGTAGGCTCAGGCTAGCTCCTCTCCACAGCTGCTGCTGCTGTTGGTGGTGCTTTTATGGTTCTGGCATGCTGGGCTACTCCTTGAGTAGTGTCTCTTGGGCTCTGTTCTGGGACCCTGACCCAGTCCAAGCCTCAGCTGTTCTCCAGGACCCCTTCAAGCCCAGGGCTTCTTCTGAAACTGAGACTGCACCTTCACCAGTAATGGCCCCTGGCCTCTCATGGTGCCCAGCCTCAGCTGCTCTCTACATCTGCTGTGCCTTTAAAACCAGTACCACCTGGGTGACTCTTCCACATGACCAAGTTCAGCTGCCAGGACGAGCTCCAGCCTTGTTCTTTGGACCACAGCTTCTGTGTGATGACCCCAAGGAAACATTCCTAGCAGAGTTCATCTCAGTGATTTTGGCCTCCTCTAAATCACAGCGGAGTCTTCGGCCCTGGCTGACCAGAACCACTGATTCTTAATTCAAAATATCTCATGGCCCCAATATAATCTTTAAGGGACCCTGAAACTTCACAAGCCAGGCTTCCATTATCTGCTGCTCTCAACATTACCTTCTAGTTCCCACGACAGCTCCGTAAAATCTCAACACGCATTGGCTTTTCTAGATAAGGTTCCAAAGTCCTTCCACAATCCTCCCAAAAAAGACATGGTCAGGTCTGTCCCAGCAACACCCCACTCCTGATACCAGTTTCTATCTTAGTTGGGTTTTCTCTTGCTGCGACAAAAGACCATGACCAAAAGCATCTTGGAAAGGGAAGGGTTTATTGTAGATTATAGGTGTCGCTCAGCATGAAGGACAGGAAGTCAGGACAAGAACTCAAGGCAGGAACCCAGAGGAAGAAATTGAAGACGAGACCATGGAGGAGCACTATGTACTGGTTTGCTTTGCATAGCTTGCTCAGCCTGCTTATAGAACCCAGGACCTTATGACCAGGGGTGGCACTGCCCACAGTGATCTCCCACATGAATCACTAATTAAGAAAGTGTCCAGTCGGCTTTGAACTACGGGCCCATTTTAGGAAGGTCTTTTCTCAACTGCTAATCTCTCTAGTGTGTATCAAGTTGACAAAAAAGAAAGGAAAAGATCAACCAAGACAGTTCCTTTTCACAGCGGGCCGTCGGGCCTGTGTTCCTAAATATATTTAAATTATAGGTGTACGTGTGTAGGTATGTGCATGTGAGTGCAGATGCCCTAGGAAGCTAGGGGATCCCCTGGAGATGGAATTACAGGTGGTTTTGAGCAACCTGATGTGGGATCCGAACTGAGGTCCTCTAGAAGAGCATCACATGCTCTTAAACACTAAGCCATCTCTCCAGACCACATTCCTTTGTTTTCTCTGGTCACCTCCTGTTGCCCAGGGCTCATTCTTTTTTGTTTTGTTTTTCCTTCTGTGTATAAGTGTCTTGTGTGCATGTATGTCTGTGCACCATGTGTGTACCTGATGCCCTTGGAGGCCAGAGGATCCCCTGGAACTGGAGTTACAGATGATCGTCAGTTTCCAAGTGGATGCTGGGAACTGGACCCAGGTCCTCTGTAAGACCATCCAGAATTCTTAACCACTGGGCCACCTCTCCAGCACCCACACATACTCCCTCTTAAGGCCACTTTTATTTCTAAATTCTCACCTGAGAACTCTGGCTGGTCCCCTTCATTTTCTGAGTCCTGCTTTGAGACCGTATGCTATCTTCCCTGACTGGACAGATGTCATTGTCCACAGTGGTAGTCACAGGCACCCCTCTACATGTAATCCTAGGGGCAGTGTGCGTGCCAGAAGCCACACCCCTCCCCGGGAGGACTCTGAGTGCCCTTCAGTGGGGAACAGAACCGTGGGGTCAGCAATTGCTGCGTGTCTGTCCACACAGGATAAAATTTCCCACACGTTTGACTGTTTGATCAGATTAACTGGCTCTTGTTACACACACAAAAGGGCTGTGTCTCTGAAGGACAGTGTACCTGTCTCTGTCCTCCTATCCAGGTGCCTCTCCACAGCCTGTGACCCTGATTATATGGGCATTTGATACTCGGGGGAGGAGACCCTGTGCCAGGCTGGGGGACTTTTAATTCCTTGCCACAAGTAAGAACCAGATCCCATACTTCACCCTTTACTGCCCTGTCTTCTTGGAGCTTAATCTTTTTTATTTTATTTATTGGTTTTTCCAAGACAGGGTTTCTTTGTAGCCCTGGCTGGCCTTGAACTCACAGATGTCCGCCTGCCTCTGCCTCCTGAGTGTTGGGATTAAAGGTGTGCACCACCACCACCTAGCTGCTTAGGTTTTTTTTTAGTTGAAAAGACAGAAAATTATTTTAGATGTTTAGGGTTTTTTATGTTTATGAGCACCTTGCCTGCATGTATGAAAGTGCACCATGTATATCCCTGGTGCCTGTGGAGGCCAGAAAACCTGGAACTGGAGTGAAGGGTGGTCGTGAGCCACCATGTAGGTCTTCAAAGTCAAGTCCAGGACTTCCACAAGAGCAACCAGTGTTCTTAACTGCTGACCTCTCTCTCCAATACCTTTATTTTATTTTTTAATAGGATCTTATTTGTATGGATGTATATGTGAATACGTCTGTGTATGGAAATGTGCACAAGAGTATAGTGCCCACAGAGGCAAGAAGAGGGCCGAAGGTCAAGTTACAGGTAGTTGTGAGCTACCTGAAGTGGGTGCTGGCATCCAAATTCACATCCGCTGCCAGAGTGCCAGGGCTCTCAAGCACTGTGCCATCTCTCCAGCCCCCAGAGAGTAATTTCAGAAAACCATGAGTTCTATGAAGCAATTCCACTAAGAGAGGAATTGGAAGAGGTGCTAGGCTACCGAGTCGGGGAGCGCCTTCAACGAGATGCCACCCAGGCTGTTCCCCACAAAAACAACAGCCAGCACGAGGGCCCTTGGGTGTGGTGTGTTGGTGAGAAAGCAGCCTGGCACAGCTGAAAGGAAGTGGGCAAGGCAGCCAAAAACACGAATATAAAATCTGTGAACAAAGGTGAGTCACGAGACTTGTGTCAGGAGTGGCAAGCGAGTGTGCATAGTGCAAGAGGGGCTGGCATCACCATTCTGTGCTTCACTTTTAATTTTAATATATGAACTTAATATTTTCTTTTAAATATATGAGAAGCTCCTTTGTGTGTGCATGCTCAAACTGAGAGTCAAACCTAGGACCCTGTGCATAAGAGGCAAGGCTCCCACCTCATGTTTTCCTTTCTCTTCTGAAAAGATTTCTTTTAGCCAGGCATGATGACAAACACCTTTAATCCAGCACTTGGGAGGCTGAGGCATGCGAGTCTCTGTGAATTTGAGGCCATCCTGGTCTACATAACAAGTTCCAGGCAAGCAAAGGTTACATAGCAATGAATTCTAGGCCAGCCAGGGCTAAATAGAGAAACTATGTCTAGAAAAATGTATTGTTATTGTTGTTATTATTATTATTGTATGTGCATGCATGTGTGTGATTGAGTACAGGTACCCATGTCATGGTACATGTATGGAGGTCAGAGGACAACTTTTGGGCACCCCTCTCCTCTGAATCTCCCGCCTCTGCCTTCCATCTCACTGTCGGAGTTCTGGATACACCTCCCCTACACACACCTGACTTTTTTAACGTGGGTTCTGGAAATGGAATTCATGTCCTCAGCACTGTGCCTTTGCCCTCTGAACCATCCCCCACTGGTCCCATCTTTGCATTTTTAAGGGCACAGTCCTTTGGCATCAGACCCACCCAACTGCTGCGCGGCTATCACCACTCCATCTGCAGACCTGTTACATCTTCCCATGTTGCAACTCTGTGCGCGTTAAAACCACAGCGCCACCTGCCCCAGCGCCAGGCAGCCACCATTCTACCTTCTCTCTGCTGAGTTTGTGCATTCTAGGCACCTCATACCGCGCTTGTCTTCTGGGACGGTTCTTCCACGTTCCATAGTGTCTTCAAGATCTGTCTGTGGAACATGCATCGGAACCCCCTTTCTTTTTCAGGCTGAATCATATTCCCTAGTGTAGATAGACCTCATTATGCATGCATATGTTGGTGGACATTTAGATGGTTTTACAAGTGGTTTTTTTATGACTAATCCTCCTACGAACAGGTATAAAAATATCTGTTTCAGTCCCTGTTTTTAATTTTTTTATCTGTACCCAAAAGTGAAATTGCTAGGTTTATATTCTAATTCTGAGGTGGGTTATTTTTTTATTTATTGTTGTTGTTTGGTTGGTTGGATTTCTTCTCCCCCCCCTCCGCCCCCCACCTCCATCTGAATGCTGGGAACTGAACCCGGGGCTTTGCACTTATGAGTCGGTTCTTCTTCCATTCTGTGTTCCAGTAATTCAACTCAGGTTGCCAGACTTTCATAGCAAGCACCTTCACACACTACTCCGGCTCACTGGCCCTGGGTGCGGGGCATTCACCCACCAACCCCACAGCCCCCCAGAGTTTTCTTGAGTGTGAGCAGCAGGAAATATTAGATAGAATGAGTTATAGTGTGAAGATAAACAGATAGAAAACACAGGATAGCCTCGAGAGGGCCTGGAACCTTTTCCAATGGGCCCTGACTGTCTCTGACACCAAGGGGGTGGAGCAAAAGACCTCCCCCAGCACAGCCAAGTGCAGACCATCTCAGACACCTGCACTCAGGCCTGTGGTCCTAATCATCCTCTATGTGGACCTGCTGGGTAAAGCCACAAAGAACCTGAAAATGGGCTCCCACACCCTGGATTTGTTTTTAATGCACGTTTGAAACACTGTTAGTAAAATTATCTGATTGTAGTAGGCTAAGGCAGGAGAATTGTGAGCCTGAGTCCATCCAGGAGAGGCGCAAAGCTACACAGGGAAACCCTGTCAAAAAAAAAAAAAAACCAAACCAACAAACAAACAAAAACCTCTGAGGCGGGGGGGGGGGGGGGGGGGGGGGGGGGATGATATAATTCAGTTGAGTGTTTGCTTAGCATGCACAGGGTCCTGGGTTCAACTCATAGCAAGACATAGCAAGACATTAGCCAAGCATTGTGGCACATGCCTGTCATTCCAGTGTGCAGGAGGTGAACGCAGGAGGCTCAGAAATTTAAGGTCATCCTCATAAGTTTGAGATCAGGGGCTGGAAAGAGGATGCAACACTGAAGAACACCGGCTGCTGGTTCAGAGGAGCCAGGTTCAGTTCCCACTACCCACCTGGCAGGTCACTACAGTTCCAGGGCTCTGACACCCTCTTCTGGCCTCCATGGGCACCACACATATATGATGCACAGACATGCATGCGGGTGAAAACACCATACACACAAATTTTTAAAAGTTAGAGACTCAAAAGATGAAAGAATAAAATACGACTTTGAGACCAGCCTGGATTAGAGACCCTGGAGAGAGAACGTTGGGGCGATCTGGGGTTATGGCATTGCTCAGTGGTAGAGCATTTGTCTAGCATGTTTGAGGTTCTCAATTGTCTTCTTCAAACAGTAAGGAAAGAGAAAGGAAACTGCAGGGGTGGGGGTTGTTGTTGTTTGTTTTGTTTTGTTTTTCAAGACAGAGTTTCTCCGTGTAGTTCTAAAACTCACTCTGTAGACCAGGCTAGCCTCAAACTCAGAGCTCCATCTGCTTCTGCCTCCTGAGTGCTGAGATTAAAGGCATGCACCTCCACCACCCAGCAAGGAAACTGCAGTTTAAGGTAGCTTCCGTTTCTAGAACCCTAGGCTGGGAGAGCAGTTGGCTGTTCTAGCTGAGGTAACAAGAGTAGGAATGTGATAAGAACTGTGGAGTTGACAGAGGAGCTCTGAAGAAGGGACGGGTCGGGGAGAGCCCAGCTTGGCTTCCGGGTAGAGTAGCTAAAGGATGCTGGTGCAGGGGTCGTGAGGTGAGGCTGGGAAGGAGCAGGCGTGCACTAAGGTGCAGAGTTCTTCAGGGCTGGGGGAAAGCGGTGGAGCTGTCTCTCATAGATAGCATTGTGAGTGTGGGTGGCATGGGTGGAGGAGAGGGGTTTGCCCCTGTCCTGAGCAGTGAGTGACAGACTATGGAACCTAAATCACAAGCTGTCATCTGAGGGACATGAGACCATGTGCCTGTCTCTAGGCTCAGCTGTGCTATATTCTGTCCTGGGTCCTGGGTCCTGTAATCCCAGAGATGGGACAGACAGTGGATGAAGTGGGGAGATGTCTGGCTCTCCTGCAAGGACCTGAGGCCCAGAACTAGGAACTCCCAGCCTGGCCCTCTGAGACTGGAAGGAAGGCGTGGGAGAACTCTAGAGCACGGGGCCCTGGAAGTCACGCTTCAGAGCTTCTCTCTGTCTTACCACACAACCCACTTCCTGAGAGGCTCGCCTGCGGTCATCTCCACCATGAGCTTCCGGTGAGCAGGGTCTCTGGGAGACCTCAGCAGAGCTGAGATGACGCCCCAGCTGGGCTCCTCCTTCCTGTCAGCAACACCTGGCTGGGGCTCGCATGCTGGGACTCGGATGTGCTGTGGTACGGGAGCACCCTCCCTGCACAGGCCAGTGTCCCACCCCCGGACAGTGCATGGCAGACACTAAGTCACTGCTGGGCTGAAGCCACCACGTGAGGCTTGGAACAGTCAGGTCCTGGCACCAAAGACAAGACGCTCCATTTCTGGAGCAAGACAAGCCCTCTTCTCGGGTGACTGCCCAGAGGATTTCATTCACCAGGGCAGAGGGTCAGGGACACTTGTCTACCAAAAGGGTTGAAAAAGAAAAACAAAGAGTTCAAGTTTCAAAGTATAGTTTCTTTCCCTGGGGCTCTGCTCTCCCTGACAGTGACCAAGGAGCAGCCTGACCAAGTCCCTGTCTTCTCTCTCCCCCTTGGGGTCCACACAGGGGAAAGCAAGACTCACACTCGTTGAGTCCTGGTAAGTGGCCTCAGCTCTTGGAGGCGATAAGTCTTCACACACAGGCTGCGTGGGAGCCTGTCACCGCCATTGTGTTTGCTGGGGTGACCTGGGACACGAAGTCACCTGCTCTAGAGACTGGTACATAGTAGGTGTTCAAGTATTTGGGTGGTGTGTGTGTGTGTGTGTGTGTGTGTGTGTGTGAGAGAGAGAGAGAGAGAGAGAGAGAGAGAGAGAGAGAGAGAGAGAGAGAGAGATCAGTGCCAGCCTAGTAAATTGTTTACAGGACCTGTGATTTGTTTTATTTTATTTATTTTTTTAAGTAATTTTTTTCGTGGTGTTTTGCCATGAGTGTTATCCCCTGGAATTGGAGTTACAGATAGTTGTGAGCTGCCATGTGGTTGCTGGGAATTGAACCCAGGTCCTCTGGAAGAACAGTCAGTGCTCTTAACCTCTGAACCATCTCTCCAGCCCTGTGATTTATGAAGCACGGTGTCCAGAGCAAGACCCACTGTGAGCCCACAATTGGAAGGTAAAGGACACATACAGTTGTCACAGCTGTCCTCTGCTGCTAAAACTGTGAGCAACTCCATTTTACACGTTGGGGACAGGGCAGAGGGCTGGAGAGATGGCCCAGGAGTGAAGAGCAGCACAGCTCTTCCAGAGACCCAAGTTTGGCACACTGGCCAGCTTAACCCTACCTCTAACTCCAGCTCCAGGGCACCTGAACCCTCTGGGCCCTGCAACACTGCACTCACATGCACAGACATGCACATGTATGCATAATTTAAAATCTTTTCTTTAAATAGAACAGTAAGACAGGTGTAGTGGTGCACACCTTTAATTCCAGCACTTGGAGGCAGAGGCAGGCAGATCTCTGAGTTCAAGGCCAGCCTGGTCTACATGAGTGAGTTCCAGGGCAGCCAAGAACAGTGAAACTCATTAACAAAAATAAGTTAAAATAGAAAGATAGTTGATGTTTCAAGATGGAATCCTTCAAAATAAAACTTTTTTTTTTCGAGACAGGGTTTCTCTGTGTAGCTTTTCGCCTTTCCTGGATCTCGCTCTGTAGACCAGGCTGGCCTTGAACTCACAGAGATCCGCCTGCCTCTGCCCCCCTCCCGAGTGCTGGGATTAAAGGCGTGCACCACCACCGCCTGGCAAAACTATTTTTGATGTCCTGAGGATTTCAGGTGGAATCCCAGAGTCCTTTGGGAGCACTACCCACTATAGCCAGAAAGAGCCTCTTAAGGTGTTCCCCATAAAGGGAAGAGCCAAGGGTAGTCCGTGAGGCTCTGTCTGTGTGTGTGGAGCAGAAAGAAGAGGAAGGAGGCAGCATGCTCCCACTGTGATCCCTGTGATCTGTCTTGCTCCCAGGCAGCCTGTCTTTCCTTAAGATATACGATCATGTCTGCCATGCTCCCCACCGTTCTTGGGTCCCTAGCATTGTGCAAGCCTGTGGGCACCTGGAGCACAGTTCCTTTTTTATATAGTGCTCTCTTGTGAAAAGCGTGTATTCTTCCTGGGCATGCCCAGCACTTGGGGGAGGGGAGGTGGAGGCAAGATGACCAGGACCCTGATGACAGACCTGTCCTCCAGGGGACCCGGCCGCAGGCAGGGCTTCCTCTCTGCATGTCTCCCTCTCCCATTTCGCCTCCTGTGTAATGGCTCTGCACAGGTGTGTGGGAGGATTGACACCCAGACCTGGGCTTGGTGCCCACAGGGGATTAGCAGAGAAACTGGTGACAGTGGCCTTGTCCCTTCCAGACTACCTGAAGGAGAGGCTGGAGCAGTATGTCCAACACCTGCAGATCGTGAGGGTGGTGCGGCAACGGGAGCGGAAAGGACTCATTACAGCCCGGCTGCTGGGGGCCAGTGTGGCGCAGGCCGAGGTGCTCACGTTCCTGGACGCCCACTGTGAGTAGGAGATGCCCGCTGGTGGGGGTCTGGATACCTGCCCCTCACCACTAGCGGATGAGGAAGGGTTGAGACCACCCTGTCCTTCTGTTTCAGGAGTTAGAGGCTTAGGGTTCCTCCACATTGCCCTTCCTTCACACCGACTCCAGGCATGGTTCCTGAGAGGACACAGCCATGAGGCTTGGTGACTCAGAATAGCTGGCAGTATGCCCTGATCCCCATTTACCCTTCCTTATGCATCCTGAAGAGAAACTCCTGTCCCCACTGCGAACACTTGTGTGGGACTTTTCTATAGGGCTAGGTGGGGTTAAAAAGACCCCCCCTCTTGACTTTTCCTGAAAGAAAAATAGAAACTGGAAAACTCTAGACTTGTATCAGGAACCCAGCTTGTAACAGGTTCCCCTCTGACTTGGCCATTAATGGAGCCTAGAAACTGGAAAACTCTAGACTTGTATCAGGAACCCAGCTTGTAACAGGTTCCCCTCTGACTTGGCCATTAATGGAGCCTCGGTTTCCCTCACCTCACAAAATACTGTTAATTAGAATAAGGGATTCAAAGGATGGCTTAGAGATTAAAACACTTGTTCTTACAGAGGACCAGGGTTTGATTCCCAGCACCCACATAGCGGCTCACAACCATCCATAACTCCAGCTCTAGGGGATCTGATGCCCTCTTCTGACCTCTGCAGGCACAAGACACACATGGTACACAGATATACAAGCAAATAAAACATACACATAAGGCAAAATAAATAAATCTAAAACAATAAAGTAATGTAGAACTTATTATGTTCATTTAACGTCCCAAAACTGTCTAGGCATGGTGGCACACGCCTGTTATCTCAGCATTTGGTGGCAGAGGCAGGAGGATCACTGCAAGTTTGAGGCCACCCTGCTCGGCATAGTGAGTTCTAGCCAGTGGAGACTGTGTAACAAAGCTCTGGGAAGGAAAGACAAGAAAGAAAAGATCCCAGAGTCCAGGAGGAGGGTAGTTCTACAGTCAGTGCTGGGAGTTGAGGTGATCTGAAGGACTTAGAGCCATTCCAAATCCCACACTCAGATGGGGTCTGGAAACCCTGAAGACACCCCCTCCAGGTCTGTGGTAGTTTGCATCTGATTTATGCTGACCAGGTTGCTCCCCAAAGCTACCATCCCCCTTCCAAAGCCACGCCCACCTTTTAGGAGGTGGAGGGAGAGCTCTCAGAGATGCTCTGTGTCCCCTACTGTGGATCTTGCTGTACCCCCCCCCCTCCCGCCACCTCCACCCACCCCCCATCCTCCTGGGTCTAGAGGGTTCAGCTGCAGCTAGGTCCTTGACCTCCACCTTCTGGTCTGGGTCTGCAGGTGAGTGCTTCCATGGCTGGCTGGAGCCCCTCCTGGCTCGAATTGCTGAGGATAAGACAGTGGTGGTGAGTCCAGACATCGTCACCATCGACCTTAACACCTTCAAGTTCTCCACACCTGTACAGAAAGGCAAAGTCCACAGCCGTGGGAACTTTGACTGGAGCCTGACCTTCGGCTGGGAGGTGCTGCCAGCACATGAGAAGCAGAGGCGCAAGGATGAGACCTACCCCATCAAGTAAGGACTGCATCCCGGTGAGCCCCCACCCTGGCCTCCGCCCACTCACCTCTGGGAACCTGTACCATCCCACACCAACATCTGTTAGGTGATTTATGAAGCCACACTCCCTGTGAGGTAGGTCCTTTGGTTAGCCTGTTTTACAAGTGAGAATAAGAAGCCTAAGGTGGTCAGCAGGTGCAGCTAGCACAGGGCAGGCAAGGACCTGTGTGACAACGCAGCATGGACCATACCACCACACACCATGGTAGCTTGCTCCTGTTCACCATTGGCCCTTTGCCGGCCTTTTTATCTATGTCTCGCTTCTTGCTCTCTGTACCTGCTTGCAGGCCAGGTGAGAGGTGCTGTGTGGAGGTTATTGGTGAGTAACCTTTGTAATAGGTAGAATAGCTGGGCTCCCAGCTCACTGTCTTTGAAAAGACTCAGAAAAAGAAAGTAAGTGCTGGGCTGTGACGAATGCTTGTGCTCTGCCTTAGGGTTGCTATTGCTGCGACAGAAAACCATCCAAAAGCAAGGTGGAGAGGAAAGGGTTTAAGTGGCTCACACTTCTACGTCATAGTCCATCATCGGAGGAAGCCAGGGCAGGAATTCAAACAGGGCAGGAATCTGGAGGCAGGGCTGATGCAGAGACCATGGAGGGGGGCTGCTTACTGGTTTGCTCCCCATGGCTTACTCAGCCTGCTTTCTTATAGAACCCAGGACCACCAGCCCAGGGATGGCCCCACCCACCTGGGCTGGGCCCACCCCCATTGATCACTAATTAAGAACATGCCCTATAGGCTTGCCTACAGTTTGATGTCCTGGAGGTACTTTCTCAATTGTGGCTCCCTCCTCTCAGATGAGTTTAGCCTGTGTCAAGCTAAAACTATCCAGCACATAATCCCAGCCTCTCAGGAAGCTGAGACAAGAAGATAACAAAGTCCAGCACTGTCTGGGCTACAGTGTGAGTTCAAAGCTAGCCTGGGCAATTCAGTGAGACCTTGTTTCAAAACTAAAATGTTTAAGGTGCTGAGATATATATCAGTGGTCAGTGCAGAGGTCTGGGACCAGTGGTCAGTGCAGAGGTCTGGGACCAGTGGTCAGTGCAGAGGTCTGGGACCAGTGGTCAGTGCAGAGGCCTGGGACCAGTGGTCAGTGCAGAGGCCTAGTTCAGTCTGGGGCAGGGTGTGGTGAGGGAAAATGAACACACAGGTTATCCACATCAGTTTGAAGCTTGTTATGGTGGCCCTGTAGTTTCATTAAAGGGACACATTGTAACAGTCTAACTTTGCCAGCCACCTACATATAGTCTGTGGTGTTCTATTTGGGGGAGGTGGGGAGAGGGAGGCAGGGTTAGATTTTGGTTGTTTTTTTATTTTTATTTTTATTTTTTACAATCATTTCAAAATGTGAAGACCAAACTGGACCTGAGAGTGTACATCTGAAGCCCACCTTTGGGAGGGATAACAGTATCAGAAGTTCAAGTTATCCTTGGCTGGCCAGCTGTAGGCCAGCCTTGAGAGACCTTACCTAAAAAAAAAAAAAAACCAACTAAAAACTGTTCTTTCCTGGTGGTTCTCACCCTTCCTAATGCTGTGACCCTTTAATAGAGTTCCTCATGCTGTGGTGACCCCCAACCATAGAATTATTTCATTGCTACTTCATAACTGTGATTTTTGCTCTTGTTATGTAAATATCTGATATGCACCCTGATGGGGTCATGACCCATGGGTTAAGAACCACAGCTACTGAGTCTTCTGAAATCAAGCAGTCAGGCCAGATAGATGAGAGCTTACGTGCTTAAAGCCCACGGAGCCTTGCCTCTCATGTTCCCTGCCTGTCCAAACCTCTACAGATTGCAGGGAATGTTTTCCTACAGATTGCAGGGAATGTTTTCCTTTTCTGCTGTGTGTGTGTGTGTGTGTGTGTGTGTGTGTGTGTGTGTGTGTGTATGCGCACGCACGCATACATGCATACCCACGCACCTGAGTATGTGCATGCGTGTGTGAGTGCAGGTGTGTGTGTGTGTGTAGGTGCCCATGTGCACATGTATTTGCATGTGTTGTGGGCACATGTATAGGTGAGGGCTTCTGCTGGTGTGCTCATGTTTCCGAGGTTGATGATGGGAGCCATCCTTAACTGATCCTCCACCTCATTCACCGAGGCACTGTCTCCCAGTCAAACCCAGAACTCACCAACATAGCTGGGGTTGCTCTGGCTTAATCTGGAGGTCCTGTCTCTCAGGCTTGAGTTGCAGGCAGGTTGCTGTGCCCACCTGGAATTTCCCTGAGGTTTCAGGATCTGAACTCAGGCCTCCAACACTCACATAACAAGTACCTTAGCCACTGTGTGCCATGGTTCTCCTGTCCAGATCGTTATGGATTTTAGTCTAGCCTGAGCTTCAAAGTTCCAGGAAAGCCTGGACTATAGAATAAGACAACTCGCCCTCCCCACCCCCATCTTGAGAAACAAAAATAAAAATAAAAAAGAAGAAGAAGAGCGGAAAGACAGACAGGAGAGGAAGGAATCAATACTGGCTGCTGACTGTCTCACAGGAGCCTTTGTTTGACAGGTCTAGCAACAAACCCTTCCCCACCCAGGCCCCGGGGCCAGGCACACAGCAGCACAGTTAAGGGCAGGGCGCCTGCCCTCACCCATCGATAACGTCCTGGCCTCTGCGAGACCCTCAGTGGGAGGACAAAGCGCCAGTGTTTGTGGAATGAATGTGCCCTTTAGTTCAGGTGTCCTGGCAGCACACGTGGCCTGCCAGAAACGCTTCTTCCTATGGTGGTCCTTCAACAGCTCACGCTCATTCTCAAAGCGTGGATGGCCGAGTCGAGAGGGAGCGAGGGGACACCGGGTCCCAGGAAGTAGGCCAGGATATACAGGGGTCTCTCGAGGCTACCTGTTGGGATGAGTCCACAGTGATGTTCCTGAGTGGCA
Organism: Onychomys torridus; assembly: GCF_903995425.1. Taxonomy (NCBI): domain Eukaryota; kingdom Metazoa; phylum Chordata; class Mammalia; order Rodentia; family Cricetidae; genus Onychomys; species Onychomys torridus. The sequence goes on along the minus strand of NC_050458.1, from coordinate 65,524,688 downwards.
TCTGTCCTCGTGGTTAATTTGTCAGTGACCCGCTCCCCTCAGTCTGGGAACCTCTCAGATACTCTCAAGTGCAGGTTAGCTACAGAGTGCTCATCTGGAGTTCCAGGGCTCTCTGAGCGACCCCTGGAAGAAGACAGAAGAGGTGACAGGGAGCCAGCCCAAGCATGAGGGCTTCCCAACTGAAATTCCTCCTGGGATGTGGCTTTAGAACAACATCAAGGAGACAAGAGCAGGTCCAGGAAATCCTCCACTTCACCGGACTTGTGACACCACCTTGCTACACTGGCCCAGTCTCGACCTCTCTGCCTTCGTCTGAAAGCCAGAACCTTGGCAGTCTCCCCACAGTCCAGACTGAGCTCATCCTCCTTTCCACCTACCCTGTTGCCAGGAACACCTCTCAATTGTGTCCCCTGTTCAAGGCAACTGGCAGCTTTCCTCCAAATTTAAGTTTCTTGGAAACACATGAGCAGGCTAGGCCTCAGCTGACACTGTGGCCATGAAGGGACGAGGTCCCTGACACAGAATGGAGCCAGCCCAAGCCCAAATCCTGCCTGTTTGCAGAATCTGACTCACAGGGCTTCTGGAGGTGGTCACCTCTCTGCCTTAGTCTCATGAAATGAGAGCTGGGCTTCTCCTCTCTCTAGACTCTGGTCTCAGAAGCTCGGTTGCCTTTCTCAGCTCCAGCTGCAGCCATGGCACCCAGGCCCTTCTGGGTGATGTTTCCTGTGTCCCTAGTTGAACAGATGCAGAAGTTCATTTAGAATCGAGTAGTGCTGACCGCCTCTCTCTGGGGCCCAGTTCTAGAAGGGGAAGCTGGCACAGTGGAAGTTAGCAGGAGGGGCTACGTGACCTGGCTAGGAGAACATGCAGTAGGAGGCCTAAGAGGGGAGCCAGCCACCAGCCTTCCCCGCCAGACAGCTGGTGCCTGGCTAAGTGAGGATACACAGATGATACATGCGCTTCTCCCTGTCTCTCCAGATCTCCGACGTTTGCCGGCGGCCTGTTCTCCATCTCCAAAGCCTACTTTGAGCACATCGGTACCTATGACAACCAGATGGAGATCTGGGGAGGGGAGAATGTGGAAATGTCCTTCCGGGTGAGAATGAGGAGGGCTTTGAGGGGGGACCTCCACATCCCAGGGGCTGGCTTGACAAGCTGTTTATCAGGCATTGATAACTTCAAGGGTGTCATCTTTGGAACTGAACTCCAAAGGGTGTCTGCTTGCTGCCAGGGCTCCACTCTCCCTGTGAGGACGATGGGGCTCTGGAGATGAGTCCGTCGGCTTGAACCGAATTCCAGGGCAGAACTTCTAAGAGGGAGGGAATCACGGGAGCAGGACAGGGGAATGGACTGATTTATGCAGAATGTGGGAAATGGTTTGGGTGAAGATGAAACCTGGCCAGGAGTCAGTTTACCATCCTCCATTTTGAACAATCCGGCTCCTCTTCCCCCCAAGTCAAAGGACACCTGCCCTGGTGGCCTTTGGGTTTTCCCCATGTGCTTTCAACAAGCTCTTCATAACCGAGAGACAAGAGGTGGAACCCAGTTCTGATGGAGGCAGAACTCTGAGGAATTCTGAGAATGAGGCAAATCAAGAGAGGTCAGGAAGGATTGTCGTGGAAGCTGTAGGAATCCCCAGCTCGATAATTAGTAGGAAAATGGGCTCATTAGCGGGGCCATCTCAGTGTCTGGCATACATTAAGCACATAATGGCCTTCTGATGTTACTGTGGCCTTCTGTTGCTGCCATATCAAAGTGAATGACAGGAACCTCCCAAAACAAGACCCCGAAGAGACCAGTGGGAGCGATGTCTCCAGCCAGCCCGCTGGCATAGAGAAGGGCCACCAGCCAGGATCTGCTTCACACTTTCAGTGAGCCTCTGACCCGGATCCAGGATCTCTCCTGGAAACCTGGCATCCTCCAGGTCCAGTGCCCGCTGGCGCTCTGATGTGGGGGAGGCCAGGTTTTCTGTAACTCCTGGGTAAGCTTTCACGTCTCCAGATCAGAAAGCCAAGAGCCCAGAGCAGAGAGTAAGTGCATAGCACAGAAGTAACCAGTTGTCTCTTCTCTGACGTGAGCCCTGGTGATTCAGGACTCTGCACACCCACATTCACTTACCCAGAGTGAGCAGCACAGCCAGCCTGGACACGGGTAGCTGTGTCGTAGGAGGAAGCCCATCAATGTCTCTTTCTTCAGAGTAGAAAGGGCGACATTTACTTACGTCCTAGGACCTGGGGTCTGGTGTTCTGGGAAGTGAACAGAACTGCTTGGGGGAGCTTATCATCCAGCCTTGTCTCCTTTTGTGTCAGGTGTGGCAGTGTGGGGGCCAGCTGGAGATCATCCCCTGCTCTGTGGTAGGCCACGTGTTCCGTACCAAGAGTCCTCACACCTTCCCCAAGGGCACCAGTGTCATCGCGCGCAATCAGGTGCGCCTGGCTGAGGTCTGGATGGACAGCTACAAGAAGATTTTCTATAGGAGGAATCTGCAGGCAGCCAAGATGGTCCAGGAGGTAAGACACCGACCTGGTGCCTGGGTGGCATTTGGTCAGAGAATCATGTCCCATCTCTACCTTCCTGCCTCCCTCCATCCCTCAGAAGTCTGTAAGCTAGCCCAGTGAACACAGGGCTCTGAGGCTAGAGGAAAGAGGGGGGAGCTTTTGTTGTGCTTTGGGGCTTGGAGGGGGGGACTCCCAGCATCGCTTAGAGGGGAAAGGAGGAAGGAGAGCCGTCCCTGGAGGAATGGTTCTGACCGGCTCAGAATTGAAGACTCACAGGACATGAGGGAGTGTTGTGAGGTGGTGAGTTCCCCATGGTGAGGCAAGGGATCAGATACTGCATGAGAGGCTGAGCCAGTAGCCACAATGAGCAGGAGAGAGTGGCCTCGATGCTCCATGTTGCCTGGGCTGTGGCACTGACCTTTTGGGGACTGACTTGGTTGACAGAATAATTTTGGTGACATCTCGGAGCGGCTGCAGCTGAGGGAGCGGCTCCATTGCCACAACTTTTCCTGGTATCTGCAAAATGTCTACCCGGAGATGTTTGTCCCTGACCTGAACCCCACCTTCTATGGAGCCGTAAGTTAGCCTGCCCATCAGAACCTCAAAGACGTTAAGACCACGCAGCCCAGGAGCAGCCAAGCCAGGAGGATGAGGGAGACAATTTGGGGCTTCCTCCAATAGTTAAAACCTGATAAAGGGGGAACCTGGGAGTAGTGATTCTTAAGTGTTAAGTCTGGGAGAATACCCAGGAAGGAGGGTCAGTACACATCACTGGGCCCCATGCTCACTGTTTCCATCCAGATCTTGAACAAGTCCCAGGTGATGCTGAGGGTAGAGTCAGCTCCTGTGTGCTGAAGACCTCTCAGGACCTGGCATCCTAAGGGTCTGCCATCTTTCCCCACAGAGGGCACCCAACCCCGCCCTGCCCATTCTCAGGGCTCTTCAGTCACACATTGCTATTAGCGCCAGGCATCTGGGGTTCATGCCTAGAGGACCCAGTTGTGTCCCACACCCAGCTGAGCTATCCTGATTCCCCTCTGTTCCCCTTTGTGCAGATCAAGAATCTTGGCACCAATCAGTGTTTGGATGTGGGCGAGAACAACCACGGAGGGAAACCCCTCATCATGTATGACTGCCACAACCTTGGTGGCAATCAGGTAGAGAAAACACACTCGTCCTGGGCAGGCCCGACGGAAGCATCTCTGAGGCACCCTCTCTTCCCATGGGCCCCCTTTCTCTACTCAATAGTCCTTTCCTGAGGCCTGCAGTCGAGATACAGAAGGTGGCGTCGCCCCTGTGGCAGGAAGCAGCTAGGCTGAATGGGAAAGCTTGATGGGCTCAGACAGCTGAAGCTGGGACACAGAGCTGGCATCATGCTGGGCGCTAGAGGATGAGGGGGCACTGCCAACAGAGGGCTGTGGGTGAGACTAGCTGCTGGGGGCTGTGGAGAATTGTGGAGCACTCTTGCTCACCTATACCTGCACTCAGGCTTTTATCCTTAATGCCCCCATCACCAGAAACTACCACACTGACTCCACCTCCAGTAGTGACCCCCCAGACAGCCACCTCCCAACGTCCTGGAAACTTACCCATACCCCACAGTGCCCTGGCACATCTCTGAGGGGTAACTAGTACTCCCTGTCTTACTTTGAATTCTACTGTTGTGATAAAACATCATGACAAAAAGAGGGAAGGGTTCTAGACGCAGGGTCTCACCATGCAGCTCTGGCTGTCCTAGAACTCACTCTGTAGCCCAGGCTGGCCTCGATCTCACAGAGATCCACCTGACTCTGCCTCCTGAGTGCTGGGATTAAAGGCATGAGCCACCACTGCCTGGTAGGTATCATGTTACAATTCTATGTCACAGTCTACCATGCAGGGAAGTCAGGGCAGGAACTTGGAGGCAGGAACTGAAGCAGAGGCATGGAAAAACAGTACTTGCTGGCTTGCTCTCCAGGCTCCTGTTCAGCAGGCTTCCTACCCACCAGGGTCTCCTATTCAGGAGTACCACCTCCCACAGTGGGTGTGCCCTCTCATTAATCAAGGAAATGTCCTGCAGCCTTGCCCTACAGGCCAAGCGGATGGGGACATTTTCTCAATCGAGACTCTTCTTCCAGATGACCCTAGCTTGTTTCAAGGCAACAAAAACAAACCAGCATGCTCCTGTCCACTGCCCCTCAGCCATCCAGTACCCAGAGCTGGTAAACAAAAACAGAGTGGACACAAGATAAAGGTGGCCCGAACCGACTGCCGAAATGTGCAAATGAAAACAGCCCTGTGAAGGCAGATTCAGATACAACCAGCTTGCGAGATGATTGTAGGTGGTTTGTTGGTGGATATCTTTTATTTCAGTGGTGATTTACCAGCAAACCCAGAACCAGCAGGTGACTGAGATGGCACATGCCATGGGCTGAATGGCTCAGTGTCCCAGGAGTTGGAAGACTGAGGCAGAAGACCATGAGTTTGAGGCCAGCTTGGTCTACATGACAAGAGATATAGACCAGCCTATGCAGGTGGATCTCTGTGAATTCAAGGCCAGCCTGGTCTACAGAGCGAGTTCCAGGACAGCCTCCAAAGCTACAGAGAAACCCTGTCTCAGAAAAACCAAAAAAAAAGAGTAGGGCTAGTGTTCCAGCATATGACTTCATGATAGCGCTTAAAATAAGACTAAGATAGGGGTTGGGGATTTAGCCCAGTGGTAGAGCACTTGCCTAGCAAGTGCAAGGCCCTGGGTTCGGTCCTCAGCTCTGGCAAAAATAAATAAATAAATAAAAATAAAAAATAAGACTAAGGTACATTCTAACTTATAGTTCTATATGCACTGTTAATCCAGTATAACCTGATGTGGCAACAATCATGACACATATCACCAAAAGTCTCGGCACAGCCTCGCTTCCTCCCCCAGAAAGCTGTCTCGTGAGCACCATAGGGAGGTAGTGAGGAGGCTGGCTGCCTGCTTCACAGGACATCTTTGTCTTGACTTCCAGTACTTTGAGTACACCTCCCAGAGGGACCTTCGTCACAACATTGGGAAGCAGCTGTGTCTACATGCCAGTGCCAGCACGCTGGGCCTTAGGAGCTGCCGGTTCATTGGCAAAAACAGCAAAGTGCCCAAGGACGAGGAATGGGAATTGACCCAGGTGAGTCAGTGGCCCAGAAAGCTCGGGACCATGAGTCCTGAGCACCACATCTGCCTCTTCTTCATCTTCTTCCTCTCCTGCCTGGGCATCATGGGATTAGAGCAGGGTAGAGTGCGCAGTAGGTGTGGACTCGGTCAGTGTCTGGTTCTGGCTATTAAAAAAAAAAAAAATGGAGCAGAGATAATGATCCAGGAACTTCTCCCAAGGCACATTTTAAGGCTGAATCCACATAGATGAAAGTGAAGAGTCACCCATGGTGCTAACCTGCCTCAGTGTGCAAAGCAATTGTCTCTCTTTATAGTTTAGGGGTTCCATCCCAAAGGACTACGTCCGCATTTCTACAAAGTGACCAGATGAAGTTCAACAAGTTTGTCTGCCCCAGCCCCACCACTGGCCGATGGCAGGCTGGGGTTCAGGCCTCCCTAAGTCTGACCACAGCGCTGTGAGATAGGTGGTGGTGACTCACTTCACTAAGCCCAAGCTCAGAGAAAAAGAATGGCCTAACCATGGAGCTACCAGAAAGGACAGAGCCAAAGTTTAACCAGAAGCAGAAAAGGGGGGCAGCAACGGTGGCCCCAGGTTTTTGAGCCTGGTCATCCTGGGGAAAGGGAGGCCTTGAAAGGGTTTTGTCTTGTTTTGTTTCGTTTTCTATCAGCCATGGTCTTGCAGTCTTCCACGACAGCCATCAGGCTAAAGCTGGCCTGGGGCCCAGCGTCTCCATGGGTGCATCTTCAGGAAGGAATTGCAAGTGCCCTCTTTGTATCTCACTGTTTCCTTTGCCTCTTGTCCACTGCCCTTGTCTCAGGTTGACCCTTCTCTGTGTTCCCTTTCAGGATCAACTCTTCAGAAACTCAGGATCGGGCACCTGCCTGATATCCCAGGACAAAAAGCCAGCCATGGCCCCCTGTAACCCCGGTGACCCACGCCAGCTCTGGCTATTTGTCTAGGCCTGGGATCATCCCCAGTGCGCATCCAACAAGGGCCTCAGGAGGTGGGGTCACCGAACATCTGGAAGTCTTCTCCCCCAGCTCCTCTGGAGGCCTGAGAGTTGGATTTCTAAGCCCAGTGGCCATCAAGGCAGGACCTTCTTAATTCTTGCAACAATGGGGGTCCTGTGTTCTTCCTCCATGCCACTGGAAGAGACCAGGAGGTCACATAGTACTTGGCCCAAGGCTTTCCACATCTCCTAGAGACAATGGCCTCCAAAACAGACTGGAAGTACATCCTACAGAAGAACTGGAAGTGTAGAGACCCTCCCTTGTTAGCACACCCTAGTGCCAAACCGTTCTGACTTATACCGAGTGCCTTCATCCTGTAGTATTTGCACAATTATGCATGGACGAGACAGGAAAGGAGTGGCCGGAAAGGAGCCGCCATTGTACCAATAGGATTGAGACAGAGCTGGGATATAGTTCAGGGAAAGGTCCTGGGTTTGACTCCCTAGTACCACAGAAAACAGAAAGTAAGGAAGGAGAGGAGAGCAGAGACCAGAGGAAGTAGGGGCCTTTTCTGCAGTCACAGCTGGTAGGTGGCTCAGCTAGGGCTGAGGCCCCATCTTTGGTACTGAACCAGGGCTCCCTCCAGCGCGCAAGAACACTAGACCATGTATTTGCTGCCAGCCTTGCCATTTGTCGACCTCTCTCTGACCATTCTGACTGGCCAGCTGGCCTCCAGAAAGCCAGGTGGCAAGATGGGAGACCACGTTGAGAATCTTGGGCTGTTAGTGTTGAAAGAAGTTCACAGGCTCAGGTGCCGGTGAGTCTCGAGGCGTAAGGCTTTGGCCCCTGTGTTCTAACCCATACATAAGGAGATAAAAATCAAAGCAGGAACTAGGCATGAAGGCCCAGGCTTGCAGTCTACTTAGAGACTAACACATCCTAAATCCAAGGCCAGCCTGGGCTACAGAGTTCAACCTCATCTTGAAAGCAATAAAAAAATAGCATGAAGAATATGAGGGCAATGCCTTGCCGCCCCTGAACTATGCTAGACCAATTTCTTAATTTATTTTTCAGCAGAAGCTAGGCAGGTGTTTTGTCCAAGGTCCCTGGCAAGATGTTTGGCAGCTCTGAGGGTCCTAGCGAGTCCGAGGGGTCGGGAACAGTGTGCAGTTCCCCAGTACTGACTGGGGAACGAACCCCTCCAGCTGTCCTTGCATGAGTGCCCTGTGTGGAGCCGACCTGAGGATGCCAACCCTTTACAATCAACTTGGACCGCACTGTTCTGCCTGGAAGAAAGTAGGAATGTCCAGGAAGGCTTTGGGGGACTTCAGTAGCAAGTTGTCACCACATGAGGGTGCCATGGGATCACAGCTGCCTCGGACTCCATGTACCTGCACATTGCAGGAAGTGCAGGAAGTCTCCCGTGTTCCCTCGGTGACAGGGGTGGTCTAGCCAAAAGGAAGGAAACTGGCCAAGCTGTGATCCAGGGTGGGGGAAGGGAAGAGAGCCTGACATGGGGACCCGGTGGAAATAAAGGTTTTATGGTATTGGTAGAGGGTGTTCGTCTTGGGCTCCACATACTCTGTTTTGGCTGAAACAGATTGGGAAGAACCACGTTGTTCTGTTACAGCCACCATCAAGTGCAAGCATCCTCTAGCCAGTGTGTTGGGTGTAAAGTGTGTGTAGGTGTGTGCCCCACAGACTCCCACTCTGTAAGCGATCCCCAGAATGTGCTAATGAAGGAGTTAAAGGGAGTCAGGGAAGGCCTCATACAGTGACAGTCGACCCCATCAAAGGAAGGACTTGACAGATGTCACACAAGCAGCTCTTCAGCATGAGCCAAACCCCAGGCTAAGGTAGAGGAGCCTGGGAAACAGAGATGTAGGAGAGCTAGTCATGGGAATAGAAGCCGGAAGGTGACTTTAGTGGGTTCCAAGGTGGAGGCAGGCAGATATCAGTCTGACAGCCTGGTCTACATAGCAAGTTCCAGGCCAGCCAGGGCCACACAGTGAGACCCTGTCTCAAAGAAAGGGAGGGGGGCTGAAGAGATGGCTCAGTGGTTAGAGGCTCTGTCTGCTCATCCAGGGGACCTGGGTTCCATTCCTAGCAGCCACCCAGTGACTCAAAACCATGTGTAACTCCAGTCCTGGAAGAGCTATGTCATCTGGCCTCTGAGCACACTGGGCACATGCATGGTACACAGACATAGATGCAGCAAAACACTTATACCCATAAAATTTTTTTTAAGTTAAATTTAAGAGCTGGGGAGAGTTTGGTCCCCTAAGCCAGGTAACGTGGATGTGATAGGTAGCACAAGCCAATACTGAGAGCGTTCAGGAGGTCTCATCAGAAGCAAGATGAGACTCTCACATCAATTACAGAGTTGGAGGCCAGCCTGGGCTACAGTGACAGCGGTGTGGGTCACATTGGCATGAAGATGACATCCAGAGTCTATTCATTTCTTCGGATCGTAAACACTTCCGTGGCCCCTAAATGTGTCCTGGCCCTAAGCACTGTGCCTACTGGCTAGAGGGGTTCAGTTCCAGCTGAGAAGAGCTCACAGAAAATAAGAGCTGCCTCAGGAAGGGAAAGGGGCCTCAAGTAACTCAGTCTGGCCTCAAACTTGATAACTCACTAGGCAGCAGAGAATGACCTTGAAAATCTGCCTCTCCTACCTCTACCTCCTGAGTGCTGTGATCATATGCCTGCATCGTCACACCTAGCTAGATTTGCTTTCTTTTCTTTTCTTTCCTTTTTTTTTTTTTTTTTTTTTTTTTTTTTTTTGTGTGTGTGTGTGTGTGTGTTTTGAGAGAATATCACTTATATAGCCCCAGATACCTGTGTTGTTGTTTGGACAGAATCTCATTCCTAGTTACCTGGAACTTGATATTCTAGACCAAGCTGGCCACAAACTCAGAGAGATCCACCTGCCTCTGCCTCCTGAGGACTCAGATTAAATGCATGGGCCACCACACATCGTCCTATTTATTCTTTAGAAGGGATAACTGTCTTCAGCATGGAACATAGATCCCCCCATGCCCTTTTCTATGAATATGCAAAAGCATTTTTTTAATAAATTTTATAAATTGTTTCTTCACTTAGCATGCCAACAATGTCTTTTCACATCAGCTTATTTAAATCTACCTCATTCCTCTTTAAAGCTGTGTAGTATTGCTGCTATAAGCCCAGCACTTGGGAGACTGAGACGGGATTACCAGATAGAAGCTAGCCTGAGCTACATAGCAAAACTCTGTCTCAAAAAACTTTTTCAAAAGCAAAGAAAAATAAAGGCTTGGCTTTCTTCTCTACACCTCCCCTCCCTACATCCTTCAGTTCCTCTTCTTCCTTCCTTTTTTCCAGATAGAAACATGAGGTGTAGCCCAGGCTGGCCTCCAGCTCTCAGCCCTACCTCCCCACGCTGGGATCCCTGGTTTGCCGTGTTTCTCATGTGTCCTTGTACCGCTGCTTCAGGAAGCTCCCCGGAGTAAGCGCTCTGACTCCAGTGGGGACGGGAGAGAGGAGCTGCCACGGGTATCCAAAACCAGGACACCTCCTGAAAGGTCTGCTCGGGGTCAGTTGGCATTCTCGTTTTTATATTCTAAAACCACAAGGTGGAACTGGCAACAAGCAAGGTTTCCCAGAAGCCTACCTGAAGTGAGCAGGTTGTTAGGGCAACGACCCATTGTTTCAGCTATTTCTCCAGGTCCTTCTATTTCAGGTAGCAAGTGAAATCATGCTTGGCAAGTAGGCAGAACAAACAGTGCTTTAAGTAGATCACCAAACAAATCAACAAGTCAGTGTCTAATAATAGTTTTTCCACCATTCGATCCAATTTATTCAAACTTCCTCTGAGTCAACATGGATTTTTCCAAACTTTGTGGGGAATGTCATGACCAGCCATGAAGTTTTGCAGTGAATTATACTATATGCCTCAGCAGTATAGTTCACTATACTATCTATACTATACTATACTGTACTGTACCACAGCAGTATAGTTCACTATACTATCTATACTATACTATACTGTACTGTACCACAGCAGTATAGTTCACTATACTATCTATACTATACTATACTGTACTGTACCACAGCAGTATAGTTCACTATACTAGCCATAGTGTAACTATATGCCACAGCCTCGCGTCTTTGTTTAATTGAAAAGGATGTGTTCCAGCCCTGCAGTGGTGGTACATAACTTTAATCCCAGCACTCGAGAGGCAGAGGCAGGCAGATCTCTGTGAGTTCAAGGCCAGCCTGGTCTACAGAGCGAGGTCCAGGACAGCCAGGGCTACACAGAGAAACCGTGTCTTGAAAAACAAAAAAGCAAAAACAACAACAACATAAATGAATAAATAAAAAGAAAGAAAGGGATGTGTTCCTAGGATTGGAATGGCTTATTTGGAGGGGGTGGGGGGAGCAATGTCTTGACATTGAAGGCAACCGAGGTCACTGTCTATGAATAAACCCACAAATGAGAATGAGAGAGCCTGAGGTGGGCACCTGTAACCTCAGCACCTGGAGGCAGAGGCAGAAGAATCGGAGTTCAAGACCAGACCGCACCTCAAAGAGAAAGGAAGGTTGACCTGTTTAAGGATGAAGTACCAGTTGTGAAGGGTTTAATTGGAAGCCTAGAGCTTGTTCCTGTTTTTGTTTGGGAAAGGGTCTGTCTCCTCTAGCCCAGGCTGGCTCTGAACTCCTCTCCAGCCTCCTACTTCCCCCACCTTCTAAGCACTGGAATTGCAGATGTGAGCCCTCCCTGCCCCCCCCCACACACCCCCCACACACCCCTACACACCCTACCCGTCTGTCCGCTCCTGGCAGGAGGCTGGTTTTCAAGGGCCCATGGACTAGGTTTCTCTGGGCCAGGCCAAGAACAGACACAGAGATGGAACTGACCATGCCCTTAAAGGCTGAGGACATTGGAGTCTGTGATGCCAGGCTATACCCAAGGGGAGGCTCTCAAGCTTTCTCTTAACACACCTCATCCTGGACCAGCAACTGCCTCTCAGTCTCCAGAGAAGTAAGAAGGTGGAGAGGAATGGCAAGTTGCCCTGGATTCTCCGGCCAGCTCAGCCCTCTCAAGAGTGAGCCTCTGATGTTGTTCTTTGGATGCTGGAGGCAGACTGAAGAAAAAGAGCTTCGACCTACCTGGGCACCCGCTATCCTGAAGGCTCAGGGGCCAGACTGCAGAGCTCTGCAAACGCCTTCCCCGGCCTCTCTCAGCCCTGCAACCCCAAAGCCTGGACTCTGAGGTGCACAGGTGCAAAGGGCCTAGGGAAGTCGTGGCAGCTTTCAGGCTCCACTGTACTGCTGCTCCCTTTGCTGAGGCCTGAAATGACCCCTGCAATGACCCCAACCATCACATGCCCAGCTGATGGTCCTCTCTCCTCTCTGGGGCACACTGGCCTCTGACCGCCTCCTTCCTCTTCTGGCCCTTCCTCTTGTGCACCCTCTGCCCTCCATCCTTGTGGCTCTCATCCTCCCAGTCCTGAGGGTTCCCTCTTCCAGCTTGCCCGCTCTCTTGCCCTCAGAACTCCGGGGCTTTCCTACGGAGCCTCTCCAAATCCGCTTCTCTCCATAGCGCCCTCTTTGCTTTGCTGCTGGGCTCAAAGCCCCATCTCGAAGCTGCTGTGACTCTCCTTCCCGATTCTCCCCTGCCCCCAATCCCTTCGTGCACCAGACAGGTCTTTGTGTTATAGTTCCACAGTGTACAGTGGGGCAGCAGTGGATGCTGAGAGGGATTCTGACAATGTGGGGTACATCTGAAAGAAAAGCAATCCTCATTCTGCATCTTTTTTTTTAAAAGATTTATTTATTATGTATACAGTGTTCTGCCTGCATATATGGCTGCAGGCCAGAAGAGGGCGCCAGATCTCATTACAAATGGTTGTGAGCCACCATGTGGTTGCTGGGTGTTGAACTCAGGACCTCTGGAAGAACAGCCAGTGCTCTTAACCTCTGAGCCATCTCTCCAGCCCCTCATTCTGCATCTTAAAGAAATTTTTATCATGTTTACCTATCTACGTATTTATGGTGTGTGTGTGTGTGTGTGTGTGTGTGTGTGTGTGTGTGTGTGTTTGCATGTGCGAGCATACGTGAGCACATGTACGTGGAAGCCAGAGGACAACTTGCAAGATTCCATTCACTCCTTCTGTTGTGTCAGTTCTAGAAATTGAACTGGGGTCGACAGTTGTGGGCAAAGACTATTAACCCTCTCAGCCACCTTGATGGTACGCCCTCCCTCCATCTTATTCCTCAAAAAAAAAAAAAAAAAAAAAAGCATCTTCTGGATGCTTTTCAACTGAAACAGGTTAACTGAGTGCTGACCTTGTTCTGTCTTTGAATAACAGATAAATGAGTTGACTTGAAAACTTTTCCTTTGTACTTCCATGGCACCTGTGCTTTCCTGCCTTCTACCCACAGCCCTGCCCAGCTGGCAGGAGGAAGGTCAGCAAAGCTGCTGATAAGAGGGATATAAAGAGGGTTCAGCTCATGGCAAAGGGGCAGTGGTCTGCTCTCTCGGCAACATGTTGCACCTCCTGGTGTTCGTGTCCCTGGTCCTGTATGGTGAGTGGGTCTTCTGGCCGGAGCTCTGAGGGAGGGGGATTTGAGCAGGACGGTCAGCAAGTCTCTAAACCCAGGCTAGCTCTCTGTCTCAGAGGAAGGCGGAAAGCTGTGCCTGTCAGTCCAGCAGAAACCTTCTGGAGCAAGAGAGGCAGGACGGAGGAGCTCTGACTGACTGCCGTGCAGGTGCCCGCTGGGTGGCAGGTGCCTGGCCAAGAAGCATAAAGAAGCCCCTTCAGGGGTTCCCCACCAACCCTCTGGACTGCCGTCCACGGCTTCTGGAGAATCCTCCCAAAGCATGGGGAGGGGGGCCCTCAAGGTGACCTTGAGCCAGGGAAGAGCATGGGCACCTGTGGGCCCCTTGCCTGGTAGTTTGGCAAAGGTCTCCCCCTGCCAGCCAGAGTTCTCGAACACCCCAGAGAAGAAGCAGGAGGTGCTCTGAGGTTTTGTTTTCAAAAGAGGCAAGAGAGGCGCAGACAGCTCAGGCCTGGGCCCCCGGAGAGCTGAGAATTTGCAGACAAAGCTAAGTCTTCAAAGCCGAGCTGCCGCTCCCACCCCCGCCCCGCTGACCCCATGCTTAGTCATCACCCACTTTTCTTTCTTCTGCCCCACAAAGGACACAGCACCCAGGACTTTCCAGAAACTAACGCACGGGTGGTTGGAGGGACTGAGGTCCAGAGGAATTCTTGGCCATCTCAGGTGGGTGGTCCCCCTGCCCAGGCCAGAAATGCCGTGTATGCCCTCCCCCGAAAAATTTTGTTTTCACGTGTATGTGTGTTTACCCTCAGGCTGCTAGCTCACTTGCTGTCTAATTCTGAATTTTAAGGATGTGTGGGACCAAACTGAGGTGGAACTCTAAAAGCAAAAGGGAACTTATACACCAGTCTCCTGGGCGCGCGCGTGTGTGTGTGTGTGTGTGTGTGTGTGTGTGTGTGTGTGTGTGACAGAAAGATAGACAGACAGACACAGAGAAAGTGCCAGAGTGCCACAGGGCAGCTAGAGCCTTCCACCATGCTTGCAGCAGGGGCTCCCACACTCCAGCCTCTGTGCTGTACTTCCAACTAGCACTGACCCCTCCCTCCCTCCCTCACTGACCCCTCAAGCTTCCAGCTCATTCTCTCGGTCTCCACCTCCCACCTCACCACAAGAGTGCTGGGAATCACAGGTGTTCACCACCACATCCAGGTTTGGGTTTGCGGTGTGAAACAGGGTCTGGCCATGTTAGCCCTGGCTGGCTTGGACATGGCAATATAGACCAGGCCGATCTCAAACACACAGAATCTGCCTCCCTCTGCCTCCTAGGTGCTGGGATGAACCCAGGGGATTCTGAGGATTCATACCCAGGTCATCAGGTTTGCACAGCGAGTGATTTTACTTGTGACCCGACCTTCGTTCCTTCTTTCTGTAGTGTGAGGGCTTGAACCCAGGACCTTGCTGGTGCCTGGCAAATGCTCTTCCTCTGAGTTACATCCTCTCCTTGCAACCTGTTTTCATTATTCCTGTGACAGCCTGTGCGACAGCCTGTGTGACCCAGTCACAGACTATGTTCGAGGCAGACCCCAAAGTGCCACACGCCCTAAAACATACATGCATCCACCACTTCACACAGGGGCTAACGTTTCCACACCCTTTTAAACTGTATTTATTTTTATTTCCTATGCACTGGTGTTTTGCCTGCATGTGTGTCTGAGGGTGTTGGAGCTTCTGGAACTGGAGCTACAGACAGTTGTGAGCTGCCACGTGGGAGCTGGGAATTGAACCTGGGTCCTCAGGAAGAGCAGCCAGTGTTCTTAACCACTGAGCCATCTTTCCAGCCCCATATTTTCACATCCTCAACAGGACTGACTCAATGCAGATATGAATACATAAGGTCAGCACAATAGCTGCTCACCAGTCATAACTTCCAGAGGAATTCTGCAATTACAATTAAATTTAACTTACAGCAGTCTGAACCCAATTTTCAGAAGTAGATCTATTGTGCAAAATGAGAAAATACAAACTGATTTTTTTTTGTTTTTCGAGACAGGGTTTTTCCATGTAGCTTTGCGTCTTTCCTGGATCTTGCTCTGTAGACCAGGCTGGCCTCAAACTCACAGATCCGCCTTGCCTCTGCCTCCTGAGTGCTGGGATTAAAGGTGTGCACCACCACCCGGCACAAACTGATTTTTTTTAAAAAACGAGTATTCCATTGGCATTCTAAGTCCTCCCCGATGTGAGAGGCTGGGGTACTTCTAGAAGACATTGAAGAGGGGACCCTGAGACCTGAACCTGTAGGACTTGGCCGAGGGAGCAATGCTTGGCTCCCTTTTGGAAAGGAGACCATAAAAGAACCTGAGTTTTAACCCATGGCAACATCCTAGTGCAGAGATGACTAAGGTGCCTGTGTGCCTTTGCTTTCTCATGAATGTGTAGCAAAAGTCATCAAATGGTAGAGACTCTTTCCAGCAACCCCAGAAGCAACTAATACCTCTCCTCAGCAAGCCCCTTCCAGCCAGTAGAGAGCCATCGGCCAAGGGGGAAACTGGTTTGCTATCCCCGGTGCAGGAAGTTAGAGAATGTTTTGAGCTGGGTGGTAGTGGCGCATGCCTTTAATCCCAGCACTCGGGAGGCAGAGGCAGGCGGATCTGTGAGTTCGAGGCCAGCCTGGGCTACAGATCGAGATCCAGGAAAGGGGCAAAGCAACACAGAGAAACCCTGTCTCAAAAAACCAGAGAGAGAGAGAGAGAGAGAGATGAATAATGTCCGGAGTTTTAGAAGATGACTCCAGCCCTCCCTGCTTTCTTCCTTCCCGACTAGATTTCCCTCCAGTACCGTTCCGGAGGGTTGTGGTACCACACCTGTGGAGGAACCCTCATCCGTCGCAACTGGGTGATGACAGCTGCTCACTGTGTGGACAGGTGAGATCGGTTTCCTGAGCCCCTGGGAGGAAGCGACTGATCCTTTTGGAAGAATGTGCAACTTGGACTTCTCAGGGCAGGGCTGGCAGAGGGTCATCGCTGAGCCCAGTTGTGTTTGGGGGTCACCGAGGGGACAGTATAGAGGAAGTACAAGTTTTAGAGTCCAGCAGGTCCAGATTCAAATCTCGTTCCAGTATCTATGGCCATGTGACCTTCTGTGCTCTCCCAGTCTCTCATCTCTGAAGTGGGGAAATAATACAGATAACGGAGGAGACACTTCAACGCTGACTCAGCGTCTGAGCACTGGTCATTTTCCCCTGCTTGTAACAACCAAGAGTTTCCTTTATTTTACTTTATTTTTTTAAATTTTATTTATTTATTATGTATGCAGTGTTCTGCCTGCAGGCTAGAAGAGGGCACCAGATCTCATTACAGATGGTTGTGAGCCACCATGTGGTTGCTGGGAATTGAACTCAGGACCTCTGGAAGAGCAGTGCTCTTAACCTCTGAGCCATCTCTCCAGCCCTAGTTTCCTTTTTAAAAAGTTAGAATGTAGTAGTAGTAGTAGTATTGTTGTTGTTGTATGTGTCTGTATGTGTGAATGTGTCTGTGCAGGATACAGGGGGCCCACAGCATGATGTATATACAGAGGTCAGAGGACATCTGTGTGGAGCTGATTTTCCCATCCCAGGCATAGAACCCAGGTTGCATGCTTGCATAACAAGTGCCTTTATCCACTGGACCATCCTGCCTGCCCAGGTCCCAGATTTGAACACATTAGAATCACATGGGAAGCACATAGAATCAGAGTCCCCTGAGCAGAGTTCTGATACAGCAAGTCCCGGGTGAGGCCTGAGGTTGTATTGGGGGGGGGGGGGCATGCATGTGTGTACGAGTGTACACAGGTGTGGGATTGCCCATATGGGCATGTGTATAGGTCAGAGGTCAACACCAGAAAGTCTTCCTCAATCACTTCATCTGATTTTTGGAAGAGTCACTATTGAGCCTGGAACTTGATGTTTTCCCTAGGCTGAGCATCGAGGCCCTGGGACGCATCTCTGCCTCAGAGCTGGGGTCAGAGGTATCTCCTCAGGTTTGCAGAGTGAGCCCTTTCCCACTGAGCCGTCTCCCCAGACCCCAACAAGTTCCCAATTGACTGTAAAGGTGCTGGTCCTGGACTACACTTTAGGAGTTTCAGGTCTAAGTCATATATAGTGATGTACGTCTGTAACCCTGGTACAGGAAGCTGAGGCAGGAGGATTGGGAGTTTGAAGCCAGCCTGGGATGAGACCCTGTCTAAACCAACAACAACAACACGTGTGTGTGTGTGTGTGTGTGTGTGTGTGTGTGTGTGTGTGTGTGTGTGAGAGAGAGAGAGAGAGAGAGAGAGAGAGAGAGAGAGAGAGAGAGAGACCAACAGGTTTATTTCCCTTATGGATAGGTGCCATCGAGTACTATCATATTCGACTTATATTGTTAGCTTAATAAACTGAGAATGTGCAGCTGGTTGTATTTTTTTCTGCTGCCACAAGTTGGTAACTTTAGGGGATGGGGGGACTCGCTGTGTCCTCACCTTTTGCCCTCCCGTCTGGGTCAGATGAACTGAGTTCCTGTCCTAAAGTAAACTGTCACCACTGACCTCCTCCTCTAAGCGGGGAGGAGGTCCCTCAGCTTCCCTCTCTCTCTCCAGCCAGATGACTTTCCGTGTGGTGGTCGGAGATCACAACCTGAGCCAGAACGATGGCACGGAGCAGTACGTGAGCGTGCAGAGGATCGTGGTGCACCCCAGCTGGAACAGGGACAACGTGGCTGCGGGGTATGCAGGACACTAGAGGGGCTGTGCGCTGGGGTGGGGCGCCTGGCCCCTGGGCCCCTGTTTCCCTCACTTGTTCTCTGGGCGGGAGTGGGAAGAATGGAGGGATGGCCTGAAACTTCCTGTGTGTGGCTTTTGTAGCCTGGCCTTGTTGAGTCGTGGGTGGAGCCTAGAAGAGAGCCCCATGTCCTGCCTCAGGCCATGTGCTGGCCTCTCGGCCAAGAACACACCTGAATGCCTGAAGAGCTCCAAGTTTATCTCTTGTGGATGGGGTGGGGCTGCACAGTTGCATTGTGGGAGGACGTGTCTGTTTTAATGCCTCTGTTTTTCTGGGGGTGGGTAGTTTGGTTTGGTTTTGGTCTTCAGAGAGTCTCTCCTGTAACTCAAGCTGGCCTTGAACTCACTGTGTAGCCAAGGTTGCCTGTACCCTGCCTTCCCAGTGCTGGGATTCTAGGATCTCGGCACCACCCAGAGCTTTGTTTGTTCTTTGTTATTTATTCCCTCTATGGAATATACTTCATCCATATAAGGAAATTTTGTTTCATTTTGGTTTGGTTTTGGTGTAGAAGGAACCCAGAGCCTTGAACATACCAGGCAAGTAAGTACTCTACCCCTGAGCCCCACCCTGGCCCCTGGGGAATTTTCTTAAAGGTGGGTTGTAAAGTTTTGGAAAGGCAATCATTAACTTGGTGGTTAGGGAGCCGCCCTTAATGGGACAGTCTTGTAAGCCCAGCACTTGAGAGGCTAAGGCAGGATGATCGGAGTTCAAAGTCATTATCAACTACATAGTTAGAACAAAGACAGCCTGGGATCAGAAAGACCCAGTTTCTAAAACACCTAGCCCCCTGTCTGCCAAAAAGTAAAACAAGATCAGGGGACATAATTCAGTGGCAAAGTGCCTGCCTGGCATGCTTGAGGCTCTAGTTCAATTCCTCGAACTAGGAAAAAATGGTGGTCACGGAAGGGGATGTTGGTGCAAGTTTGTGATCCTGGTCCAACACTGGCCTACATGTGACCCTGAGCTTGACCCCCCCCCCCACACACACACACCACAAAAGATTAAAAAGGTGTTCTGTTCTGTAGAGTGTGTAGGGGTGGCTTCAAGTAACTGGTATGATACTGACAGATGTTTCGGAATTGTACCTGTTAAGAACTCCGAAACGGAGATCACACTACCTGCGTGTTCATGGTTCTGGCTGTCCACCACCCCAGGTTGCGAAGCAGAGCCAGGCTGCAATTCCAACATCCCACCAGCAGGTGGTGCTGGTACACACCTAATGTCTGGCAGCTCAACTGTATCCAAGTTTGCCCCCTCTAAATGTGCTTGTGTGCCTGTGTGTGTGTATGTGTGTGTGTGTGTGTGTGTGTGTGTGTGTGTGTGTGCGTGTGTGTGTGTGTGTGTGTGTGTGTGTGTGTGTGTGTGTGTGTGTGTGTGTGTGTGTGTGTGTGTGTGTGTGTGTGTGTGTGTGTGTGTGTGTGTGTTCACATGTGTGCAGATTGCCTAGAGCTGGAATTACGGGCACCTGGTGCTCAGGACTGGACTTGAGTCCTGTGAACAGCAGACCTGACTGGTGAGGAAACCACCTCCTTCTTTCCTGCAGCTATGACATTGCCCTGCTGCGCTTGGCCCAGAGTGTTACACTCAATAACTACATCCAGCTGGGTGTTCTGCCCCAGGAGGGAACCATCCTGGCAAACGACACTCCCTGCTACATCACAGGCTGGGGAAAGACCAGAAGTAAGTTGTGCACGCTCCCACCGTACACCACCGAGATTCTGATGACATGGGTGAGCCCCTTGGGCATTATTTTCTGTGATCCTAGACATTTACAGCCAGAGACCGACGACGACCTAGAGAGCCACAGATCAAATCACTGATACAGTTGAGCCAGAGGTTCACAGACTCTTATAACAGAAGAGAGAAAAGAAAAACTTACCAGAGAAATTATTTTGTGCTGGCCCTTATCTTATTCATTAGGAAATTGGGCACAAAAGAAAGTAAAGCACCGGGTCATGTGACTGGTTACAGGTATCTGCCTGCGCCTCACTGTGGCGGTCTCTGCACCTGCACAGACAGGTAGCCAGCTGATCTGGAATAAATAGACCTGGGTGGCTGCAGATCCAGTCACAGGGCAGAGGAGGCCTCTGCTCCCCTCTCCTCATCATGGGACGGTTTCAGGCAGGAATGTTACCCAAACGACGTGAAAATATGGGAGAGCTGTGAACAGAGGCGGTTAGGAACGTGGAAACAGAGGCCTGGCAGCCACAGGCAGGAGTCGGCTCCTGGAGAAGAGTCGAGGCCTTACTTGAGCAGAGTCTATTGGGAAAGCCAGGGGCAGACACAGACAGGCTTCTAATCCAGCTCTCAATTCCTGTAATAGCACTGTGGTTCTACAACGGGAAAGAACTGTAAAGACCTACAGAAATGGCATCAGATGCAAAAAGGTTTTGAAGACTCAAGAGAGCCAGATACGGGAAAGCTGTACTGAGCTCCTTTCAAAAGTGATTCATTTTTATTGTTTTTAACTATGTGTACATGTATGTGTCTACACATGTATGAAGTGCAGGGCCTGCAGAATTCAGAAGAGGGTGCTTGCCCAGAAGGGTGCTGGGAACTGAACTCAGGTCCTCTGCAAGAACAGTAAGGGCTCTTAACCAATGAGTCATCTCTCCAACCCCTGAACTCAGCTCTTAGGAAGTGGAGATAAATCACTGCGGCAGAGGCCTCTGGTCCCAGCAGTCAGAGCGCAGAAGCAGGCTGATCTCTGTGAGTTCAAGGCCAGTTCTAGGACAGCTATGGCTACATAGTGAGACCCTGTAGAAGAAAGAAGAAGAGGAGGAGAGAAAGGAGAAGGAGGAGGGGGGAGTGGAGGATGAGGAGCAGGAAGGAGAGAGCAATAAGACATTGGCTACATGAGATGTGGAAGGATTCTTCCCTGTGCTGACTTCCAATGTCAATCCCATTCAGCCAATGGGCAGCTGTCTCAGACCCTGCAGCAGGCATACCTGCCCAGCGTGGACTATGCCATCTGCTCCAGCTCCTCTTACTGGGGCTCTACAGTGAAGAGGACCATGGTGTGTGCTGGGGGAGACGGGATTCGCTCGGGATGCCAGGTGAGTACACGCAGTGGGCCCCTTTTGACTCTCTGCCTTTTGCTCACCCTCAAGTCCCTCACGTACTTTTCCACCCGTGGATGGACTCAGCTTTCTACTCTATCACAGAACCTCAAAGTGGGAAGGACTATGAAAGGGACTTGTTCAATAGCCTTACCTCAAAAGCTGCTCTGTGGCCGTAACACTCCCGTGTTTACGTACGTGTATAGTCTTTAGAAGTTGCTTGTGACCTAAATTCTTTTAACGGTAGCTGTGGGGCTGGGCCTGGGGAGGGTGGTGGTTAACTGCGTGGAAGGCAGCTCCCAATCCTGTTTCTTGAACTTCTTCGCCGCTGCCCTTTCCTCTGGTGTTGGCAGCAGTGGGTGCAGTTGGGCACAGCAGAGGCACCTGCACTGAGCCGTTCTATAATCTTATACAATGCAGAGCATTCTCAACTGAGATAAGATTAACGCACAGTAAACCATGTCACAGGTTGCTCAGTACCCTCCAACCTGTGTACATGTCTCTTACATGCCAGGAACAGTGCTGGGTGCTAGAAATCCAGAGAGGGTTAAACAAGGACAAGTGAGCCAGGTGGTGAGGGTGCACACATTTAATCCCAGCACTCGGGAGGCAGAGGCAGGCAGATCTCTGTGAGTTCGAGACCAGCCTGGTCTACAGAGTGAGATCCAGGACAGGCTCCAAAACAACACAGAGAAACTCTGTCTCAAAAAAAAATGAAAGAAAAAAACAATAACAAGTGACGGAATCTAGAGCAGTGTGGCGTCTTAGCGCTGCGGAACCAAGTGTGGTGTTGTAACGTTGTGGCTAAACGTTTGGGTAAAGACAAGCAGAGTGACATGGAGATCCCCAGATAGTCAGGAAAGACCTACCTTCCCCGAGATAGTGGAACCTGCAAGGAGTCTTGAGGGTTCAGTACCAGTGAACCAGGTGAAAAGAGAGGAGTCATTCAGAGGAAGGGGCGACATGGATCCGGCCCACAGCACCAGGGGAACAAGAGGTCTTCCCTTCTGCTAGAACTAGCTAGGATCAGAGACCCCCAAGCCATGTCCAGCCTGCCGCCTGGTTGTGTATGGCTGATGAGCTGTTGGCTATGGTTATAACCTCTGGAAATGTTTTTTTAAAACATTTAAAACAAAAACAAAAACAAAAACAAAAAACCAAAGGATAATCTTTCAGCTGTGAGCACAGTGACATGAGCATAAAGCCTGGGTTCCCTCAGTGTCACACAGATGAGGCATGGAGGTGCGAGTCTATAATCCTAGCACTGGGGAGGCAGAGGACGGAGGCCCAGAGCATCAAGATCATCTCTACAAAGCCAGGTCAAGACCAGCCCAGGATACCTGAGATTATCTTGAGAATAGAAAAATAAATAAATAAAATTTTTAAAAATGGAGCTCGGGAGAGAAAGCCAGGTGAGATGTCCTTGGGAACACATGTGATCCCTGACCTCAGGAAAAGGTGCAGGATAGTAAAGAGAGTGGGTTGAGAGAGATCCACAAGAACAGAAAGGCTTGGCTGTTGCAGGGGTGGGTGGAGGATAGAGAACACACCCAGATCCTAGGAAGGGCTGTAGACGGGACAGAAAAGCATTCAACAGGATCTACAGAGCTGGGGAGTGACTGACAGGTCATCCCCTAGCTGCGATGGATGAGGGCTGTAAGTGGCTCATTTGGTAACTGTTTGCCATGGCAAGAGTATCTGTAGATGGTGAGGTCAGCAACACCGTTCACAGGTAAGGATGAAACAACATTCTTCAGGGAATGTGGGTCACTCTTCAAGAACCTGGACGAGGGAAAGGACAGTCTGGTGGCATTAGAGAGAGAAGCCATGGAAAGACGGATCTTTCAGTGGGAAGGAAATTGAGGGTGACAATGGCCAGAGAGGAAGGTGTCCTGGAGACCGAGAAGGATAATGGGCGGCCCACGATCCCAGGAAGGAAGGGAAGGATGGAAGGCAGAGCCCAGGTGGTGCTGGCTTTAACTGGGGGCGGGGAGTGGGAGGTGGCGGATGTTCCCAGAACGGGAACAGGTTTGTAGGTAGGTGTTCTGTTTTATTGCTTCTGGTTACTCATGAACTAGGAAGTCAGCTTGACTGCTTAAAATGAAGGGGCAAAGGTTGCTCGCATGCCTAAGATAATTACAGTGAACAGGAAAGGACTGTCCTTCAAGGCGGTGAGGTTGGCCTCACTTCACTCACTCTTTCTCAGAGACCTAGTAAGAGGGGATAGATTAATTCTGGGCTGGGTTTTCTACCTGCTCGTGGCAATGGCTCAGGAATGTGGTTTGATTGCAGGGCCCCAGCTTTGTGGAAGGGGAAGAGAAGTCCTTAGGAGGCTGGAGTGCTAGTTACAACGGGATGGAAGGACCAAAGGACTTTGTGCAGCCATTGCTTTTCCAGTTTTCACTGCTAAAACTTAAACACCACAATGTCGGGCGCGGTGGCGCATGCCTTTAATCCCAGCACTCGGAGGCAGAGGCGGGTGGACCTCAGGGTTCAAAGCCAGCCTGGGGTACTTAGTTAGACCCTATCTCAAAATAAATATAAATAATAAGAATGATAGTACTTTAAAAGAGAGACAGGCTAATGCCTAGTACAACCAACCTCTTCCAGGTCTCCTTTCCTTCCTCAAGTCCAGCCTGCCTGAATAATTCGCACACCTCTGCTCCCAAAGGGCCTTCAATTCTGAAGAGCTAGAGAATTGTATTCCCCCAAACTGACAAGTCTTTGTAATACATGTGTCTCCAGATCCTTTCTTACTGGAGATCCCCCAGATAGTAGGCCTTGAGGTTTTCAGAGGCCTGAGTGAGTTCCCTTCTCCGAGAGGACCTGCGGCTCTCTCTGGCTTCAGTTTACACATCCACACTGGGTTCTTTTGCGCCTTCTCAGAACTTCTGACCTAAATCTCTAGCCACACCTTCCATCTTGTCCAGCTCATTCCCTTCTCGTGCCAATTAGCATAAAGTCATAGTATTATACACTCTCAATTCTCCCCCATTCCATTAGTTCTGAAATATTCTCAAGAAAATTGTTGAGGGGTGGGGTGGAGAGATGATTCTCTGGAAGCCCAACCTCCTTAACTTCAGTTCCAAGGGGTCTGATGCCCTCTTCTGACCTCTGAGGACACTAGGCAGACACGTGATGCAGACGTACACACAGGCAAAACATGTGCATGCAATAAATTTTAACTTTCCTCCCCTTGCTTTGCTAGAACATGGGTGGGAGCGATTTTTTTTTCTGTGTATATGTAAGTAAAATGATCTAAAAACATTTTTTCCTGAGTACTCAGGGTTATAGTGAGCTCTTTGAAGAATTAGCTCCAGTTTTAAATTTGGTCACTTTCCCTAGTTCTTCTTGTGCGTGTTTATCTGTGTGTACAAGTGTGTGTCGGGGATGGGGCAGAGGACACCTGTGATGTCATTTTCAGGCACTGTCTACCTTTATTTTTGAGACGAAGTCGCTTACTATCCTCTAATCTACACAATAAGCTAGGGCCAGGGCTGCCTGCCTTCATCGTCTCAGGGCTGAGATTACATGAGGCTTTTTTTTTTTAATCTGGATTCTGAGGATCAAATCCAGGTCTTTGTGTTGGCTTTAACCACCTTCCAAACTGAGCTATCTCCCCTGCCTCCTTTTCTTTTTAAGTTTAATTTTTATGGATGCTAAACGTGTTGCTTGTGTTGGCAAATGAGACTATGAACCTTTAATAGTGAATGGTAGAAAAGAACGGGACAGTCGTCTGTCGTGTTAACACTGTCCCCTCCCCAGGGGACACCACTTTCAGCTAACCTTTTTTTAGTCAGGGACTCTCTATGAAGCTCAGACTGTTCTGGAACTCACAGATTCCTGTTCTAGGATTACAGGCATGTGGCACCATGTCAGCTCAGCTAACCTTTTGAAATCTGCTTTGAAATAAATGTATGTATGGGCACTCGGGCGTGTCTGGCACTTGCAGAGGAACCAGTCATGGACAGTTGGAAGCCACCACATGGGTGCTGGGAACAGAACTGGGAGTCTCTTTGAGAGCAGCAAGTGTTCTTAGCTACTGAGTCATCTCTCTGATCCCCTCAAAGCCCTGTCTAAAGAAAGAGAAGGGTTGTGGGGACGGGGAGAGAGGAGGGGAGAGAGACAGACTTAGCCTGTGTGAAGGAAACCATGGGGTCCACTTCTAGCAAACAGCAGCAAATGTTAGAGCCTGCCAGCAAGCTGGCTCAGCAAGCCTCATGGCCTGCGTCCAGTCCTCTGACCCCGTGTGGAAGGAGAGCGCCTCGGGAAAGCCGTCCTCTGACAGCCCTGGGGAAGAGCTGCAGAGATCTAAAACTGCAGGCCACCCTGTTCCCACCGCGGGGTCTGAGTCGGACCTCCACTTCCTTTGCATCCACACAATGGAAGTCTTCCTTTCTCACCGCCATCCTTCACCCCACCCCACCCCTACCCCCACCGCTACCCCCACCCCCCACCCCTGCAGCACTCACCTCCTGCCTCGGATGTGGGGTCGATGTCTTATTGCTATCCTTCCTCTCCACAGTTGTGCATATAACTTTAGGTTATTATTGTTTTTTTTTTTAAGTGTGTGTGTGTGTGTGTGTGTGTGTGTGTGTGTGTGTGTGTGCAGGCGCACACTGGTGCACAGGTGGGAAGGAAGTGAGCTGCAGTTTTAGAATTCTGTTGCTCTTTCTGACAGGGTGACTCTGGAGGTCCCCTCCACTGCTTGGTGAATGGCCAGTATTCTGTCCATGGAGTGACCAGCTTTGTGTCCAACCTGGGCTGTAACGTCTCTAGGAAGCCCACAGTCTTCACGAGAGTCTCTGCTTACATCTCCTGGATGAATAATGTGAGTTCCTGAAAACACTGAGCTGAAGCTCCCTGGTGATCCAGGCAGTGTCCGCGTTAGGCAGGGAACCCCTAACTCCATTCCCTCCCTCCACAGGGGCCCCCTTCACACCCCCCACCATGCTCTTTATAGTTTATTCTAATCCGAATCAAGCACACACATTGCTATCCTGAATCAAAGCCAAGGGAGGGCTTCAGAAAGACCTGCACTCCAAGCACCCACCTCTCCCTGAAGCATGCCCTAATTTTCACCTGTGAAAGATGTCTTACTGCCTAGCTGTTCTAGCCATGGAGCCACACTGCACGTCACTGTGCCTTCCAGCCACCAAACACACTCTGGAGCCTTGCTCCATGAATCTTGGCTCATTGCGATTTTAAGATCAGTCCTTGCCCGTCTTGGCTATATGGCTAACACTGAAGTGTCCTGCCACATATGAAACCTGTTTTCTGTTGAGCACCCCATAAACCCAGTGCACTGCCATACTCACCTAGAATCAGTGAGGAAATAAAGCGGGCAGAGGTTACTGACTGAGAACATAACTGTCTTTTCCTTCAGGTCATAGCCTCCAATTGAACATTTTCCTGAGTCAAGATAATGAGTCAACATTTGCCTTCCCAAGATGGTTCTTAGCTCTGCGATAAGACTTGAAGTCAGCAAGAAGGAGAAAGGGTTGGGGTCATCACTCAGCGGTAGACCACTTGTTTAACATGTGCCAAGCCCTGGGTTCATCCCCAATGGGGCAAAGAGGGGCATGAAAAACAATTCTGAGAGTACTGAACCAGATACAGAAAGGCAAATAAAATTGACTGTATTATCATAGTGTGTGTTTGTATTTATGATCAAGCACCCTGCAGGAAATCCAGTTGTAAGTCCTAAGATGAATTTCACCACCACCATGGCCTGGCTCTTCCCTTTGCTCTGTATTTGGAACAGGAGCTAACTCCAGGCTCCTGGATGACAGGAGCTTCAGGATGTCCTGGAGCTGAGGGGTTAGGAGGTCAGATGCCAGCAGACGGAGGAGCCCAGACAAAGTAGGAAGGGGAGTGAGGAGGAAACACCGAAGGAAGAAAAGGGGTGAGAGGGAGGGAGAGCAGAAAGGAAGAGGCCGCCATTCAGGGCTGGAGTTCAGCATGAATCAGCACTTTGAGATGCAGACTAAAATAGGCAACCGGATGTTGAGCTCTATAAACCCCACACAGCCAGGAAACTGATAACTCCGTTGTCCTGACCAGGGCTCAGGGTGTCAGGAATAGCCTGGGAGAAATAGAGGGGAACTGGAAGGAGAAGTTTTGGCTAGTGAGAAGCGGCTTTTCACAGCAATCACTAAAGAGAGGACTGGAGGGCTGGGGGAGTAGACGGCACAGCAGGGGAGCAGGCCCAGGCAGATCCTCCTCCTGGAGCAGGAGAGACAGAATCTACACCAGTGTGTATGCACTATGACCTCCACCTCACTGTGTGTGCTATGACCTCTACATCAGTGTGTGTGTGCAATGATCTCTACATCACTGTGTGTGCTATGACCTCTACATCACTGTGTGTGTGCTATGACCTCTGCATCACTGTGTGTGTGCAATGACCTCTACATCAGTGTGTGTGCAATGACCTCTACATCACTGTGTGTGTGCTATGACCTCTGCATCACTGTGTGTGCAATGACCTCTGCATCACTGTGTGTGTGCTATGACCTCTACATCACTGTGTGTGTGCAATGACCTCTACATCAGTGTGTGCTATGACCTCTACATCAGTGTGTGTGCAATGACCTCTACATCAGTGTGTGTGCAATGACCTCTACATCAGTGTGTGTGCAATGACCTCTACATCAGTGTGTGTGCAATGACCTCTACATCAGTGTGTGAGCAATGACCTCTGCATCAGTGTGTGTGCAATGACCTCTACATCAGTGTGTGAGCAATGACCTCTGCATCAGTGTGTGTGCAATGACCTCTACATCAGTGTGTGTGCAATGACCTCTACATCAGTGTGTGTGCTATGACCTCTGCATCAGTGTGTGAGCAATGACCTCTGCATCAGTGTGTGTGTGTGTGCTATGACCTCTACATCACTGTGTGTATGTGCAATGACCTCTACATCACTGTGTGTGCAATGACCTCTACATCAGTGTGTGTGCAATGACCTCTGCATCAGTGTGTGTGCAATGACCTCTGCATCACTGTGTGTGCAATGACCTCTACATCACTGTGTGTTCTATGACAGGCTGGACTGGAGTCAGGATGCCTGAAGTCCTGTCCTAACTCCACCCCAGGGGAGTTGGGGTAATCCAGGAGAATTATCAGTTCCTCCTGTTATGAGAAACAGTTTTTTGTTTTATTTTCTTGTTTTTTATCAAAGGTAGTTAGCCCAACAAAGGCCCATAGTCCTTAAACCAGCTTATGCCATCTGTGGCATGCCTGTTTGCATGACCCGTTCGCGTTCCCAAGCTTGATCTTACTTTCCCCTCCGTAGCAATGAGTCAATTGCACCAAACAGCTTCTTAGTCAGGCAGAGTAGTGCACATCTGCAACCCCAGCACTTGGAAGGCCAAAGCGGGAGTGCCTGAGTTCCAGGCAGCGTGGGCTACAGCTCTGTCTCAAGCAAACACTAAGAAAGAAAAGTGTTTCTTAGAAGGTAATAGTCAGGGCACTTTGCTGAAGTTCTGTGACATCCTGGGAGGGACATATGGATTAGGCTTCTGCTAATGACACCTGGATGCCATTTCCATCTCCTCCAGCATCTCAGCAGGACCAAGAGTCTCCGCATTTCTCTGCTCTTTCCTAGTCTATATGAACGCCTTCTTAATCTGCCTTTTCCAGGCCATTATCAAAGCTAACATCCATTCCCTAACCACCTATTGCTTGAAAAATTTGTATCCACCCCCATAAACGAATCAAGCGCATTATGGGACGATCATCTGCCAATCTACCGCCACACTAAGCCCCTCGAGACGGGGGTGGGGGTGGGGGTTGCCTGTCATGCTTGGCTTCCGGATGTACTGCAATGCCTGGTGCACTGCTGACCTTGAGTACAGTGTCTATTTGGCTGAAAGAAATTGAAAACAATGGCAGGAGATTTTTGGCAGGCCTCCAGCTTCCCTCTGCATCCCACAGGAAGTCAATTATGACATCTTCCTTTCCTTGAGGGGCTTTTACCAGCTCTCTGAGATTCTGGAATAAATGGTTACCCCAAACCTCATATCCATTCATACCTTTCAGCTATTCCCTTCTAAGTGATCAGGCGGAACTTCACTGGAAGAAGACCTATCCCCCAGAGAAACCATAGTTGTAATCTCTGCTGGCCCACCCCAGTTTGCATAATCTGGGTCTAAATTCCTGCCCTATGTCCATCTAACATGCTGTGCTGACTGGATAGGATGGTTTGCCATTGCCCAGTTCAGGCTTCTCTGGTGCTCTCCTCCTCAGCACTTTATTTATTTACTTTTTTTTTTTTTTTTTTTTTTTTTGAAACAGGATTCCTCTGTGTAGCTCTGGTTGTCCTGGATCTCACTTTGTAGACCAGGCTGGCTTCCAACTCACAGAGATCTGCCTGCCTCTGCCTCCCAAGGGCTGGGATCCAAGGTGTGTGCCGCCACCGCCTGGCTGGCTCCTCCTCCTCAGTACTTTATTCGTGTTTATTCATGACATCCCCTTTCCTGAGGACCTCATCTCTCTTTCCAGTCTTCCTTTCAAATCCAGATCTGGATTCTGCCCACCTTCTGCCCCTTGTCCCTACAATTTCCAGGCTTAGAGCCATCTAAACTGCAACCCAGGCTGAGACATAGTCACCCAGCATCAATACCTGTACAGCCCATCGGTGGTTTCTGGTCCTCTGAATGTCCTCACTGAGTGGAACTCAATCTTATCTGTCCCTCACTTCAGTCCTTTTCAGGTGATGTTCAGCTTTTGGGAACCAGTGGCACACATTCGAAGACCCTGTTCAACGGGGCCATTCTTTTCCCACCCCAGGGCTAGCGTTCCCAAGATGGTCTTGTGCACCAACCAAACTCCACCGTTAACAATCCCTTCTTGGCCAACTTCCTCAGAACAACCCAGTTGCCCTCTCAGCTCCAAATGCCCCCGTGGATGCCAGCCTGTTGCCTGGGGAAGCACTTGAGCTGGACAGTGGTCTGCCACAGTGGTCCTCCCAGGCAGCTGGAAGGTGGTGTGCCCTAGTGCTTAGCTGGATGGTGGTGTGCCTCAGTGGTTAGCTGGACGGTGGCGTGCCCAGTGGTTAGCTGGACGGTGGCGTGCCCAGTGGTTAGCTGGACGGTGGCGTGCCCAGTGGTTAGCTGGACGGTGGCGTGCCCAGTGGTTAGCTGGACGGTGGCGTGCCCACTGGTCCTCGCAGGAATTGGGACGGTGGGCCGTGCCCAAGTGGTTTAGCTGGACGGTGGCGTGCCAGTGGTTAGCTGGACGGTGGCGTGCCCAGTGGTTTAGCTGGACGGTGGCGTGCCCACTGGTCCTCGCAGGGTGGCGGTGGGGTGGTCCAGGCCGCCCAGGTCCTGCAGGCTGCAGGCAGGGTGTGAAGGCCCGCCCTCTCGGCCTGGCGCGAGGCATGCTGGGAGGCCGCACTTCCTCTCGGGGGCCTCTAGAAACCACAGGACCGGGCAGCGGCCCCGCAGCCGGCAGGATGGCAGAGGGCAAGGCGGGCGGAGCCGCGGGCCTCTTCGCCAAGCAAGTGCAGAAGAAGTTCAGCAGGGCTCAGGAGAAGGTAGGCAGCCCTGCCTCGGGGCCCGGGCTGAGCAGGAGGGTCCTGTGCCCAGGCCCCGAGCGGGGAGTGGGTGTCCTTGAACACTGGCCGAGGTGGGAGCAGCAGCAGCCGGGGAGACAGCTGTCCCCGCAGCCCTCTGCAACCCTCGGCCTGGCCCAGAAAAGGCGACAGGAAGGCACAATGGTGGTAGCCCACGGAGTCGCAGATTTGTCCCAGCCGTAAAGCAAGGAGGGCGTTTCCCAGGTGATGAATTCATCAGAGGGTCCTGGCCCCCAAAGTAAGTGACAGCGGCCGTGGTGCCAGTGAGTCGCCCCACTTAATTTGTTTAAGGGGTTCACTGAGGACCAGGATAGTCTACACAGTTCCCTTTACCCCTGAGAGCTGTTTAAACTGGGGTGAATTGAGCCAGTGGGCAGGAGGATGGACAATTTGTGGCATCCTAGGCTGTATGTATACTGAGTTCAAGACCAGCCTGAGCTACAAGAGACTCTATGTTGGGGTGAGGAGGAGCTGTGCCCAGTAGCCAGTCCTGCTTCTTGGACCTTCCCTTCTGCCTTGGTGGTGACCCAAGGCCTCCCTGTGCCCTTCCCGAAATAGCCACCCTACTCAGCTGACCCCTATAACTTGCCCATGCATTCAGACTATGGAGACAGCCAGGTGTGGTGGCACAGGCCTTTAAACCCAGCACTCGGGAGGCAGCAGCAGGCGGATCGCTGTGAGTTCAAGGTCAGCTTGGTCTACAGAGTGAGTTCTAGGACAGCCAGGACTACATGGAGGGGGGGGGAGTTATGGGGACACTCTTCACGGTTTATTTGCTTGTTTGTTTTTTGAGAAAAGGGTCTTAAAATGTAGCCCAGGCTGGTCTTGAACGCACAACGCTCATCCTGCAGCCTCAGTCTTCAGAGTTGTGGGGTCACAGGTGTGAGCCACCGTCCTCAACACGCTTCAGTTGTTTATTTTTGGAGACAGTTTCCTGCACTCCCAAACTCACTATGACTTGGAATTCCAGTCTCCCTGCCTCCCTCTAGCTTCTGAATACTGGGATTACAGGCGTGTGCCCTCACACCTTTGGCTGCTGGGGGTTGAACCCAGAGTTTCTGCCAACTGAGATCCATCTCAGCCCCTTTCCCTACACATTTTAAAGGTATTTTGATTCTAACATCTGGAGCATTTTCTTTGCTTAGCCACCACCTACCAACACCCTATAGAAAAGGTGGTTGTGGGGAGGCGCAGAAGCTAAAAGACAAGAGCGTACGATCTCTGGAGCAGTTAAATACGTACCACACTTAACACTGGAAAGATCTGTTACCGTCTGGAGGTGGCACACTGGCCGCTGGAGAAGATTAAGGGCAGCCGGCTCTCCACAGGCCATTGCCAATGGTGGAACACCATTGTAGATGCTGTTCTTGGTGCTCAGTTCCCGAGAGGGAGGGGAGGGCTCTATATCGGTCTGTCTTTGAGGTCATGTGAAGGACAGGAGGAGAATAAAGGTTTTGTGTGGCCAGCCTTTGTTACCTCACTTGCCGTAACTTTGCCTCTTGGAGGCCGTCTAACTGGACATCCGATAGAGCTGAGCACAGTGCTTGTGGGAAGGTCTAGTTATCAGTGGGGTCAGGGAGCTCGCCTAGAGAAAGCTGCACTGGGGTTGAAGATGTACACAGCAAAAGAAAAAAAAAAAAAAACACCAAAAGACAAAACCAAATCAACGTGAGCTGTTGAGGTGAGGGCTGGCAAATGCGGCTTAGTGTGAGAGCAGAATCCTGGGTACCACGAAAGAGAACATGTTTGAAATCCACAGGCATCACTTGTTTTTGCCTGATTTCCTCTGGCCTGCTGTCAACACGATACCTTTGGGTTTAGAGCTCTTTGTGTCCTTGAAGCCTAGATCTCAAAACCTTCCCTAAGTAATGTTCTGTTCTTGGCTTCAGGTCTCTCATCTATAAAATGAGGAGGTTGATGTTCTCTATGAAACTCTATATACTAAGACCAAGTTGAAAACAGGAGGTGGCCCTGAACTTCAGAGTCATTCGGGTAGCACACTGTTCTTCTGGACCCTGACGAGCTAGGGAGAGAGGCGCAAACTGAGTCTGCCCTGAGGAACTTGCTAGGTAGCCTGCACCTGAGACTGGGAGTTTGTGAGTTCAGGGCTGGCCTAGGCAGGCACTGGACTTACAGGAGAAACGGCCTGGATGGGAGAGCCAGAGTCCTAGAGTATTGGGAAGTTACTGAGAGCAAGGTAGAGAATGTCCCAGTGAAGAAGACACTCTGGGCTGCAGGTGGCTTGCTGCTCACGGCTCTTGCTGCTAAGCCTGGTGGCCCAAGTTCAGTTCCTACCTCCTTCTTCTCCCCTTGCCACATTCCTGATGGGCCTCTCTGCCATCTGTGCGGGTCCCGGGCCCCGCAAACCCTTTCGGTGGAGGAGCTGGTTGAGGAGGAAACACTTGTACACAGGCTCATGGTCCTTTGAAGCGGGGAGACCTGCCAACTATTAAACACAATGGAATGAAGCGCCCTTCTGGTTCTGTTTCCCACTTCCCGCTGAATGCAGCATGAGGATGCACCCTCACATTCCGTTAGCTGCTTCCCTGTCTGTGAGTTCTCTGTGGCGGACTGCT
Organism: Onychomys torridus; assembly: GCF_903995425.1. NCBI lineage: Eukaryota > Metazoa > Chordata > Mammalia > Rodentia > Cricetidae > Onychomys > Onychomys torridus. Next base: position 65,491,568 of record NC_050458.1, on the reverse strand, counting down.
CGGTTCTCCCCAGAGCAAGGGTGTTTTTAAAAACCACTCCTCTGTTGTTCTTTTCCCTGTTAATATTCAGCTTATATCCCCAAGAGTTTAATGTATCAAATATTTGCAATAGATTCTTTTGTTCAGGAGGCTGAGCCGGACCCAGAGGGTGTTACGAGGTGAATTAGAGGAGCTCCTGTCTTCCGGAAGCTTAGAGTCTACTTGTTTGCCTAAGATATGCACGTCTGTGGGAACTTAGAGGGCAAAGACTGGGTGGAAGGTTTTCTAGTACAGGCAGAGTTTAAAATGGGAACATGGGTGGTCAGTAGTTCCCTCCGATAAGTGTAAGAGTGCCTTCCAGCTGAGGGAGGCTAGCAGGGCGTGACCTGAGCCTGCAGCTGAGGTAGAAGGAGGCTAGCAGGGCATGGCCTGAGCCTGCAGCTGAGGGAGAGGGAGGCTAGCATGGGCGTGGCCTGAGCCTGCAGCTGAGGGAGAGGGAGGCTAGCATGGGCGTGGCCTGAGCCTGCAGATCACTTAAGGCAGAATAGTGAGAAATGCAGCTGGATCAGGAGAGTGTTGGGAGAAAAGCCTAAAAGAACACAGGAGGGTTCTTAGGGAGGGCCTCCAGTTAGTGTTGTCTGCAGACTTTCTTCATAACTCCATTAGAGTCATTACACCTGAAACAAGGGTCTGGCAACCCTACACATTATCATTTAGCCCTACTCACATTACCTCAATTGACAGCATTAACTAAACTGCATTAGGCAGGGCTGGAGGATGGGGGGTGCTGTTTCTGGCGAAGGTTCTTGCCATCAAAGAAGTAGGCTGCATATTTTTAAAGATGTGTCCTTTCTACTCTATAGAAAAGTTAGGAGAATGGGTCAGGTGACCCTGGAACATGTCCCACCCACATTCACCATCTCCTTACATTCACTTGTTAGCCCTTACTTCTGCTCTTCAAGTATCTGAAATCTAGCTCGTCAGCTGCCTGGCCAGGCTAACTAGAGTAGAATTCTCAGGGCAGGACTTTAGGGATTGGTACTGTGAGCTTTCATTAGGAATAGATCATGAAGTAGAATTTAGCCAGGTATAGTGGTATACACCTGTAATTCCAGCTCTCAACAAGCTGAGACTAGAGTCACTGTAAGTTTGAGGCTAGCCTGGGCTACAAATTAAGACTGTCTTAAATACTCTAACAGACATGCATACAGATGTATTCTTTCAGCAGACATCTGTTGCATATAGACACATCTTGTTCCTCCAAGGGTCTAAGAACATCTCCACTGCGGTATGTGACCCAACACAGACACCTGTTGCTATAGCAACAAGTGACTTCAGGCCCAGAGAGATGATAAATATTTCCAGGTTATCTCTTTCACCTTTCCATCTAAGAGTTAATGGTGGGTCTGTGGTCACACTCTGAACACACCCAGTCCCATCTGATCTGGTAAGCTAAGCAGGGTCCATCCTGGTTAGAAATTGGATGGGACACCATCTGGGAATTCCAGGTGCTGTCTGTTTAGTCCTGGCTGTCCTGGAACTTGCTCTGTAGACCAGGCTAGCCTCAAACTCAGATCCCCATCTGCCTCTGCGTCCCAAGCACTGGGATTAAAGGTGTGCGCTATAGTCTTTGGGAAAAAAAAAAGCCGGGCGGTGGTGGCACACGCCTGTAATCCCAGCACTTGGGAGGTAGAGGCAGGTGGATCTCTGTGAGTTCGAGGCCAGCCTGGTCTACAGAGCTAGTCCAGAACAGGCTCCAAAGCTACAGAGAAACCCTGTCTCAAAAAAACAAAACAAAACAAAACAACAACAAAAAAAGCGATGGTGAGCAGATTCTCAGCCTTGGTGCCCCATGAAGCCCTGTGGCCTGTGCCCTTAGCTGTGCTCTGTAGTGACTCTGGATTGAGTTTTCTCGCTTCCCACCCCCACCTAAGAAACAGTAAGAGGGCAAAGGAAGGGAGGAGCAGCGAAAAGGAAGTGAGGACTGTGCGCCACCACCAAGGTGGTTTTGCAACTTTCTGGGGAAGAACTGTGTTTGTTGTTGGTGAGGGGGAGGGTGGAGCCAGGGAGGATGGGGACTGCACATCAGGGGGGGGGGAGGTAAAGAATGAGGTAGAGTTAGAGACCAACAAAGACAGACATGGCTGAAGGAAAGGAAACACCTGCCGTGCATAGGCAGGGAAACAAAACTAGACCCAGCAAAACCAGGCATGGTGGTGCACGCCTTCAATCCCAGCTCTCTGGAGGGAGGCAGGCAGATAGATCTCTGTGAGTTCAGATCTCTGAGTTTGAGGCCATAGTTCTGGGATAGTCAGGGCTACATAGTGGGACCCTGTCTCAAGAAGACAAAAACAAAACAATAACAAAAACTAGACACAGTTAGCAGGCAGCTAGAGGAAGCAGCCTGCATACATAGTCTCTTTTAATCCCTCAGGAGCTTCAAGACAAAAATATTTCACTGTGTATCCCTGGGCATAACTATCTTATAGCCAGGTAATAGGAAGGCCACGGTATGAGTTACTATGTGTCTGCAGAAGCCTTGTTTTTGGTTTTTTGAGACAGGGTTTCTCTGTGTAGTTTTGGTGCCTGTCCTGGATCTCACTCTGTAGACCAGACTGGCCTCGAACTCATAGAGATCCACCTGGCTCTGCCTCCCCAGTGCTGAGATTAAAGGTGTGTTCCACCACTGCCGGCAGAAGCCTGGATCTTAATCACCACAAAGAGAGCTAAGATGTGAGCAATATTAACCTCCCCTCTCCCATAAGACTGCAGAGGCGGGTCAGAGTATCCACACAGAGCCTTCTGCACAGGCCTAAGCACACAGCTCTGTGATTCAAATCCCTTCACAATGAGATCCCAGTCAACCTATCTAATTCCGTTCCCTGCCACTCCCCATAACACACCCTGAACGAGCCACACCCTCCCAGAAGACTGTATGAAGTTGCACACACACCCAGATGTTCTCGCTTGTTAGTCAGGACCCCTTTTTGCGCTGTCTTTATTCTGTCTCAGTCTAGCAGAACCCCACATCCAGGCACACCTGCCTCACCTCCTTCCTACTAACGTGACTGAAAAAGCAGAGTAAGTACCCAAGGAGTGGAGGATAGAAGGGAACAGAGACAGATGGATACAAAGAATTAAAAATGATGGAAAATCGTGCAAGTACCAAAGCGTCAAGCACTTGGGAGTGAGGGATGGGCTTGTTGATGGGATAAAGCAAGGAGAGATTAGTGTGAGAAAGGCGAACTGGTGCTTATCACTCACTTATTTACATTTGTTTTGTACTTACACAGCAGACAAAGTAGAGAAGTCATTAGGATATTCAGGAAAGGGAATGGGAGTCTGTAACAATTAACAGTGGGGCTTATTCAGGAATCTTTCTTTCTTCTTTTTTTTTTTTTAACTGCCTTTTTTCCTTTGTTTTTATTTTTGGTTTTTGGTTTTTTTTAAAGATTTACTTATTTATTATGTATACAGAAAAGGGCACCAGATCTCATTACAGATGCTTGTGAGCCACCATGTGGGAGCTGGGAATTGAACTCAGGACCTCTAAAAGAGCAGTCTATGCTCTTAACCTCTGAGCCATCTCTCCAGCCCCTTTCTTTCTTTTTTTAATTGAAGAAATTTTTCTACTCATTCTACATATCAACCACAGATCCCCTCCTATCCCTTCCCCCACCCCATCCCAGATTTACCCCTACCAACCTACCCTCCACCCCTTCCTCCAGAAGGGTAAGGGCTCCCATGGGGAGTTGGTACATTCAGTTGAGGCAGAACCAAGCCCATTCCCCCCTGTACCAAGGCTGAGCAAGGTGTCTAACCATAGTTAATAGACTCCAGAAAGTCAGCTCCTGTACCAGGGACAGATCCCACTGCCAGGGGCCCCTCAAACAGACCAAGCTACACAACTGTCTCCCATATGCAGAGGGCCTAGTCTGGTCCTGTGCAGGTTCCAGAGCTGTGGGTCTAAAGTTCGTGAATTTATTTGAGAATCTTAAAACAAGCAAACTAAGAGACAAAGAATAAACTGTTGCATAGTCAAGCCTGCTGAGAGGAATGTGGAGAGCCGAAGCTCACGAAGGGTCAGAGCACTAGGGACTGTCCCCACGCTTGAGTTACAGTGGTCGCTAATGGACAGTAATCTTCTATGCACTTTTAAAAATCAGTTTAAGAACTGGGTGTGGCAGCACGGGCCTTAATCCCAGCAGAGGCAGGCAGATCTCTGAGGTTAAGGCCAGTCTGGTCTACAGTTCCAGGACAGCCAGGGCTGCACAGAGAAACCTGTCTCAAAAGACAAACAAATCACTTTTTGGCTAGAGGTGCAGTTCAGCCCAGCACCGGAGCAAACATTCAAAACACATTGCTCAAATAATGAGATTCCAGAAAGATACGACTTATTTATCAAAAGAGGGGAGAGAGAGAAAGAGCGAGCAGGAGAGAGGGAGGGAAGAGAGGAGAGACTGTGATGGAGAATGAACAGGCAGACACAGACATAGACACACACACACACACACACACACACACACACACACACAGGTCTCCCACTTTGAGAAGAACCACAAACCTTGTTTTTGTTGGCAGTGGGTCACATTCCTGACCCTGCTGAGCTGAGGGGAGACTGGACCTTTAACTACACCCAAGTCCAACAGATAAGAGACTTGACTGTAACCCTGTGGCCTTTCTGTCTTTTACTCCAGGTTCTGCAGAAATTGGGGAAAACTGTAGAAACCAAAGATGAGCGATTTGAACTAAGTGCCAGCAACTTCTACCAACAACAGGTACCCTGGAGGGTGGAGGAGGGAAGTATGGAGGGTCGAGTCCCTGAAGACTCCAGAGGCAGGCATCTTATAGCCCTGCTGCTCCTCCTTTTCTCTGAGGAGCAAGGGACTCGCCTTGGCTGTTGCCCTGTTTGGTCCACAAGGGCCCACTCTTCTCTACATTAGCCAGGCATGGTGGCTCTCGCCTCAGCACAGAGACTGCTGAGGTTCTTGATAATACACAGGTTATTCACTTAAACGGCCATCTCATGGCGGTGCACTTCCAACACTATTGAGTCTCAGGTCAAATGGCACAGGCCAGGAGCACAGGACTGCTGGGCCCACACCAGACTCCAGCAGCTGTTTGCAGCCCCTACCCCATTTATTTCCCTATAAAACATATATTCATGAGCACAAATCAGAAAGTATATGCAGAAAGGGAACAAGCATGGTCACTTATAATCTCAGCACTGGGGAGGCCGAAGCAGGAAGGTCACAAGTTCAAGACTAGCCTGAGATACAAAAACAAAAATAAAGCTGGAGAGATTCAACGATAGAACCCACAGGGTAGAGGCAGGGAACCGAGTCCTACAAGGTGTCCTTTGATCTCCATGTTTTCCTTGGCTCTGACCAACCTACGTGTACACACACACACACACACACACACACACACACACACACACACAAAATAAGAAAAAAGAAAATGATTTTTAAAACAATGATTCTGTAGGCTCTAGCCATCCGTGTTTCATATCCTACAGTTGTGATATCTGGTGTATAAATATAATCTATTATGGTTAAGTGTGCAGTTTCTAAAAAGATGACTTTAGGGTTGTTTCTTCTTGGGGTTGGATTATACCAAAATCTTCTTAGTTAGTTGACCTGGTTGGCCTGGTACTAATTGTGCATCCCGGGCTGGAAATGGAACCGGGTCGTCCGGAAAGCAGCCAGTCTTGGTTGCTCCCGTGTCTCTCCACCTTCCTCCCTGAAGCATGTGTGGAGAGCAGAGCTAGTCCACAGTCGCCTGCAATTGATGTTCTGCTGGATGTGGTGGTGGTGGTGTTGTTTAATTTTGTTTTTTGAGACAGAGTCTCTCTCCATAGCCCTGGCTGTCCTGGAACTCACTCTGTAGACCAGGCTGGCCTGGAACTCGGAGATCTACCTGCCTCTGCCTCCCAAGTGTGAGGATTAAAGGCATGTGTCACCATGCCCAGCTTTTTGCTAGCTGTTGAATGTTTTCTGTAGATGTAGAGATGTGGAAGCTTGATTCGATTTAGGTTTTCATTTTTGTTTGGTAGCAATAATATTCATAGGTGTCCCTAAACTCTCCCGTCAGGAGTCACATCATGTCTCCCTTCACATATGATATGAATAGCTGTGAGTCATTACTGGTGAAGAATCAGCTCTTTATTTTCAGCATTTGAAATTCATTCTCTGACTTTTGCACACATGTATGTACTGTGTTTTGATCATTTCACCCATCCATTTCAGCTCCACATCAGCTGTCACACTCAGCTGCCCAGTTCTTCTAAGGCCTTCCCACTTGCCTGGGTTCCAGAGTGACCTCCATCGTTTTGTTTTGAGACTGTATCTCATGAAGCCCATTCTGGCCTTGAACTCACTATATAGCTGAGGACAGCCTTGAACTTCTGATCCTCTTGCTTCCTCTTCCTGGCTTCTGGGATTATAGCTGTGCATCACCACAGTCAGTTAACATGGTGCTGGTGTCAAGCCTGGCTCTGTGCACACTTGGCAAGCCCTCTCTGTCGAGTCCCCTCTCTAAGTATTGTTTCATTGCCTCCCTCAAGCCTCCCTCTACAGTACAGGAAGAGGTGTTTCTCCTCAGGAAGTACTGCATGTAGTGTTTTCCTTTGTAGTACTGACAACACTCGCTAAGGTTTGGGGGTGCCATCTGCTGTTGTTGTGCTGAGTGACTGAGAGGCCCCAGCAAGGACCTTCCATCCTGAGTCTGCTGGGACCCAGGTCTGCATAGCTGACTGCTTTGGTGGAGCTTCTGCAGAGAGTGGTTCGTTTTCGCAGGCTGGGGGCTGTCTGTATGATGGGGAAAGCACTAACTCAGGCTCTTTATGGAGAAGTTTCAGAGGGCAGTAGTGATGAGGTCAGCAGATCTGGAGATAGAAGTGGCTTTACCCTCATTTATAGACAGGGAACTGAAGCCAGAGAAGTGGAGTAACCTGCTAGTTGAGAACAGAGCCAACACACCAGACACCCAGCCAAGTGAGAAAACAGGGCTGGATTAATTAGCCTAGACATTTCAAGGGAGCATGGCCGGGTCTGAGAAATGAAATGGTGCTCAGGACTGGTTCCACCGCCCTGAAGCCCACCTCCGACGCCACCGCCTCCCTGTGTTCACTCCCATACTCGATCTCTTCAGAAGAAAGAACAGGGTGTAAAGAAAGAATGATATGTGGGGCTGGAGAGATGGCTCATTAGTTAAGAGTGATAACTGATCTGAAATGTTGAGCTATCTCCAACCCTTATATTAATTTTTATAACTTCAAAAACTCTTTCAAAGCCTTTAAAATCTTGATTATTGAGCTGGCAGGATGGCCCTGTGGGTGGAAAGCACTTGTTGCCAAGCTTGATGACGTAAGTTCAGTCTCCAGAACCCACACGGCAAAGCGAACCACCTTCTACCGTTGCCCTCGACCTCCAGATGCACCGGTTATTAGATAGAATTTTCCTTTTCCCCTTATCTTTTACTTTAAAAGTTCACTAGCCTTTCTAGTAATGAGAAGTCCACAGCAAGTAATTCCTGATGTACTATATAACATCTTTTAGGTTTCAAATACTCGTCTCCTGAGCTGGTTTGCTCTGACCCATAGGCTGGCCTGCAGCATACCTTTGAAGTGGGCCACACCTTAGTTCTCTCCCACGTCCCAAGTCAGGCTCCAAATGTTGGCCATCTGGCCTTTCACGTCCTCTCCTTCTTGATCCTGGAAACTGGAGTTTACTCACACAGAAGAGAGGAGAGTGCAGGAGGAGGCTATAAACAGCTCAACGAGGAATAACTGAGGAGCACAGCTTAGGGTTTGCCCTCAAGTCAGCATGGAGGAAAAGTTAGATCCCTTGCTGGCAAGTGGCTGAGTGGGTACCGGCCAGGCAGGCTCAATGTCCTGAGGGCAATATCCAGAACCCACGTTAAAGAAACAAATCTGGGGGCTGGAGAGATGGCTCAGAGGTTAAGAGCACTGGCTGCTCTTCCAGAGGTCCTGAGTTCAATTCCCAGCAACCACATGGTGGCTCACAACCATCTGTAATGAGAGTATACATAATGAATAAATAAATCTTTAAAAAAAAGAAGAAGAAACAAATCTGGATGTAGTGCCACACATCTATAATCCCAGCACTCTTGTTTTGTCTTGTTGGTTTTCTGAGACAGGGTTTCTCTGTGCAGCCTTGGCTGTCTTGGAATTCACTTTGTAGACCAGGCTAGCCTCGAACTCGGAGATCTGCCTGCCTCAGCCTCCCCAGTGCTGGGATTAAAGGCGTGCGCCACCACTGCTCAGCTAATCCCAACACTCTTACAGTGATATGGGAGGTGGACATAGGAGAATCACGAGTATGATTCCGTGGAGTGTGGAGTACTAGCCTGAGTACGTAGTGAGGTAGAAACAGCATGAGAGACTTCACCTCAACAAAGTAGAAGGTAAGACTAACTCTCAAAAGTTATTCTCTGATCTCCACACATGTGACAAAGCACATGTCTGATCACACACACTTCACAAGACACTCACATACTTAATAATAATAGATTTTTTTTTTTGAGACAGGGTTTCTCTATGCAGCCCTGGCTGTCCTGAAACTCACTCTGTAGACTGGCCTTGAACTAACAGAGGTCCGCCTGCCTCTGCCTCCTGAGTGCTGGGATCAAAGGTGTGCACTACCACTGCCTGGCAATAAATAATTTTTTGAAAATTTCCTGGGGCTGGAGAGATAGCCCAGCAGTTAAGAGCACTTGCTGTTCTTGCAGAGGACGGGGTTTGGATCCCAGCACATATGGCCACTTATAACCATCTAAACACCAGTACCAAGGAATCCATCACCATCTTCTGGCATCTTTGGACATAGGCAGCACATGTACATATAGACAAGCAAGACATTAATTCACACATAAACTGTTGTAAAGATTTCCTGTGTGGATACAGAAGGGCAGCCTTATTTAAGAGCTATTTAATATGAGGAAACACTTCTGGCAGGGATTCCTAGTTTCTGTTTTCTAGAGGGACATAAGAAGCAGAGAATAGGGCTGAAGAAATAGCTCAGTGCTGAAGAAGGTACCACTCTTCTGGAAGACCGGAGCTCAGTTCTCAGCATGCACATCTGATGGCTTACACTTGCTGTAACTCCAGCTCCAGGGAGACCTGACTCCTCTGGCCTCTTTGATACCTGCACTCAAGTTCACACTCATAGGTGGACAGACAGACTATTAAAAAGACTAAAAATAAATCATTGAAGAAGAAGAAGGAGGAGGAGGAGGAGGAGGAGGAGAAGAAGAAGAAGAGAACATCTACTATTTAGGAAGCTGAGGCAGGAGCATTGTTGCAAGTTCAAGGCAGCCTGGACTAAGAGGAAAGATTTTTGTCATTAACAGCAACAAAGCAGAGGCTAGGAGCAGATGTCAGAGTCGCAGCTGATTCGTCAGCTTGAGCTCTAACTCCACCTTCCTTCTCTGGCTCCCCTTCTTTTTAAGGAAGAGAGGGGAAAGAATCCCAGCACTCGGGAGGCAGAGGCAGGTGGATCTCTGTGAGTTCGAGGCCAGCCTGGTCTGTAGATGGAGATCCAGGACAGCCAGGGCTGCACAGAGAAACTGTGTCTGGGAAAAAATAAAAGAGGGGTGGGAGAGGAATAAGAGACAGAATTCAGCCCCAAGAGCAAGGTGTGGACCTAACGTGGCAGATGGGCTTGAGTGAGCAGGAGAGGAGGAGGTCAGCCACGGCCTGGGGGAGGGGCGGATGAGGCAAGGGAAGGAAGAGTACATGGGAGGCAGGAAATGTCTGTGAAGGTTCAGAGAAGAGAGGGTCCTGTTGTACAGATGGCGGCGGCGAGGATCACCAGCAGCCACAGACAGGACACTCCTTCCAGGACTTGGGTACGGGCTCTTGTGCCTTGGAAAAGAGAAAAGGCAGAAGATAGGCCACGGGGGCTTCCTCTATCCCAGCTCATGTGTTGATCCCCAAGGGACGACCTGCAGCTTGCTGGCAGAGTGATGGACGGCAGCGCTGGTCACTGGGAATCCCTTAAGAAATTCCAGGCGTGAGCTCTGGCTTTACCGTGCTTTCCATGGTCTTCCAAGTAGATCTTGTTAGTTACCAAAGCTGCTCTTTGCTTCTAGGCAGAAGGCTACAAGCTGTACAAGGATCTGAAGAACTTCCTTAGTGCGGTCAAAGGTGAGTGTCCAGCCTAGATGACGCAGGAGCTGGGCCGGCTGAGGTGGGCAGAACAACCTGAGACTACATGGGCCTCAGAGTGACTTCCTATCCCAGCCCCGCCAGCTTCTCCTACTGAGAATCCTTCACTCTGACTTGTCACCCTGTGATTACATCATCTGCTTTTTGAGACACTTGGTGGTAGGCTGACTGAGTTCTCTCCTTTCAGTGATGCATGAGAGTTCAAAGAGAGTATCTGAGACCCTGAAGGAGGTCTACAGCAGTGACTGGGATGGGCATGAGGAGCTGAAGGACATCGTGGGGGTAAGGGCAGCTTGGGCATGACACTCCCCTGGGGTGCGCTCCCTCTCCCCTCTGCTGAGCTTCTGATTCCTGGAAAAGGGGGGACCGGGCTGGTTCGCTTTCTGTTGCTCAGCATCCACCTCTAAGCAGGAGATTGCAGCTGGTTCTCCCCTCTTCCCTCCCATAAGGTCACAGAAATGTCCCTTCCTTGAAGATGGGCTGTTTATGAAAAACAACTGCATGCCGTTAACCGCTCACTCGCTTGCTCCATGTCCCTAAGCTTGGGGCCAGGGCCTGCTCTTCACCCTCTGAATGCAGTTCCTTAGGCAGAGCCCATCTCTCTTCTGGAGACTCTGACATGATATTCCAAACATGTGCTGCAGGAGAGCTGGCTCTCTGCAGGGGGAATTTGGGTGTTTCTCTGGTGGGAGGTGGTCGTAGAGGCAGGTGCTCACCACCCTCTGCCTGGATCCCACAGAACAATGACCTCCTTTGGGAAGACTATGAAGAGAAACTGGCTGACCAGGCTTTGAGGACCATGGAAAACTATGTGGCCCAGTTCAGCGACATTAAGGTAACTCAGTCTGCTGTGGGACGGGGTTGGAGACAGTCAGTCCACACTAGTTAGAAAACACATCAGGTTTACTTTCTTAGACATGGAGCTGGGAGAGGGTTAGACAAGAGTCCAGGCTGACAGAGGTGCTGTGAGGTTGTGTTTACACTTAGATTTCAGTAAATTACACTTTGGGCTCAATTGATGAGTGGACCCAATCCAGCTAGGTCAAGGCATCCGTCTCTTTTTTTTAACCTTAAGATTTATTTTTCTTATATTCAATCATGTATCTGCCTGAGTGTTTGACTGGGGTGTGTGCACATGGGTACAGTGCCCCTGGAGCTGGAGGTACAGGTGGCTGTGACCCACCTGACATGGGTGCTGGGACTGAACTGGGTCTTCTGAAAGAGCAGAATGTCCTAACTGCTGAACCATCTCTCCTGCCCCAAAGCATCCATTTCTTTTATTTTCTTTAAACAGGATCTTGCTATGTAGTCCAGGCTAGCCTGAAACTTGCCATCCTCCTGCCTCAGCATTCTGAGTTCTGAGATTACAGATGTATATGACCATGCCTGGCTAGGGCATCCCTTCTGGATGTGAGAAACAGGTAATGGAGCTACAGATGTCCATTGTATAGAAGAAACTTAATATTATCTTCAAATACTTTAAATTCAGACAGGTGGGAAGAGCCAAAGTGTTCTAGAAAGCAGAATGAGAATTTAGGCAGGTGTGGGGCACACGCCTTTAATCCAGCACTCGGGAGGCAGAGGCAGGCGGATCTCTGTGAGTTCAAGGCCAGCCTGGTTTATAGAGCCAGTTCCAGGACCGGCTCCAAAGCTATACAGAGAAACTCTGTCTCAAAAAACAAACAAATAAAAAACCAACCAACCAAACAGACAACAACAAAAAAACCCCAAACCAAACAAACTTTTAAAATATTTTTGCTGTTTTTACTTGTATGTGTGTCTGTGTGCCACATGTGTGGGTCCCACAACATCCAGAAGAAGGCATCGGGTTCCCCGGTGCTACAGTTATAGGTGCTTGGAAGCCACGTGACATGGGTGCTGGAGCCAGACTCCATCCTCCCTGAGACCTGTGTTTGCTCTTAACTTCTGAGCCATCTCTTCAGTTGCTCTCAAAAAGTTTATTCCATTTATTCATTTATTTGCTATGCGTGATGTGTATGTACGTGCATGTGTGTGTGTGTCTGTGTGTGTGTGTGTGTGTGACAGCACAACAGTGTAGGTCAGAGGACAGCTTTTGGGCATCAGCTCTCTCATCTCCCACACTGTCTCAGCCATGTGACTCAGGCGGTCAGGGATGGAGGCCAGTACCCATCTCTCTGGCCTCAGAAGTGGGATTTTTTTTTTTATTTATTCAACTGAGTTTATTAATCATCTACTCTGTTGGCACTGTGCTGCTTTTAGATTAAGAGGAAGCTAACGTTGGCTTCCAAATTCATGTTAATGATTAAGCTTAACTTTTACGCTTAAGCTTTTCAGAAAATAAGATGAAATACACTCTGAGATAGTTTTCTGTTCTATGTCCAAGCAGAAGGTAAATTAATTACATCACTTTTTTTTTCTTTTTGTTTGTTTTGTTTTGTTTTTTTGAGACAGGGTCTTACTATGTAGCTGTCTTAGTTAGGGTTACCATGACTATGATGAAACACCCTGACCAAAAGCAGCTTGGGGAGGAAAGGGTTTATTTTTCTTACACTTCTACATCATGGTCCATCCTTGAAGGAAGTCAGGACAGGATCTCAAGCAGGGTGGGAACCTGGAGGCAGGAGCTGATGCAGAGGCCGTAGAGGGGTGCTGCTTACTGGCTTACTCCTCATGACTTGCTTGGCCTGCTTTCTTATAGAACCCAGGACCACCAGCCCAGGGATGGCCCCACCCACCATGGCTAGACCCTCCCCTATTGATCACTAATTGAGAAAATGCCTTACAGCTGGATCTATGGAGACATTTTTCTCAGCTGAGGTTCCTATTTCAGATGACTCTAGCTTGTGTCAAGTTGACCTAAAAGTAACCAGCAGAAAGAGTAGCCCAGGCTGGCCTTGAACTCACAGAAATCTACCTGCTTCTGCCTCCTAAGTGCTAGAAATTAAGCTCATGCACAACCACACCTAGCTTCCTCCTCCTTTTTTAAAGATTCATTTACTTTATTTATTTATTTGTGTGTGTGTGTGTGTGTGTGTGTGTGTGTGTGTGTGTGTGTACACGAGCACAGGTGCCTGACCACTAGAAAAGGGTGTCAGACATCCTAGAACTGAAGTTAGGGTGAGCCAACTGATGTGGGTGCTGGGAACTGAACCCAGCTGAGTCCTCTCTCCAGACCTCTGAGTTACTTTTCATCTGGAACTCACAGAGGCACTTCACGCAGGCTCATACTGAAACAGGCGTGAGGAGGCAGTAGATCATGGAGATCTCGTCAACTCCTGACAGATGAGCTGGGCAGGGTGGGGTTTGCTCAACACAGACTACGTAAACTCTCACTGCCCAGAACACTGCGATTTCCTTGTGCTTGGGTCTCTTAGGGCACCCCATGCTGGGCATCTGGTCTCTAAAGGGTGTTTGTGTGGGGCTTATAAGGCTGCCGAGGTTCAGAGAGATGCCCCCACCCTAAGCCACAAGGCCAGTACGTGGTACATAGCGCACTAAAACCCAGAGTCCTGACTTTCAGATTAGTGGGATTCTCAAGGTTCTCCTGGAAGATAAACCAATTTATGATGGGCTTGTAGGAAATTTTAAGTCTTAATACAGGTTTCTCTACCTGAGAATCCCTGATAGATAGTTTTCCTGAGATCATGGGGGACCCTGTTGCACAATTCAGTGGTGAGGTTCAATAATCTTTTGTTTTGTTTTGCCGGAGCTGAGGACTGAACCCAGGGCCTTGTGCTTGCTAGGCAAGCGCTCTACCACTGAGCTAAATCCCCAACCCCGAGGTTCAAGAATCTTGTTTCTCTGCTTGGTACTCGATTACACATCCTGGCCACTGGAAACTGAGTCACATCTATACCCTTTCTCATCACCCTGGACTAGGAGAAAATTGCCAAGCGGGGCCGGAAACTGGTAGACTATGATAGTGCCCGACACCACCTGGAGGCCGTGCAGAATGCTAAGAAGAAAGATGAGGCTAAGACTTCCAAGGTAAAAAAAAAACCCTGCCCCTCCCCCGAGTGGTAGCAGGCCAAGATGAGTGCAGGAATGATGGATCCCTGTGTCCTGAAGGAAATCTACTTTCCTCTGCCTTGTTACTTACTGTAAGGGCAGTCGGAGTCTTGCTGAGGAGGACTTGAGTCTAGGCAAGGAGAGGAGAGGCAGGTGAGGGTGATGGAGGCAGGTGGGGGTGATGGAGGCAGGTGGGGGTGATGGAGGCAGGTGGGGGTGATGGAGGCAGGTGGGGGTGATGGAGGCAGGTGGGAGTGATGGAGGCAGGTGGGAGTGATGGAGGCAGGTGGGAGTGATGGAGGCAGGTGAGGGTGATGGAGGCAGGTGAGGGTGATGGAGGCAGGTGGGGGTGATGGAGGCAGGTGGGGGTGATGGAGGCAGGTGGGGGTGATGGAGGCAGGTGGGAGTGATGGAGGCAGGTGAGGGTGATGGAGGCAGGTGAGGGTGATGGAGGCAGATGAGGGTGATGGAGGCAGATGAGGGTGATGGAGGCAGGTGGGAGTGATGGAGGCAGGTGGGAGTGATGGAGGCAGGTGGGGGTGATGGAGGCAGGTGAGGGTGATGGAGGCAGGTGGGAGTGATGGAGGCAGGTGGGAGTGATGGAGGCAGGTGGGGGTGATGGAGGCAGGTGGGGGTGATGGAGGCAGGTGGGGGTGATGGAGGCAGGTGTGGGTGATGGAGGCAGCCTCTAGCCCCTTTTTATCCCCCAGGCAGAAGAGGAGTTTGGCAAAGCCCAGGCTGTGTTTGAAGATCTGAATCAGGACCTGCTGGAGGAACTGCCTGTTCTGTATAATAGGTAATGACTGACGTTCAAGGCGGGCCAGCTGCTAATGGAGCACAAACTCACCTGCAGCCCTGTTCCAGAGTGGGATGTGGGTGGAGCCTCAGCCCTGCCACTAATTTGCTGTGTGATTAGGCAAGCATCCTTATCTCTCTAGACTTGTGACACAAATAACCATCCTTGCCCCACCAGCTTTTCTGGGTTTGAGGACAAGGTATTGGTTAGGTAGGAGAGATCTTGTCTAACAAAGCGCTTTGTCATTCACATGGCAAGGACATACCTTCATTGCACAGAGGTGTCTGTTTTAAACCACCACGGTTCACAGGCGTCCAGATTCACATAGACCATGGATGGCATGGTGACCCGCACTAACAAACCTGTCAGCACATCATGGAAGACAAAAGTGTTTAGATTTAAAGCTTCCGTAGTGGAGGAGAGGCAGGGACTGAAACCTGACTTGTATCTTCCTCTCATTGCACCAAGTTTGCTT
The DNA here is from genome assembly GCF_903995425.1 of Onychomys torridus. Lineage (NCBI taxonomy): Eukaryota > Metazoa > Chordata > Mammalia > Rodentia > Cricetidae > Onychomys > Onychomys torridus. The sequence continues at coordinate 65,476,139 of NC_050458.1, read as the reverse complement.
TTGCAAGATTGCAGCAGGAGAGCTGAGTTCAAGGCCATCCTGGTCTATGGAATTCCAGGACAGCCAAGGCTACACAGAGAAACCCTGTCTTAAAAAAAACAAATTAAACAAAATTCTGCACAGCAGTTTCTATATTAACACCCCAGAAGCCCAAAACAGATAACTTTAAAAAAAAAAAAAGAGGGGGGGGGTCTCACTCTGTAGCCCTGGCTGTCCTGGAACTCACTCTGTAGACCAGGCTGGCCTCGAACTCAGATCCACCTGCCTCTACCTTTCAAGAGCTGGCATGTGCCACCACTCCCAGCCAGATTACGTCTGTGTCAGCCTGGGCTAATATTGTCTCCCTTCACCTTTCTGCACTCCTGGCCCAGCTGCCATGAATCAGATTCCAGACCATCTGCATCCAGGATGCCTTTCTCTGGAGCCCTGTTGGTGGCAAGCTGGGCCCCCCACTGCCCTTAACCACACTTGTTTGTCTCCCTGTAGTCGGATCAGCTGTTACGTGACTGTCTTCCAAAACATTTCCAACTTGAGAGATGTGTTCTACAGAGAGATGAGCAAGGTGAGAAACCCCGGCCTCAGTGGGATTCTCTAGTAAACCCACAGTGGGCCTCGTTTACACTATGTATGTATGTATGTATGTATGTATGTATGTATGTATGTATGTATTTTGGTTTTTCGAGACAGGGTTTCTCTGTGTAGCTTTGGAGCCTGTCCTGGAACTCACTGGTAGCCCAGGCTGGCATTGAACTCACAGAGACCTGCCTGCCTCTGCCTCCCGAGTGCTGGGATTACAGGCCTGGGCCACCACAATGTCTTTAGATACTCGTGTTGGAGGCGCAGAGTTTGGCTTTATCGCCTGACGAAATGATCGTGTTGAGTGCTGTTTAAGTGCACATCTGTGCGCGCTATCAGAGCGTCTTCTCCATCGCCCTTAACTGACCGAACCCAAGCTCCTGCGTGGACAAGGAGGTTAGGCCTGTGCTAGGGAGTTGACGGGAGAGCAGATCAGGGAAGCCCCTCGCTGCTGCTAGCGAGTCGGGAGAGCTGTTGGAGCATGAGTCATGTTCTCAGGTCGGTGCTCCAGAGGAGGACCAGTACCCGTGAGAGGCAGCCATAGAACATGGATTCTGTTTCCGTGTTATAGTCACGGACGGCCACAGGTTCCCTCCACCGTTTACTGCTAACTGAGGATTTGCTTAGTGAATGTTAACATGAGCTTTCATGTTAACAAGACCCCGCCTTCGGAAAGCTGCCTTTGCTGCCCTCAGGGCACAATGGACCAAGGAGAAAGGGAGTAGCGTGGGCCAGATGGGTAGTGCTGGGGGATGAAGGCTGCTGGACAAGGATCGGGAGGTTTTGATTGGGAACGCTGACTGGGGAGGGAATGCCATGGGCTCCCGTGTGTCTGGCATCTCTGCTTTCTTCCCGGCTCCAGCTGAACCACAATCTCTATGACGTGATGAGCAAGCTGGAGAAGCAGCATTCCAGCAAAGTCTTTGTGGTGAAGGGACTGCCCAGGTGAGCGATGGGACTCTGGACAGACTCGGCAGCCTTCCCCACGCCCACACCAGGCCTGCCTCTTGACTCCTGGCCATTGTTTACTCTGCCCCATGGAAGTTATTTGTCTTTTCATCAAGTGTTTCAGATATAACAAAGATGGAGAATAATAGCAATCACATGCCTACCACCAAACTCAGGCGACCAGCTGCTGTAGCCGGGCACAATGCCACACTCCTGGCTCTTGGGAGCCTACGCCAAGATAGTCATAGATTTGAGACCATCCTGGCCACATAGTGAAACAGAGTCTCAAGCTGGCCTGTGCTGCAGAGTGAGACCTTGTCATGGGGAATGGGATGGACAGAGGACTACTATAAACATAACTGAAGCCCAGTGTCCCTTCCCTTCTGCCCCACCCCCGCCGAAGGTGGCCATGTCCTAAATCCAGGTCTTGCTGTGTCTACATATGTCTTTCTTTTATTTCATACATGTATTCACATGTAAGAAAGATATCTACACATTTTTTCTTTTTATTGCACTTTTTTATTTGTTGTGTGTGAGAGAGAGAACACCACAGAGGTACCTGGAGAGGTCAGAGGACACGTGTGGAGGTTAGTTCCCTCTTTCTCCCGGGTGAGACCGGGGATCCGACTCAGGTCATCAGGGCGCACAGCAAGAGCCTCAGAGCCTTGCCAGCCTCATTTAAACTCTACATAATGGACTTTTCCGTCTGTATTTTCTGCAGATGCTTGAGCCGGGGTCTCACTAGTTGCTCAGGGGGGTCTCCTCCTCCTCCCGGGGTCTCAGGTCCCACTGTACTGCAGCTTCTCTTGTGTCCTCCGTGATCTTGAGAGATGGATCCTGTTTCTCCCTGTCACTGGCTTTGCTTTCCCAGCTGGTGGTGCCACTGTGTACACGTTCGTGACTCATGGTGTCTCCTAACTGCCTTTTGGGTGACGACGTTCCAGTTTTTTGCCGTTGCAAATACTGTTGTGATAAACACATCCATCTCTCTCCCTGAATTTCTTTACCGTCTCTGTGGAATGGATTGCTAAGGCACAGGGCCCGTCAGTGGGCTTCATTAGCCTCATTAGATGTTGCCAAGTTGCCCTTCAGAGTGATTGCCTCCACTTTTTGGATCCCCTGGAGTTTGAGTTAAAGGCGGTTGTGAGCTACTCGGCATGAGTGCTGGGGCCAAACTCAGACCCTCGGTAGGAGCCGCAGGTGCCCTCAGCAACTGCCTGTCCTTCTTCATCATGCCCCTTCATCCTTCCAGGCCATGGCGTGAGGTGGAATTCTTTGCAGCTCCAGATTGCTAGCTCTCCTGAGTGGCCTTTGGGGCTGCTGGAGAGCTCGGGGTTCCTGCTCTGTGACACCCCGTTGATTCTTTTCCTGCTTTTCAACAGTTTAGCCTTCCCTGAAAAAGCAGTTAACTACACACATTGTAAATATCTTTTCCTTGACTTCTTCCGTCACTTCTGTGTGTTCTGTCTTTTTCCTTCATGGGTTCTTCATCGTGGATAGTGGCCCTTGAATACGACTGCTCGCTCTCACCGAAGTCCTGAAGGCGCATTCAGCTCCTTCTGTGATGAGGTTTGATATGGGTGTTAGGGATCTAAGGGCAAAGGAGACCTGGCCTTCCCGAGTGTGCTTACAGGATGGTGCTGGCACAGGAAGCCTGTCTCCATAGGCGGTGCTGACTGGGCACTGAGCCAGCAGGACTCAGCAAAGATGAGTGATGGCCTGTGTGCAGATCCTGGTGAAGGTTTCAGGGTGGCAGCGAGACCAGCCTTGCGACCAGAGGAAGAACGGGGCTCATATTGAGGGAGGATTATAGACTTCAAAAACAGTTGCTAATGGGTCAGTGTAGACACCTTGGTAGACATATTTTCTTTTGTTACAAAAACTATTTTTCTTTTCTCCAGCACTGAAAGTCAGAGTTCTCTGTCCATTCTCCCCAAATTTATTGTCAACTCCATTAATGTCCCAGGATGCTGAAGAGATAGCAACTCTTTTCTTGTTTTCGGCCTTCTAAACTTACTGTTGGAAAGCCTCAGATCACACAAAGCTTCCCCCATCAGGATTTGAAGCAGTGTCTCTCCTGCCCTGCCCGCACAACCAGGACACAGCAGGGTCGGAGCAGGTCAAACTGCGTGTCTCCCGGGTCTCTTTCTTTCCATACTTGTATAGAACTGAGATTGTGGGGCAGATGGAACCGTGTGGTACTTTTTACTTCATCTTCAGTGTGCGTAACTGACAGTTGTACCCACTTTCTTACCACTTACACCGCACTCTTCTCGTGGGTGACAGTTACTGTGGTCATTTAGGTAACAGCCATTCTGTGACTCTTCTGAATCTGAATGCCCTTCCTTCTACAGCAGCAGCAGACGCTCCTTAGTCATCTCTCCCCCAGTTCGAACCTCTACAGCCTCCAGCCCTGTGACCTCGCCTACCAGCCCCTCGGCTCTCTCTGTGACCAGTGAGAGTGAGTCTGTCTCAGCAACAGAAGTGCTGACCTCTCACCCCGTAGATGGAGAGGATAGCTGTGAGGGCAAGGAGTCCTTAAAAGATGAGGAAGTGGAGGAAAGCCAGTCTGAAGCAAGTTCTTCAGAGGAGGAAGAGCCCCTGCCAGCCTGCAATGGCCCCACCCAGGCCCCACCCTCTCCTGCATCCCAGGAGGAAGCTGCCCCGAGTTTCCCAGCTCCGCCCCTGGGCAGAGGTCAGACCCCAACGGAGCAGACCTCCCCCTCAGAAGTAGTCCTCCGCACCCGCACCTCGAGTGAAGGAGCTGAGCAGACCAAAAAAGGAGCCTCTATCCAGAGGACATCGGCACCCCCTAGTCGGCCTCCACCACCCAAAGCCCCTCCGAGCCCCAGGCCTGCCTCGGGCAGTGGGCCCTGCAGCCCTCCAGCCTCTGGAGAGGGTTCACCCCTCAGCCCCAGGGCCCCCTTAGAAGCCTCTTCCAATCCAGAAGCACCGGAGAAGCCACTGAGAAGCCCTGAGGCCGTAGAAAAGGAAAGCACCAGCTGTCCAGGCCCAGAAGAACCATGTGCCTCCTCCCCTGCGAGCCCTGTCCAGGCAAGCGAGGCCCGCTGGGCCTTTTTCTGTTTTATTTGGTTTGGCTTTTTAAGCTTTCGTTTCAGTTTTTGGAGACAGGGTCTCTCTCTGTAGCTCTGGTGTCCCAGAGCTGGGTGTGTAGACCAGGCTGGCCTCGAACCCACAGGGATCTGCCTGCCTCTCCTCCTGAGTGCTGGGATCGAAGACTTGCACCACCGAGCCCAGCTTTAATAAAAGTATTTTGATCTTGGCTTAAGCCTAAGGTTTAAGAAAGAGGGCCACTCAGACAGACAGTTAAGGACGCTCAGGAACACAGGTGTGGGCTTCTTCGAGAGAGTTGCGTTTTGTTTGTTTTATGTTTTGTCTTGTTTTTAAATAATTTTTTATTTATTTTTATTTAATGTGCACTGGTGTTTTGCTTGCATGTATGTCTGTGTGAGGGTGTCAGATCTTGGAGTTACAGACAGGTGTGAGCTGCCATGTCATTGCTGGGAATTGAACCTGGGTACTCTAGAGGAGCAGTCAGTGCTATTAACCGCTGAGCCATCTCTCCAGCCCTGTGTGTTTTGTTTTTTTTAGATAGAAACTCACTACATAGCCCTGGCTGGCCTACAATTCTGGAGCTCACTATGTAGAACAGGCAGGCTTCGAATGCCCAATGCTCCTGCCTCTGCTTCCCCGAGCACCACCATGCCTGGCTTCTGTTGGGTCTTTGTTCCTTTGCTATAGTCAAACTGCTCCAGAGCCAAGGAACGTCATTATTTCATGTTCTCCACATTTCTAGATGGGCTGGGGACACAGGTTAGTCTGTAGGACATGTGAGTGCTTGTCTGGTGTGCACATATGTGGAGAAGGAGGGAGGGAGGGAAGGAGAGAAGGAGGAGGGAGGGGATTGGAGGGGCTTTGGGTGGTGGAGGCCGACTGGGCGTGTTGAGAGAGAGAGAGAGGTGGGGGGGGTGCCTGCATATAAGTCTGTACACCATTCGTGTGTGTGCCTATGTGTCAGAGCGGGCATTGGATCCCCTGGAACTGGAGTAACAGATGGTTGGGGGCTGCCGTGTAGGTGCAGGTCCCCTGGCAGAGCAGCCAGTGCTCCTAACCACTGAGCCGTCTCTCCAGCCCCTATTTAAATCATATGGAAAGCTTATCGTAAGGAAGAGAGAACTGGGCTGACAAGATGGACTAGCAGTAAAGTGCTTGCTCTGAAAGCTGGAGTCTAATCCCTGGGACCTGCTGTGGAGGGAGAGAATTGACTCCCTGAAGTCACACGCGCACACACACACACACACACACACACACACACACACACACACACGCACACACTGACAAACACACAGACACACACACACACACACACACACACACACACACACACACACACACGTAAATAAATGTAATAAAAAATTGAAAAGTGGATGGAGCTGGGCACGTTGGCACATGCCTGGATCCTGGTGACAATACCTAAAAGATTAAGGCAGAGTGCTCCAGAGTTCAAGGCCAGATGGTTACTTATAACAAGATCCTGCCTCAAAAAGTCGAAGCAAGCAATGAGGCTGAGAAAAAAAAAAGAAAGAAAGAAAGAAAACATGTTGGGAAGGGAGGTACACAAAGGCTGACAGGAAAACAGACTAGGATGGGCTGCCTTGAAAAAATGGTCTGTGGTCAGCTGCATTGTAGAGGGTCACGTGAGATGACTTACCAGCCGCAGTCACCAAGCAAGCCCATACAATAGTCCAGGCACTTTTCTGGAAGATGGGTTAAGACATTGAACAGTGGTTTGGTATTTAGCTAAATTAGATTCTTGCCTGGCATGCATAAGCCCTGGATTTGGCACCTAGTGCTCCATTAACCAGGCATGGTGGCACAGGCCTATAATCCCAGTACTTCGTAGGCAGAGGCAGGAGGATCAGAAGTTCAACGTCACCCTCAGTTATACGGTGAGTTTGGAGCCACTCTGGGCTACGTGAGACCCCGTCTAAACAAATCAGTGGCTGGAGAAGAAACATCTCAGCAATTAAAAGCACTTGCTGTATAATCATGAAGACTGGAGCTCAAATACCTACCTCATCCACATAACAGGCTGAGCATCAAATGTAGCCTGTGACCCAGCTCCAGGGGAGGGGAAGTGGGGCATGATGGGAAGATCCCTGGGGCGTCCAGTCAAACCTAAAAGCAGTGAGACTTGTCTAGGGAAAGGCTCTCTGAAGACAGTGAGCTGATAGAGAAGGGTATCTGCAACCTCCTGCTTTATACTGGAGAACACACACACACACACACACACACACACACACACACACACACACACACACGTTTTTAAATAGCAAAGAAAAAACAGAAAGAAATTAATAAAATTTAGTGGTGATAAAAGATAGGAAGAGCCGGGTGGTGCACGCCTTTAATCCCAACACTCGGGAGGCAGAGTCAGGTGGATCTCTGTGAGTTCGAGGCCAGCCTGGGCTACCAAGTAAGTAACCCTGTCTTGAAAAACCAAAAAAAAAAAAAAAAAAAAGATAAGAAGAAATGTTAAATGGGAAAGGACATAGGAAACACGGCCTAAATTGCAGTTTTAAAGAGAGGGGGCCAGAGAAGGTGACATTTGAACCATGAAAAAGGCCAGGACATGGGCCATATGGATATCTGAGAGAAGAGAATGAGATTCCTGATACCCCTTAAGTAATACCATCTTACTCCTGCAGCTTGGCCAGGCTACCTTGGGAGACTTCCTTGTCTGAGACAGGGTCCAGGTTAGCATTCAGTTACCTGGCAGTCTGCCGGGTAACAAAGGTGCAGGACCCTGGCCAGTTCTAAATAGTAGGATTAGAACAAGTGTTTGAGCAGGTGAAGTACGGCCATGTCTCACTCTTCTTCTTTGAAAAATCACACTCAGAGATGAGGATGTACGGCTCACTGGTGGAAAACTATCTAAGCATAGGCAAGGCTCTGGGTGTGATCCACAGTGCGTGAAAAGAACAAAGATTCCAAATTATTGTAATTAAACAGTTTTTAGTTATTTTATGTGAAAGAGTGTTTTCCCTACATGTATATCTGTGCACCACTTGTATGCCTGGTGACCATAGAGGCAAGAAGGGGCTGTCAGATCCCGTGGAATGAGTTGTAAAGGTTGTGAGCTACCATGTGGCTAGTAATTGCATCTGTTTTTCAAAGGAGGTTTTTTGGGGATCTTTTTTGTTTTTTGTTTGTTTGTTTTATTATGCAGTGTAATGTCTGCGTGGGTACCTACATGCCAGAAGAGGGCATCAGACCTCATTATAGATGGTTGTGAGCCACCCTGTGGTTGCTGGGAATTGAACTTAGGACCTCTGGAAGAGCAGCCAGTGCTCTTAACCTCTGAGTCATCTCTCTGTCCCTCAAAGGAGGGTTTTATAGTGTGTGTATTACTCAGTTGATGGAATCAAACTCAGAACTTACGCATGTTAGGCAAGTACTCTACCACTCTGACCTATGCCCCCGATCAGAGGAGAAAGCATGCTTGACAGTAAGTGTGAAGGTCCTCCTGACAGGGTGCTTTGGCAGTGCTGGCTGTGGCCTGGGTTCCTCACTTTCCCCATTATGGGGGCTCCGTGGTAAGTAAAGCCTGAGGACCTGAGTTGGGATCCCAGCACTACGTGAATGGTGACATATGGGAACTGGAGACAAGAAAAGCCCTGGTGTTTTGTGACCACTCAGTCTACCAAATTAGTGAGCTCCAAGTTCAGAGAGACTCTGCCTCAAGGGGCCAGGAGGACCACTTAGCAGGTGAGGATGTCTGGCACTGAGACTAATGACCTAGATACCTAGGGTCACATGGAGGAAGGAGAGAACCCAGTCCTCTGATGTGTACACCATGGCATGTACATACACACACACACACACACACACACACACACACACACACACAAAACCCACTAAAATGTAATTTTAAAAAAATAAGAGAAAAAAGGTAGAGAGTGATAAAGGGAGTCACTCAGCATCAGCCTCTGGCCTGCACATGCACACACACGTGTGTGCTCACACACACACACACACACATGTGCAGACACACTAAAGACATGATTAAGCCTCTTGCCTCTGCTGATCTGTGACCACTTGTTGTTAGGATCACTTACAAGTGAGTGCTGCAGTATGGTCCTGAAGACAGTCTCAAAGTGACCGTAGTGGCTGGAAGACTCCCTCATATGCAAGAGCAGCCACACAGATCACAATCGCAAGTTGTGTCTGGTCATGGGAACAAAATCTAGAACCAAAGACCTTTCTGGCCAGCGAGTCATGTCGCCCTTCAAATCTTTTTTGTTTTTCTTTTAATCTGTAAAAGAGCACAGATAAAAGCCCATCCTGATGCTCCAGGGAAATGGTCTCAGATATTCACCCTTTGTGTTGTTTATGACCCTTGGAAAATGTAGGACACAGAGGACCTTCCATGGGAGACTGGGGACGCTGAACTATTGCTCACTGACAGAACTGTTGCTTTTGTAGGACCAAGGCCCTGAGCCTCACCTCTGTGCGGATCCAGGAGAAAACAGCATCACAGCACCCGAGCCTCAGGAAGAGGTAAGGAGGTCTGGGGACAGCCGAGTCAGTGGGGTGCTTTCTCAGCACGCAGAAGCCCTGGTTCACTCCTCAGCACTTCCTTAAAAAGGTATACAGAATATACAAAAATAGACGTAAACTTACTCACATATGCAGTGCAGCACAGTAACTCAGGATCTGAGCCGAAATGGTGACGTAACATGGAGCCTCAGATTCTGTAAGTCCCAAGAAACACCCAAGCAGTTCTTGAAGTAAAGTAGAGAAAGAGAAAGAGGTGGGCCGGGCAGCAGTGGTGCACACCTTTAATCCCAGCATTCTGGAGGCAGAGCCAGGCGGATCTCTGTGAGTTCGAGGCCAACCTGGTCTATAGAGCGAGATCCAAGACCAGCGCCAAGACCTCACAGAGAAACCCTGTCTTGAAGAGAGAGAGAGAGAGTGAGTTGGAGTTTCTACTCCTCCTGAGTAGGGCAGCATCTAATGCAACCTCGTTTACCTCCCAGGCATTGACAAGTGAAACTGCACAACTCTGAAGAGAAACGAAGCTACGTAACCCCATCTGCCCAGAGAAGTCCAGGACGCAAGCCACACCCACTCCATGTTCTCAGGCAGTGAGTGCTTCCTTAGCCTCGGACCTGTCTTCGCTGGAGTCTGAGGAGCAGCCATAGGGAGAGGGAACACTTGACTCAAGGTTGGAGCATTAATAAAAGCAGGGCTGTAATAATGCTAACGCCAAGCATCTATAGGCATGTCCACGCATTCTCAGAGGAGGACATATGTCCAGCTATCCACTAACTTGGCAAAGACTTAAAGATTTTCAGATTACTGAATAAAGTGTGATTATGACTAAGTGTGGAGTCTTGCCCTGAGCACTGTTTTCTACTTAGACTCCGGTAATGATTCCTGCCCCGGGTTCAGAAGGGTTTAGTCATACATCTGAGCCCTGTTCACTAACCTCCTGGCCGAAGGCTTGTCTAAGTGCCTCTCCGTCCCAGTGAATTCCTCCAGGAGCAGACACTGGGAAAGGGCTCTCCTCCAGAGCCGTGTGTCACCTGTACGGTCTAGTGCCGGGAGAGTCAGGACCTGAGCCAGATAGAGGCAGCTACGAACACAGGAGGGAGGTGTGGACAGGACCGTGGTGGGGACGACACTGATGCAGAATCAGAGTCCAGTCCCCCATCCCCCCGTGGTGTGTCCCCCCCCCCCTCATCGCTTGGTTTCAGTGCAAACTTCGTGTAAACACAGTGACCCTCAACTCCTTCCTGTCACCAGGCTACCTTTGTTCTCACTCGCTTTTTTTTTTTTTTTTTTTTTTTTTTTGAGACAGGGTTTCTCTCTGTAGCTTTGGAGCCTTTCCTGGAGCTTGCTCTGTAGACCAGGCTGGCCTCGAACTCACAAAGATCCTGCCTCTGTCTCCCAAGTGCTGGGATTAAAGGCATGCGCCACCACCCGCTAGCCTTTTTTCCTCTCCCCTTTTGATCTTTTGAAACAGGGACTCATGTAGCCCAGGTTGGCCCTGAACCTCTGCTCCTCTGCCTCCACCTCCACATCCTAAGATTACAGGTGTGTGCTGTCATGCCCAACCTGCCTTTGTTCTTGGTCCGATGGACAGTCACCAGCCACTGTCTTTCCTGAGCACGGAATGAGGACCTCCTCGGCCAAGGACAGCACTAAGTACCAGAGAAACACAGTGAGGGGGGGGCCTAAGACAGTTGTGAGAGTGCTGGGCAGACCCGCAGGTTAACGTGCTCACAGGAGGACACACGGTGAACAGGAGCAGACCCGCAGGTTAACAGTGCTCACAGGAGGACACACGGTGAACAGGAGCAGACCCGCAGGTTAACAGTGCTCACAGGAGGACACACGGTGAACAGGAGCAGACCCGCAGGTTAACAGTGCTCACAGGACACACGGTGAACAGGAGCAGACCCGCAGGTTAACCGTGCTCACAGGACACACGGTGAACAGGAGCAGACCCGCAGGTTAACAGTGCTCACAGGACACACGGTGAACAGGAGCAGACCCGCAGGTTAACCGTGCTCACAGGAGGACCAACGGTGAACAGGAGCAGACCCCGCAGGTTAACAGTGCTCACAGGGACACACGGTGAACAGGAGCAGACCCGCAGGTTAACAGTGCTCACAGAGACACACGGTGAACAGGAGCAGACCCGCAGGTTAACAGTGCTCACAGGAGGACACACGGTGAACAGGAGCAGACCCGCAGGTTAACAGTGCTCACAGGAGGACACACGGTGAACAGGAGCAGACCCGCAGGTTAACGTGCTCACAGGAGGACACACGGTGAACAGGAGCAGACCCGCAGGTTAACGTGCTCCACAGGACACACGGTGACAGGAGCAGACCCGCAGGTTAACGTGCTCACAGGACACACGGTGAACAGGAGCAGACCCGCAGGTTAACCGTGCTCACAGGAGGACACACGGTGAACAGGAGCAGACCCGCAGGTTAACAGTGCTCACAGGACACACGGTGAACAGGAGCAGACCCGCAGGTTAACAGTGCTCACAGGAGGACACACGGTGAACAGGAGCAGACCCGCAGGTTAACAGTGCTCACAGGACACACGGTGAACAGGAGCAGACCCGCAGGTTAACGTGCTCACAGGACACACGGTGAACAGGAGCAGACCCGCAGGTTAACCGTGCTCACAGGAGGACACACGGTGAACAGGAGCAGACCCGCAGGTTAACAGTGCTCACAGGAGGACACACGGTGAACAGGAGCAGACCCGCAGGTTAACGTGCTCACAGGACACACGGTGAACAGGAGCAGACCCGCAGGTTAACAGTGCTCACAGGACACATGGTGAACAGGAGCAGACCCGCAGGTTAACCGTGCTCACAGGACACACGGTGAACAGGAGCAGACCTGCAGGTTAACCGTGCTCACAGGACACACGGTGAACAGGAGCAGACCCGCAGGTTAACAGTGCTCACAGGAGGACACACGGTGAACAGGAGCAGACCTGCAGGTTAACAGTGCTCACAGGACACACGGTGAACAGGAGCAGACCCGCAGGTTAACAGTGCTCACAGGAGGACACACGGTGAACAGGAGCAGACCCGCAGGTTAACAGTGCTCACAGGACACACGGTGAACAGGAGCAGACCCGCAGGTTAACAGTGCTCACAGGAGGACACACGGTGAACAGGAGCAGACCCGCAGGTTAACAGTGCTCACAGGAGGACACACGGTGAACAGGAGCAGACCCGCAGGTTAACAGTGCTCACAGGACACACGGTGAACAGGAGCAGACCCGCAGGTTAACAGTGCTCACAGGAGGACACACGGTGAACAGGAGCAGACCCGCAGGTTAACGTGCTCACAGGACACACGGTGAACAGGAGCAGACCCGCAGGTTAACCGTGCTCACAGGAGGACACACGGTGAACAGGAGCAGACCCGCAGGTTAACAGTGCTCACAGGACACACGGTGAACAGGAGCAGACCCGCAGGTTAACCGTGCTCACAGGACACACGGTGAACAGGAGCAGACCCGCAGGTTAACAGTGCTCACAGGACACACGGTGAACAGGAGCAGACCCGCAGGTTAACAGTGCTCACAGGAGGACACACGGTGAACAGGAGCAGACCCGCAGGTTAACAGTGCTCACAGGACACACGGTGAACAGGAGCAGACCCGCAGGTTAACAGTGCTCACAGGACACACGGTGAACAGGAGCAGACCCGCAGGTTAACAGTGCTCACAGGAGGACACACGGTGAACAGGAGCAGACCCGCAGGTTAACGTGCTCACAGGACACACGGTGAACAGGAGCAGACCCGCAGGTTAACCGTGCTCACAGGAGGACACACGGTGAACAGGAGCAGACCCGCAGGTTAACAGTGCTCACAGGACACACGGTGAACAGGAGCAGACCCGCAGGTTAACCGTGCTCACAGGACACACGGTGAACAGGAGCAGACCCGCAGGTTAACAGTGCTCACAGGACACACGGTGAACAGGAGCAGACCTGCAGGTTAACAGTGCTCACAGGAGGACACACGGTGAACAGGAGCAGACCCGCAGGTTAACAGTGCTCACAGGACACACGGTGAACAGGAGCAGACCCGCAGGTTAACGTGCTCACAGGACACATGGTGAACAGGAGCAGACCCGCAGGTTAACAGTGCTCACAGGACACACGGTGAACAGGAGCAGACCCGCAGGTTAACAGTGCTCACAGGACACACGGTGAACAGGAGCAGACCCGCAGGTTAACAGTGCTCACAGGAGGACACACGGTGAACAGGAGCAGACCCGCAGGTTAACGTGCTCACAGGACACATGGTGAACAGGAGCAGACCCGCAGGTTAATAGTGCTCACAGGAGGACACACGGTGAACACTAGTTTTGAGAAGTTATTCAAGGTTAATCTTGAGAAACAAGTCTGCCAGTTTCACTTTCTGAAACTGACTCCAGCAGGAAGCTGGGGAAGCTTGCTTATCTGGACCCTCCGGTTGCAATGAAGCAATGGAGGACACCTTGACAGGTGGGCAGTTCACAGGGCTGAAAGAACAGCTCGGTGCAAGAAAGACCAGCCCAGCTCATGGAATCTGTGGAGGGTGGGGGTCTGCTGGCCTGGCCGCGGTTGTAGCTACCAGGCACCTACCTGGACCATGTCCTCTCCAGATCCTCCAGTACAGTGGAGAAAGGCCGGCTGGTTCCTTCTGCACAGTGTGCCTTTCCACAGCAAGGAAACGGGAACCATGGCTGCCACTGCCAGGGCGGGGGGCAGCTTGACATCACCGTTTCTATGATGATGAATAGCAAAGTGGGGGGGTGGTGAGGCCGGCCTTTTACAGATGATGGTAATTACAAACCACTGTGATTCTTACTGTTAATGGGTATGTGCATGGGTGGAGGCTTATCCAACTGTACAGGACTATTATGGACTGTTTATTATACATCAATTATGTCCTGAGCTATAAACACTAATTCTAGGGGGCCCACAGTCCCCTAACACAGGACACAGAATTTTAGGTTATGTACAGGATTTCCCAGTAGGTGTGTCCACTCGGGAGCTGGGGCTCTGTGTTTCTATTTGGGAGTGATTGTTTCTATTTTACTTACATGTATAGTGCATAATCTAGCAAAGGGAGAGGCTGGTAACTGAGTTATTTTTTCATCATTCAGGAAAATGCTTCCCTAATCAATGCCTCCCAAACCCTTTGATACCCAGAGGACTGTGCCCAGAGATGTGCCCGGCTTTCTCCATCAGCATGCAGTCACCCCTGCAGGGTGGTGGGCAGTCTTTCCTTGCCCTGTGATGAACTTGTGGAGTACACAGTGGCCACCAGGATGAGCAAGCAAGAGAGTCCAGGGAGAGTCCAAACCCCATCTAGGCATACTTTCCTGGACCCAAACCCTTAGGAATCATTTTTCTAAAATCAAGACCTGTTATTTTTGTTTAAAAACCATGTCCTTCACAGGTTCTCTCTAATCTGTACTATACTTCAGGGGTCAGGGAGTGTGTATGCTTCCCAAGAGAGAGGTTTTCAAATGACCCCACTGCCCGCTTTTACTAGCTTCCCTAGAAAACATGCCCTCCTGTGGCATTCCGAATCACCACTTCGAGGTGTACCTGGGGGTCGTCGGAGGGTAGAGTAGAAGCTGGCAATGCAGGCTCCTCCTGTGCTCCTCCATAGTCACCATCTGGCTAAACCCTCGGGGCAGCAGATGGAGCTCAGTTGGTAGAGTGTCGTCCAGCATGCACAAAGCCCTGGATTTGGTCCCCAGCACCACATAAACCAGACGTGGGCATACACGTCAGCCCAGTCCTCAGGAGATGAAGGTAAGATAGTCGGAGATTCAAGTCATCCTTTGCTACATGCTGCATAGAAAGGTTTGAGGCCACTTTGGGAAACATGAGACCCTGTCTTTAAAAAAAGAAACAAACAAAACATCTGTGAAATCCAGCTCAAGCCTTCGGTTACAGGGCTTTGGCTTTTTGCTTTTGTTTTGGTTTGGCTTGTTTGCTGGCTGGCTCCTTCCCAGACAATGGGAACTCTTTCGGGGAGTGGGCCACAGCCAAGTTGTAGGAGTTCCAGTCTGTTGGGAGGGAGAAGTCTGGAGCTGCTACAGCAGAGGCACAGCTGGAGTGGAAAACGCACTCAGTTGTGAACGTGGCACTTTGTTGGCATGTGACCCTACTAGCATCTCCAAGGAGGCCGGGGAAAAGGCCCATATGCTTAGTGAGGGTGGACAGTCTCAGCTGGGAAGCAAACTATTTATCCAGACATTGTCCTGGAAAAAGGCGAGCTCACGGAAGACCACCACCCCAGCAGCCCCACACACAAGCCACTCAAATGAGGTGAAGATGAATATCGCTTGTCTCCTGCCTGCCCTGAGGTCCCTGGAGGTCTAGGGACAAAAGCCTGGTTGCTCCAGTTTCTGAAGCTTACATTTCATCCTTGGAGAACACTGGAGGTCCACATGAGGCTACAGCCATTATCTGTCCCCACGCCTCTCCACAGAGGACTGACGACAGATGCCCCCAGTTCCTGACGGTCTGGGTAAGAGGACTAGAGCTGGGTGTGATGTACCAACCTGGAACCCCAGCACCGCCACAGCTGAGGCAGCAGGACAGACTGAGGCCAGCCTGTGACGCAGAGAACCAACAGACATGACACAGTTGGATGGACAGGGTACATCCAAGAGCGTAACACACAAATACTTACCAAATTCCTCACTCTATGCTAAGTCAGGTGGTACTCAACATGTGCATATTGAATGCTTTTTTCCTGCAGCCTTAAGCTTTTTAATATGTTTAAATGCCTATGGGAAAATCATATATCAGTAAACCTTTGAAAAATATTTATTATGAGTTACACAGAGCCACCCTGTCTTGAAAAACAAAGTAACAAAAAAAGAAAAATAGTATTTGTGTGTGTGCACGATGTGTGTGTGCGCTCAGGCAAAACATGCATGTGGGGATTAGAGGTCAACTTTGTGAAGCTGGTTCTGTCCTCCATCGTTATGTGGTTTCCAAGATGGAACTCAGCTGTCAAGCTTAGAAGGCGAGTGCCTCATCAGCCCCAGCAAACAGTACTTTATGCGTGCCTGCATTGCCGGTGGAGGTCAGAAGAGGGCTTCAGATGCCCGAGATCGGGATTTCAGATGGTTGTGAGCCGCCATGTGGATGCTGGAAGCTGAGCTCCCAGACCTTCTCCAGTTACCCTCGGCCCCCAAACAAACATTTTAAGGTTGTATTTTAAAAGAATAAAGACACTTATGAGAGCCAGGTGGGATTGGTCAGGTCCGAACCTCAGTGGGTAGCCCAGATAACACTAGCCAATGTTGACTGAGCACATAATTACGTGCCAGGGGAGGGTTCCATCAACTCGTTCCAGCCCCACAGTAACACTGCGGATTCACCCAGCTTTGCCCCAGAAGAGAATCAGAAGTTAACTTGTGTTAGCTTACACAGCGGGGCCAACTCCAGAGCCCGTGTTATATAGAATTACGTCCTCTTAGTCACTCAGTTCCTCTAGTTAATTTTGGAGCATTTCCTGCCACTGATGTGAGTCAAGCGGCAGCTAAGTGCAGCACGGATGAATATTTATATGAAGACGCTTGCTCTGGGCTAGAACCTGGGTTGTGAAAGGCTTGACAGGAATGACCACTTTCAGCTCCCATTTCAGGGATGAGGAAGCCCGACTATCGAGGCGTTCAGGAATTTGCCCACAGCCACTCAGCTGGCAAGCGGCTGCGCTGGGGCTTTGAATCCTCACCCAGATCTGGGCCACACCTCTCGCCCTCTCCGCGCTCCGCGGCCTCCCACGAAGGTCGCACGCGGAAGGCGCAGGTGGGGCCTGGCTGCTCGCCCCGCTGGGCTCGCCCGCGCGCCTGGGCCCCGGGAGGTGCTCCCGGGGAAGTCACCCTGCAGTCGGGGACACCGGCGGATCCGCGCGGGGGGACCTGCCACCGCAGGTAACCGCGGGTCGCTCCCCGCCCCCAGCCCGCGGGCGGTGCCGACCCCCGCCGAGCCCGGCACGCGGGAGGGGCGGCTCCGGACAGTGGCCTTTCCTCCCGGGGGAACCTGCCGAGGGCGGCCCCGCGCTCCTTCCTGTCCCACCCACCGCGGCCCGGGCTCGGCGGCCGCTCGGCGCGGGGTCCCGGGCGCGGCCTGGGCGAATCTCGGCCGCTCCCACCCCGGCGAGTTCAAAAGGACGCGCGGCGACCGGCCCTGCCCCGCCGCCCGTCGGACTGGAAAGGTGAGCGCGCGGCCGGGGAGCCTGGGGAGCCCGGGAGCCGCCGCGCCTGGAACCGGACCCGGGCCGGGGAGCGCACGGCTGCGGGGATCCTCGACGGCCGCGAGGGCGCGGGCCCGGGCTGCGCGGGGTCCCCGGGGGAGCGCCGCGGACCCAGTGGCCGGCTCCGCGGCGCTCCCGGCCCTGGAAGCCCAGGTCATGCAGGTGGCCGAGGTACCCGGATCGCGTTGGCGCGGAACCCGCTGGGCTGCTCAGTTGCCGACCCTCGCTAACTTTCCCAGGCCTGGGGAAAGGGTCGCCAACGTGACACGCCCCATATACTCCTGGGTGGGGATATGTTCTCGGGGAGGGATTTGCTTATGGAAATTGATATGATCCTCCGGGAGAACCAAAAGGAAGAATGAGGACACATCCAGGGGGAAGGGACTCGGGAAAACCTGGCGACAAAGGCTCTCGTGGGATCTCCAGGCCACGAAACCCCAGGACCCCATCCACCGCGTTCTTTTCTGCTCTTCCCACAGATCTGACCCTGTGAGATACTCTCCCCTCGGCAACGATGACCAGCCTACCAGCTAC
Source organism: Onychomys torridus (assembly GCF_903995425.1). Taxonomy (NCBI): domain Eukaryota; kingdom Metazoa; phylum Chordata; class Mammalia; order Rodentia; family Cricetidae; genus Onychomys; species Onychomys torridus. The sequence continues at coordinate 65,458,245 of NC_050458.1, read as the reverse complement.
ACCTTCTCCTGGAGGTAAGCAATGGAATAAATGGGATAAGAGAACTGTTCAACAATCCCCACCCCACCCCACCCCACCCCACCCCACCCCACCCTACCCCTGAACCAGTCTCGGAATTCCGCGAGGTCCCAGTGTAGACTGGGAGACTGTTCTCCCTCCTTCCCGGGCTCACACAGGAAAAGGCCCCCGGAGGAAGCAGGATTCAGCTGTTGTGTGCCCTTTAGTGCTGGCAGGCTCTGTTCTAAGGTTTGGGCCTGGCCAGTTCCAGGCTCTGACAGTAACCTGGACTTAATACCTTCTTTTAAGCCCAAAGGAGCCCTTTTTACGTTCACCCCTGTAGCTAAAGGCAGGAAAGGATCTTCTAAAGGAAACTGCGAGGGCTTGGATGTCGTTTGGTAGTGTGCTTGCCAAGCATGGTTCAGTCCCCTGTATGGAATCAATCTTGCAAGATGGAACCCATTGCGATGGCTGCTGCCTTTGTCAGGAGTACCAGAAATCCAAGTTATCCTCAGCTATGTAGTGAGTTCGAGTCCAGCCTGGGCTACATAAGACCTTGTCAGAAAGAGGGGTGGGGCGGGGAGTGTTTAAAATGCCCAGAGGCAGGTGGTGGTGGCCTCCCCTGGAAAAGAGACCCTACCTTATAATTCACTTCTAGCACAATTCAGGTGTGCTGGGCAGGGGTCTCAGGTGGTGAGTTGATTCTTACTTTTCTTTCCTAATCAGGCTGAGTCTGGCCCACGCTGATATTTACATATTGATTGTTTCCACCTTGTGCTAGCCAGGGTGTGGGAGGAACACACCTTGATCTATATCCCTTTGTTTTCTTGAATATAGTCTCATTTGTCATGAGAACAAACGTTCACTTCGAGGGATACTGCTTTGGTTGATCTCAAGACAGGATAGAGAACCCCAGGGAAGGCAAATCTAAGGCAGTTTCTCCTGGGATTAGTAAATCTGAGGCATACGATTCAGACATATCTGGTGAGAAGAGGTGAGCAGAGAGAACAGACTTCCAGACCGGTCGGCAAAGGCTCCCTAGTAGGGCGGGAGCTATGCACCAAATTTTCTAGGTGAGGGTTGGTTCAGCCCTTTTGTGTCTATTTCACTCAGTTCAGCCTGCAAGGGTCCTCCATGTTGTAGCGTGTGTCAGACTCTCCTCCATCATGTATGTGTACATTTTGTTTAGCCACGCATAAGTGATTATCTGGTTGCTGTCTGCTTTCCATCCTGTTGGTTATACATCCAGATGTTTATAACCTCACAAATAGTGCGCAAAGGTTCCGATTCCCCTTGTCCTCTCCAACACTTGTTATTTGGGTGAGTGTGATGCTGGCTGTCTCTGTGTGAAGCTATGGCTTTGACTGTTTCCCGATGACTGGTGATGTCCATACTTGGTGATCGATCACCTGGGTGTCTTTGGAGAAGCGTCTGCTCACTACGCTCATTTTTTAAGCATTTATTTATTCATGTTGTGCACATGTATGTGCATGTGCTCATGTATGTTCCCTCTCCTCAGCTCACACAAGCTGTAACACACATGTGGAGGTGAGAGGACAACTTTTGGGGTCTGTTCTCTCCTTCCACCATGTGGGTTCCAGGGACGCAGGTTGTCAGGCTTGGTAGCTGGTGCCCTCTCCTGCTGAGCTGGCTCCTTGCCCAGGTTTTAACTGAGTTGTTGTTGTTGAGTTGTGTATTTGTGTTCTTGGTTCAATAAGTGAAGGGAGCGGGTTCCATACCAGTTCCCTGCTCACTGGGTCAGAGCAAACAGGCATCCAAGCGCAGGAGTGGAGAGCAGAAGAATCAGCAGGATTCCCTGCAGGGACACAAGGGTCCAGTCCTGGGGCACCCCTGCCTTCCTGTGGTGTTCCCTTCACATCCCCCCTCCTCAGGCAGGATTCCCTAAGGAGCCCTTCAGGAATGCTGGACCGCACCGCACCCTGAGGCTCTTCCTCTGTGCTGTGGACTCTTTCCTCTGATTAAAAGAAAAGTTTAAAATGTGTGGTTTTCAACCTTACCAGGATAAGACTATGGTAGCATTAATATAATAATGTTTGCCTTTAATCCCAGTACCCGGGAGGCAGAGGCAGGAAGATCTCTGTGAGTTCAAGGCCAGCCTGGTCTACAGAAATGAGTTCTAAGACAGCCAAGGGTACACAGAGAAACTCTGTCTCAGTAACCACCATCTCCCCCAAATATAATAATGTTTATAATGAGTACTTGTGGATGAAGATATTGTAATGAATAATTAATTGGCTGATATGGCAATCTTAATAGTATTTAAAAGTTCATTATCTTGATTTTTAAAGGAAATTTAAGTCATTAAAATGAAGTCATTAAAAGACATGTCTATGAGCCTCTGAGATGATTGTGGACCAAGGTGCTAGACCATGTGTCAGCCCCATTGCAAATAGGGCAGAACCGAGCCCTGCTGTGGGATCTCTGCCCACCCAACCAGGGAAAGCCTTGCCACCCCATAACCACAGTGGCTTCCTCCCAGGGGGTCCTCACCATGTACCGAACTTATTTCTCCACACACCAAGCAGGTTTTATTATTTTATCAAAGCAAAAACTGAAGTTTTCAGCGATCAAGAACACTTCCCAGTTTAAAAGAAAGATTTCCCATGGTGCAGCTCATCAGAGCAGAAGGCACAGGGCTTTGTGCCAAGTCAGAGCTGCTCCCAAGTCCTGTCCCCTCTTCATGGCCTACTGCTCCCCAGGTCTCCTTCACCCGGCCAGCCACCAGAGCACATGAGAGGCAGGGGAAAGGGACAGAATTCCAGAGTGGGTTCCCATGGAAAGGAGGATTGTGGGAACAGCCCCTGTCTGGGCAGGTCTAGAGCAAATAAGTGGGTTGGCAGCTTTAGGTGGCAGGGGATCTGATACCTCCTTGATAAGAGACTTGGCCTAGCCTGGAGACAAGACACACAAAGAAATCAGCTTGTATCTGGGTCAACAAAAAGAAAGGTGTGTGAGCGGATCTGGGCGGAGCCTTCAAGTTTGTGGCCCTCTGCCCTGGCTGCCTGCCTACTATGAAGGGGAGATGGAGTGTGGTATATTTCTTTCTTTGGGAAAACTTGATAGGAACTAGGGATCCAAGTTAAGGGCCGTACAGGTGCAGAACCCACACTAGCAGCAGGTACACCCATAGCCCACGTGCCTCCTTTGGGTACCAGGCATTCTGGATTTAGATTACTTTATTGTTGTTGTTGATGTTTTCATCTTAAGAGTCATAAATAACCAGTTGTGATCGAGTGTGCATGTAACTCAGAGGAGGCTGTGGACATGCCCTGGTTTGCAATATTGATTCAAGGGCAACTAAGGTCAACAAGGCACCTTGAGTCAAACCATCGTGGATAAACCTTGTGTTGAACCTTTGAATCTCCATAAGCCCTCCCCATCCTCACTCATAAGGATGATCTTGAACAAATAAAAGTTCCCAGAAAGGAACCTCCACCATCTCCCTGTTTCCTGCTGAGGTGTCCACCTCCACCATCTCCCTGTTTCCTGCTGAGGTGTCCACCTCCACCATCTCCGTTTCCTGCTGAAGGTGTCCACCTCCACCATCTCCGTTTCCTGTCCAGGCTCTCTGCTTTCTGTGACATTGGATTAGCTGTCTGCAGCTAATCCCTATCACTTCAAAGTCATGACTCTAGACACCCCATCGACTGTGCACTATGAATTGTTTGCTCTGTCTGAGTCATTCCTGAGTCCATACAGAGGCCTGCTGGCATTTCCCTATTCTAAAAGCAAAACAATCCGCTCTCTCAGGCTCCAGCAGCAGCTCCATATCTTTACTCATTTTTACAGAAAACCTTTGTAAGAGTATATACTTTAAACCCAGCACTTGGGAGACAGAGACGGGCAGATCTCACTGAATTTGAGGCCAGCCAGGGCTATATAGTAAAATGCTATTTAAAAAAAAAAAAAAAAAAAAAAAAGTTCAGTCATGGGGTCAGAGTGGGGATGCCTCAGTCACCATGCATGAGTACCCAAGTTCAGATCCCCAGCACTCAGGGAAAAAGCAGATAGAGCTAGCAAAGCCCGCCTGTCATTCTGGTGCTGGGGAGGTGGAAATGGGATCCCTGGGGCTGGGCTGCAAGACAGTCAGCCCTGCTAACTCCTAAGATCAGGTTCAGGGAGACACCTTGTCTCAAAAAATAAGATGGGGTTATATACCTGACATTGACCTTTGGCATCACACACACACACACAGAATTTATATTCTCCCTCCAGTTCCTTCCCTACCCTAAACCACAGCTTTGCATTCACCCAGCACTTGTCTTGTGAAGGTCATCTGTGGTAAATGCACAAAAGCCCAGGTGCTCGATTGATCTGGCTGTTGTGTACCGACCTACCCACCTGCGTGATCTCCCCCAGCCTCCTGTCTTGAGTATGCTAATGACTCTAATTTTTTTATAATTCATTTTTTATCTTACGTGCATTGGTATTTTGTCTGTGTGTCTGTCTGTGTGAGGTGGTCAGATCCCCTGGAACAGGAGTCACAGACATTTGTGAGCTGCCTGCCGGGTGGGTGCTGTGCTGGGAATTGAACCTGGGTCCTCTTCACCACTGAGCCATCTCTCCAGCCCTGACTTTTTTAAATTTTATATATGTATTTCTTACAGTGCTGGGGATCAGACCGGGGGCATGCACATGGTAGGCTAGTCCTCTACCACTGAGCCGTGTTCCCCAACCCACTGTTTTTGATATCTTGGATATCGGATAGGTAGTCATGTCCCGTCTCCGCTCTGCTCCTCCTGAGAGCACCCTCATCCCAGGTAACAGCATCTCTCTCTCTCTCTCTCTCTCTCTCTCTCTCTCTCTCTCTCTCTCTCTCTCGTTACTCAGGCCTCAGATGTGTGGCTCCACCCCACCTCCAATCCTGTCAGGTTTTGCTTCCAAACAGATCTGGCCACTTTCTCACCGAGTTCCTGGCAGACCCAGTCAAGGATTTCTGGTGATAGGAACAGGCTCCCCCATTTGGGTGTTTAGTGTGCATCAGTGTCTGCCTTCAGCCTGTCCTCCGAGCCGCAGTCAAAGGGATCCCTTAGAATCAATCTGTTTGGATTATGTGTTGCCGCCTAAGGCAACCCAAAATTCATTAGTTTAAAACAGCAGCAGCCGCTTGGGGTTTGAAAGAGTTGGGCTGAGCTGAGCACCTGCTACCCAGAATAGAGACCATTCACCTGGCGTGCACGAACCCAGGTTCAGTTGCCAGCCCTGCAAAACAAATCAGAATAGGTTATAATTCCTCACAGCTCTGGTGATGGTGTCTCCTGCACTCATGCATGGAGCTGCAGTGGACCGGAAAGTCCACGGTGCCCTCCCCCCAGGCCTGAGAGGTGCTGCTGGCTGTCAGTTAGCTGAGCCTGGGAACTTGGTTTCTTCCCCCCCAACACACTCTCTGTCTCTGTCTCTGTCTCTGTCTCTCTGTCTCTCTTTGTCTCTCTCTCTCTCTCATCCTCCAGTGGACCAGATTGAACCTCTTCAGGATATGATACTCTTAGGATTTCAAAAGTACAGTGTTTAGAATTCTGAGGTCCTCTGTCCGCATATGTTGCAGCATTGTCTACATTTTTAAAAATGGAGGGTTTTTTTTTTTTTTCACCTTTGTCTTATGTATATGAATGTTCTGCATTTCATGTGTGTGTGCCACACACACGCAGTGCCTGCTCAGTCCAGAAGAGGGTGTCAGATCTCCTAGGAACTCAAACCCGGGTCCTCTGGAAGAACAGTCAGGTACTTCAGCTGCTGAGCCGTCTCCAGCCCCCACGGTCTGATTTTAACAAGATCTGTAGAAGATGAACGGTTAACAAGCATGTCATGTAATGACCTTGTAACAGCTTCCAAGCGTGGACAGCTGCAGGCGTATTGCAGCCCACGGGCCCAGGTCCATGGCTTCATCGTCCATGGCTTCATCGCTCTCTCCCTGCTGATCCCTCCACGTTGCCTCCCGTGGCCCCTTTAAGATGCTGTGTACACTCCAGCCCTGGTGCCCTCCATCACTACAGACAGCCTAACCTTGACCTTGCTGTCTCAGCTGCTTGCATGGTTGCCCCTTCACCATCTTCCATGTCTTTATTCAGGCCGCCTCTCAGGAAAGTCCCCCGACTATCTTATTTAAAGTTTCAGCTCCTCCCCACGTCGCACCCTGCCCTCTCCCGGCTTGTTTTTCCACATATCTCCAGTCAGCAACCACCCCGCCATTCCTTTAACTTCTTTCCCCAATCCCATGGGCTCCCCTGTGCTTTACAGAGCCTGGAGCCTCCCTCTGGTCTTCCCTTGTAGTGTGTACATGCAGGGCGGGCATGGGGCGGGGCGCGTCTCCGAACACCACCTGTGCAGGCTGTGCTGGCAGGAGAATCACAGGTTTATTGTGCAAATCACAGTCTGGGCTATGCATCCTGTCTTTAAGTGAGGGAAGGGGACTAGAGAAATGGATCCGCGCTTAAGAGCACTGGCTGCCTTTCTAAAGGACCTGGGTTCAATTCCCAGAGCCACATGGAGGCTCACAACTTTCTGTAACTCTAGTCTTGGATCCAAAGCCCTCTTCAGGCCTCCATGGGTACTGGGCATGCACATAGTGCACAGGCAGACACTACGTACGCATACACATGAAAGCATACATTTTATGAAGAGAGGGTTTGGTTTGTTTGTTTGTTGGGTTTGGTTTGATTTGGTTTGGTTTTGGTTTTTCGAGACAAGGTTTTTCTGTGTAGTTTTTGGTTCCTGTCCTGGATCTCGCTCTGTAGACCAGGCTGGCCTCGAACTCACAGAGATCTGCCTGGCTCTGCCTCCCTAGTGCCGGGATTAAAGGCATGCACCACCACGGCCTGGCGAAGAGAGGGTTTTTAAACTGTGATTAAATCGTAGTAACAAAATGTTCTGTGTGTATCTGTGTTGCTGGGAACTGCACACAGAGCCATGAACACAGCCATACACACACTGGGCGAGCACTCTGTCCTCAGTCCATTCTAAACTTACAGTCTGTGCCATTGAAGGACATTTACCATTGACATTTCAACATCCCAAACTGAATCTCTACCTGTTAAATGTTCTGTCTCTCTGCCTCTGGAAATTGATTACTCCAGGTCATCAAAATCAATAATATAAATGCAATCATACAATATCTGTCTTTAAAACAAATAGGGTCCCCAGTGTGCAGCCCTGGCTGTTGTGGACTCTGTAGACCAGACTGACCTCTGTCTCTGAGATCCCTCTGCCTATCCAAGTGCCGGGATTAAAGTCTGTGTGCCACCAGGCCTGTCCAGTGTTTGTCCTTGTGCCTTGCTTACTTACCAGCAGGTTCTCCAGGTCCATCTGTGTTGTCCCACACACGGAATTTCCTCCCTCCCTTCCTTTATTTTTATTTTATGTGTGTGTGTGTGCCTTCAGAAGCCAGAACTAGAGTTCCAGGTGGTTGTGGGCCACCATGTGAGTGCTTGGAACTACACCCTGGTCCCCTGCAAAAGTAGCAAGTGCTCTTAAGCACTGAGCCGCCCCCACCCCCACCTCCTTCATTTTTTTAAGTCGGGATAAAGCTCCAGGTCTGCATCTGCTGCATTTTGTTTATCTGTTTGCTGATGGACATTGAGATTGCTTCCTCGCTGGGGTTCAGAAGCAGTGCTACTGTGAGCATCCAGTGACATCATTTCCTTTAAGTGCATACTCAGAAGTCAGACTGCATATTGGAGCTCTTTTTAAATTTTAGGGAACCTGTGAAGGTGATGGTTTGGAGGTGGATTTTTTGTGGTGTTTATTTTTTTGGTTTTTGTTTTTTTGTTTTTCCCAGAGCTGAGGATTGAACCCAGGGCCTTGTGCTTGCTTGCTAGGCAAGTGCTCTACCACTGAGCTAAATCCCCAACCCCACTGTGGTGGGTTTTTTTTTGGGGGGGGGGATTGTTATTTGATTTGTTCTTATTTTTGGAAACAGGGTTTTCCTTTATAGCCCAGGCTGGTTTTGAACTCTGAATCTTCTTGCCTTAGTTTTCTGAGTACTGGGACTTCAATGGATTTATTTTATTTTCATTTTTGAACAACTTAGTTGTATGTGTGCGTATGATGGGTGGGTGCAGGTGTGTATGTGTGTGTATGATGAGCGTGTGTGGGCAACACCTGTGGAGGTCAGAGGCCAACTTTGTAGAATCCGTTCTTTCCTGCCTCCTTATACATGTTCCGGAAATCAAACTCTGGTCATCAGATTTCCGTCACCATGCAGTGAGCACCTTTACCCACCAAGCCACCCCTGTCTCTGGCTCCTCGGTGGATTTACAGGCCAGGTGAATTTGCCTGTTTCGTTTGTTGGTCCGTGATCAGAACCTAGCACAGAGTACACACTCAATCACTCGGTTCTTACTGAATTAACTTTTTAATTAATTTATTTATTTAATGTTTTGGGGACAAGGTCTCACTATGTAGCTCTGTTGCCTCCTGAGTTCTGGGATTAAAGGCATGCACCACTACTGGCTATTGAATTCATGTGTTTAGGCTTTGAGACGAAACCTCTCTGTGGAGCCTCAGCTGGCCTTGAGCTCATGGCAATCCTCCTGCCTCAGCATGGATTCTAAGTGTGCCTCACCACTCCTGGCTTAATTTTTTAATTTCTCTATCAACCTGCACTCTGAACCTAAGAAGTCTGCAATAGTTTCCTGGTGAGGTCCTCATTCTGACTCAGTGTCTGCTGCCCCCAGTTCCAGACCCCCAAAGCAGGCCGTGGTAACTTGACCCCATCAAGCTCGCTGGTTTGCAGCCTCTGATGCTCAGGCGCCTCAGAACCCCCAGCATCAGGGACAGAGATCGGTAACAGGTTCTGTAAGTGCCTCCGGCTGTCATTCGGCCTTTGTGTCTGTACTTCCTGGGCCATTTCCTCTCTCTTCTTCCTGATTTGGAGACAAGGTCTCATTATGTAGCCCACACTGGCCTCAAACAGCTCACAGGCCTCCCAGTTGCTGGAATTACTGTCCTTGTGCCACCACACCCAGCTCAGCTTCTCTTCTCCTCAGTCCACTTCCTCACGTCCTGTGACCCCTGCTGCTCCCTACTGAAAAAGCCCTTCTCTATTTGGAGACAGACAGACGGGATCCTGCTTTCTGTCTCTAACCTGATACCTTCAAGTCCACACACGACACTTTTGAAACTGTTATTGTAATATGCCTGCCACCCTGAGCTGCATGGAGCTTCCCGATGCTGTTTTTCTAACCTGGGCATTTCTGCTAGAAAGCTTGATGTGCATTTTTTTTTTTTTTAAAATGACTCACATTTTGAAATCACACTGGAAATGAGAGGATTACAGGAAACACGGGAATGGGCAGACCATTAACACTTCTGAACCTTTATAATAGGCTCCAAGTAATACGGTAGCAACCTCTGTACAGATGTTGACTAGCATTTGAGCCTGGTCAGTCCTTTCCAGCTCTCCCCTGTGCTGGGAGACCCCTCATCTCAGAGCTTTCGCTTTTTGTTTTTGTTTTCTTTGAGACCAGGCTCCTTATTTAGCCTTGGCTATGTAGATAAGGCTAGCCTTGAACTCACAGGGATCCTCCTGCCCTTCCCTCTCTTAAAGGCATGCAATACCTTGCTCTGCCATTTCACCTCTAATAGAGACCATCTTCATTTAAGAAAGAAATCTGTCAGTCATGGTGGCACATACCTTTAATCCTAACATGCCAGGAGGAACTCTTGAGTTCCAGGCCCACAGCGACTACATAGTGAGACCCTGTCTCTAAATAAATAAATAAAAATTTAACAAAAAGTACATTTAAAAACCTTATTGCAGGGCACGTACTTACTTAGTTGGTAGAGTCTTTACAAACCCTGAGTTTTACCCCAGCCCCCAGCACTTCATAAAAACAAGCATAGGATGAGTGCCTCAATCACAGTACTCCAGAAGTGGAGGCAGGAGGGTGAGAAGTTCAAGGTCATTCTTGGCTAGAGAACTCCTCTCAAAGCCTTTATGGAGTCTCAGGGTTTGAACTCAGGTCGCCAGGCTTATACAGCAAGTGCCTTTTCCTGCTGAGCCATTTTGCTGGCTGTCATAGTTTAAGAACGCTATTAACATAATTTTTTAAAAATGTGTGTGTGTGTGTGCACACTGACATGTGTGTGCCCTTATGAGTGTCTGTAGAGACTAGAATAAGGTGTTGGATCCCCTGGAGCTGGAGTTACACACGCACACACTACAACTGAGCTTCATCCTAGCTCCTTAGGTATTCCCTTACTTTATTCACGTAATAGCCTTGTAATGTTGATCTAATAATTCACAGAGTAACAGGTGTGAGTGGACCATCGGGATGACAGCATTTGCCGCCAGGCCCAGTGACCCAAGTTCAGTCTCCTGAATCCCTGTGGTTGGAGAGCCTACTCCCTCAAGATGTCTTCTCACCTCTCATAAATTAGGCGGATCTCTGTGAGTTACCTTTCTAGAGCTTTATTGAGAGGGGTGGAGAGGGAAAGAGACAGTGTGGAGGGAGGAGAATATGGAAGGAGACAGTGCAGAAAGAGAGGGCACAGAGGGCACACCTGCTTTTTAGGCTAGGACACCGTCACAGGCTAGTGACATAATTAAGGACATAATTCTTATATCCCAGACTTTCACTTATTATAAAAAAAAAAAAAAAAAAAGCAGGTAGATGGGAATAAGGGCGTCGTTTCTCTCAAAAGCTGCTTCCAGCTGACTGGTGGACGTCATTTGGCTCTGGAAGGAATGGGGAAGGGGAGTCTTCCGAGGTAGACAGGTGTTGTGGGATACTTACTATCTGTCATCTCTTTGCTCTGGAGACATGTATCCCTCTTGGCTGTGGCGGGGAACCTTCTGTTTGACAAGATGCTGGTGATACAGAAAAAAGCTTAGAGAGAAAAGAATCATTATTTTATGTTGACATTTATCTGATGCAGATCTGGCCTGTCCAGATGGATTTTGAAACATGTTAAGCTTTATCAGAGACAGATTATTTTAAAGCACCTGTTTCCTTTACCAGTTTGGCATCCAGGAGACAGGTGATCAATTGTTAAAAGCATCTCACAGTTAATAGATGTTTACATTAAAGTCTTTTTTTTTTGTAGCGCCTAGACACTTTTGGGTCTGGAGGCGTAAATACCTTTTAGCTGTTACAGTTTTTTACTTGATGATCTTTGGACTCCAGTTCTGTGGTGGTCCTGTATCATTGGCTGAACAGTGAGTTCAGAACAGGGAACTGGGAAGAGAAAAACTTGTGGTGTATGAGAATTTATTTTTTTGGAATTAGAGACAAGGCAAAGATCAGGGCCCTGTCTGTATGCACATGAGAAACACAGGCAGTGGATTTGGAGTGAGACAATGAGCTCTTATCTTAGCTGGAAATCCTTTTTTATTAAGTAACTCTGAAAGTACAATTAAATCTGGTGAGGTGGGTAAGGCTGTCCTCTGTACCCGACAATAGAGAAAGGAGAGGTGACATCCCAAAACTCCCAGGACCAAGTCAGTGGCTCTGGTGTCCAGAAGAAAAAGGAACCCTGCTGTGTTCTGGGTTCCCTGCCATGTCTGTAGCCAAGCCTAGGTCTGCTGGAGGTCTTAGCTTGATGTACTCATGCGTCTTGGAGCCTGGGGGCAGTCAGCTGACTGGTTGTCTTTCTAGGCAGTACAAGGACAAGGCTGTTGATGACCTGGCAGGGCATTTGCTAGCCCGTGGCCTTTTTCTCACTTAAAACAGGGACCCAACAGCTCTCGGGAGTCAGCAAGTGCCAGCACTTGGCAATTTTGTTTTAGGCTTTTATCTCTTCCCTGGCACACCTTAAATGCCACAAATGACTCTTTTGCTTGTGGGGTCAGGAGCCTTGCTCTCCATATGCTGAAGTTTTAGTCGTGGAGGTCTGGGGAACAAGAGATGGATTTTACTTTGTGTCCTGAATATTTTTTTTCTTTCTGATGATTGCTAGCTTAAGGACAGCTTTTGGAAGATCTGCTAGGAGGCAGACTATAAACCTATGCTTTTGGAAGACTTGCCTGAGGCTATAAGCTGATTTTTGGTTTAAGAGACATCCTGACTACTGTAAACTTATTTGTATGGATCTTAGCTGCTACCAGACCCACCTCAAGGCAGTTGAGAATGAGTGGGTGGAGTTAAGGTGAGTTAGGATGAGAGTCATCGAAGCCGCTCAAGCCCGAGCATTTGAGCCTGCCCACTGCCAGTGGAAGTCTGAAAGAAAAGGTTGCCCATGGCAGACACAGAAGTGGGGAGGGAGAAGGGTTTAGAGCTTTAGCAGAAAGCTTGGGGATAAAGTAACTCTTTTATTTGCCCATTTGCTGGCAGAAGTTCCTGTGACGCTGTTAAGTGGCCAGATTATCGGTACCCGCCCCATCTGCCACTGTAAGTGGGTGGTATCCGCCCCTTTGTCTCATGGCTGCAGCCAAGAGAAAAATTAAAAATTAAAATAACAAACAGGGATCAGACTCCAATCTCAGGCATCCCCGGGAGTAAAGAGAGATCTAAGAATCAGCTCAAGTTATTGATCCTCTTTGTTAAGGGATGGTGAGGGCTGCGAATGCGCTGCAGGTGGTCCACCGTTGGACCCTAGACAGCATTGAACCCCTTGTCAGGAGTGAAAATGTGTCTGCCGTTGTCAGTGCAGCCCGAGGACAACCCCTGGGGTGTCTATCGCCAAGAATATAGCTCAGACTACAGCCAGGAGAACGGCAGACTCACTGTGAAGAATCATGGCGGTATCAGTAGTAGTTGCTGTGTAGGGGTCCAGCGGAGGCGAGGGATGTGCGTGCTCGTGGTCTCGTAGTCTTGCTGGATGGGGAGGAGGTGGTAAGCGGCAGCTGTCACAGCAGGTCCTCGGTGGTGTATCCAAGTCTGAATGGCACCAAATGATGGCGGCGCTCACGGCTGGCCGCCACCTGAGGCAGCCATGCCAACAGAGGAGAGTGCTGGATGTATTGGTGACGGAAGAGTCACGAGCCATAGTTACCTTTCTAGAGCTTTATTAGGAGAGGGAGAGAGGGAGGGGGGGGAGAGAGAGAGAGAGAGAGAGAGAGAGAGAGAGAGAGAGAGAGACCCCACTTGGAGGGGGGAGAATACAGAAGGAGAGAATATGGAGAGAGGGCACAGAGGGCAACACCTGCTTTTTAGGCTGGGACGCCATCGCAGGCTAGTGATGTAATTAAGGACATAATCCTTACACACACACACCCCATGGTGATATTTTATTTGTTCTGAAATGTGATTTTATTTGTATGTTAATAAATAAAGTAACCTGGGGATCAGAGCTAATAGCAAGCCATAGCAGAAGCCAGGTAGTGGTGGCGCACACCTTTAATCCAGATCACGTGACAGGCAGATCTCTGTGCCTTCAAGGATACAACCAGCATGGCGACACACGCCTTTAATCTCAATACCAACCATAGAAGACCTGGAGGTCTGTACAGACAGGCAGTGACGAGGAGGTCATGTGGCTGGGTTTACAACCAATGAGAAGGCAGGACAGAAAGTCAATAAAAAGACAGACACACAGGAAGTAGCTCTCTTGCTTAGGGAAGGACAGGAGCGGCAGTGAAGGGTAAGGTTTTCAGCTCTTGATTATTACTCTGACCTCTTGGGCTTTCATCTCTGCATTGGCTCTGTGTTTCTTATTGAACAAGACGGTTACGTCTACACCCCCCACCTCCCAACCTAACCAAAAAAAAAAAGTGTGAAGGGTTGGCCTGGCCTTGGGACTGGAAGGGCAATTCTTGAGGCTCTTGTTAGCCTCTGTGGAAAAAGACCCCTCAGCATTCTTGACCTGTGTGGGCCCAGCTCACAGCGGCTGATGTCACTTCCCCTGTGCACAGTGGTACCACATCAGGCCCTCAGCAGGAATCCTGTTCCCGCCTGTTGCTTGGACTTGGGCTCTGCTGAGAATTGTCACTTCAGTCCCAATCCTGGTGACAGAAAATACTGCTTCCTTGGAAGTCGCCCTGGCAGGAACACCAGGTCTGCCCCTGCTGGTACTCCTGTGCCCCTGGGGTGTGCTCTTCTGTTGGACTCTGCAGTGCAGAACAGCGTGACCCATGGGGTATGGTAAAGTGTAAGCACTGTGGAGCTGGTCCTGCTCTGCTCTGTTCCCAGCATGCCTAGCGTGGTTTCTGGCAAAGCCAGGTGGGACAGTGCTGTTGGTTTGCTAGTGCCTGCCCATCCTGCGGCCTCTCCCCCTCCCCCCTCCTTCCCTCCCTCCCCTCCCCCTCCGTCCCCTTCTCCCCCCCTCCCCCCCCTTCTCCCCCCTCCCCCCCCTTCTCCCCCCTCCCCCCCCCCTACTCATTAGGAATCCCATGTCTTGGGCTCTTGAGGGTTGTGATTATAAGTTCAAGCACTAGCCAGGTTCAATAAACTATTTGTTGAAGAAAATGGTGGTTCCAGAGTTGGCCAGCCTGCCCCGGATACCTCTATCCTGCAGTGACCTTTTATCAAGTTTCTTCCAACACTTCCATCAAAATGCTAACTCGGACAAGACTGTGGTATCACACGCCTTGAACCCCAGCACTGGGGAGAGAGAAGCAGGCAGATCTCTGTGAGTTCAAGGCCAGTCTGGACTATGGAGCAAATCTAGGCTCGCTGGGGCTACCTAGTGACCTGGACCTTTAAGAAGACTTGTCTATAAGGTCCCAGACCACAGTTTAGTAATGCCCTGACTCTGAGTCATGACTTGGGCCTTGGAGCTTAAGGGCCAGGCAGACAAATTCAGGGTAGGGTACAGGACACAGTGTTGGGGAAAAGCCCTGTGCCAAGTGCAGAGCCTGTCCTAGAAATAAAAGGTGTAGCAGGCTTGCTTTTGGGCCTCCAACCAGCTTCCAAACAAAGGCACTGAGACTTAGTGTTAGTTATGAGTGAATGCACAGCCTTATCTTATGCTTGTCCCACCAGCTCTTATAACTTATTTAACCTGTTTCTCTTCATCTGTGTTTCTCCCCATCTGTATGTGTGTCTTGCTGGCTGGAGGCTGCCCGGTTGGCCGGGGGCATCTCCCTCTCTTCCTCCCTTGTTCGTTCTCTCCCCTCATTCTCTTCTCTCCAGCCTAGATTCTCTCTCCTACTTACTCTCTCTGCCCACCAGCCCCGCCTATCTCTCTACTTCCTAACTACTGGCTGTTCAGCGTTTTATTAGACCAATCAGGTGCCTTAGGCAGGTAAGGTGAAACAGCAACCTGTCTACATAATTAAACAAATGGAGTATAAACAAATGTAACACACCTTTACATAGTTAAACAAATGCAGCATAAACAAATGTAACACATCTTTACACAGTTAAAGTCATATTCCACAACAAAAAGGATGGGGGCAGGGTAAGTATTACTTTATTACTTGAAAATGATGTTTTTAAAACAGGTGTGTAGGGCTGAGGCGATGGCTTGGTTGGCAAGGTACTTCCTGTACAACCATCAGCATCCGAGTTCAGATCCCCAGAACCCGAGAACCCGGGTAAAGCCAGGTGCACAGCGCACTTTTCTTTTTAAGATGGATCCTCACTAGCGTTGGCTGGCCTGGAAGTCACAGAGGTTCGCCTGCCTCCGTCTCCTAAATTTTGGGATTAAAGGTGAGCCATGCCTGGCTGTGGCGTTCACCTGTTGGCTCAGCACTCCTGTTATGAGATGGGAAGTGGAGACGGAATCCTCAGAAGGCCAGCTAGCCTGGCCTAGGCAGCAGGAAACAAAAGACTGTACCAAAGAGAAAAAGGGAGAATGGATACCAGAACTTGTCACTCGACCGTCACAAGTGCACCGTGCTATGCATGTGCCAAAATTCACAGATGTGCACACATACAGACGAGTACACCCCACACGCATGATTAAAGAGTCTGTAGGACACAGATACACTGATAATGCATGATATAAATACATGCATACACACACAATATTTGATGCATTCCTTAGACTGCTATATCCTTATGTCACTACATTACAACCCTATAAACTAGGTACTGTAGTCTCCCGTTAGCATCCCAAGTGATACCAGCAGAGGTTAGGTGATTTTTTTTTTACCCAAGGGTGTACAGTTTGTTAAGGATAGAGATCACATTTGAAAATCAGTCCAGGCTCAAAAGGCCCTATTCACTTTGTTTTATATTTGAGACAGGCTCTCCCTGTGCAGGACGGGCTAGCCTGGAACTCTGTATAGCACAGGAGGTCTTTGAACAATCATTCTCAGCCATGCTGGGATTACAGATGTGTCACCACACCTGGCAAGAACTAACCCCCTCTCCTATTTAAGTCAGAGTCTCACTGTATAGCGCTGGCTGGCCTTGAACTCTGAAATCTGCCTGCCTCTGCCTCCTGAGTGCTGGGATTAAAGGCGTGCTCTACCACTCCCAGCCAGCAACCCTTTGATTGCTTGATTTTTAAGACGTGGTCTTACTATGTAGCTCCGGCTGTCCTGGAACTCACTCTGTAAACCAGGCTGGCCTTGAACTCACAGAGATCTACCTGTCTTTGCCTCCCAGGTGCTGGTATTAAAGGCGTACACTAATATGTGCGGCTCAAACCTGTTTTTAACCATTGTATTAGGCAGAGAGAAATTCATCAAAATGTTGTCTTTTGGAAATGGTTTGTTTTAATCTTTGTGTCCAAAATTTCTGTTTGGAGTTTCTGTAGACTTTTTTTTTTTTTTTTTTTTAAGATTTATTTATTTATTATATATACAGTATTCCACCTGCATGTGTCCCTGCAGGCCAGAAGAGGGCACCAGATCTCATTACAGATGGTTGTGAGCCACCATGTGGGTGCTGGGAATTGAACTCAGGACCTCTGGAACTCTGGAAGAACAGTCAGTGCTCTTAACTGCTGAGCCATCTCTCCAGCCCTGAACTTTTTTTTTTTTTTTTTTTAATCTGTGTGTATTTGAATGTTTTGCCTGTGTGTCTGTGTGTATACTGCGTGTGTGCTTGCTGCCCAGAGGCTGGAAGTTCAGATCCTCTCAGACTGGAGTTACAGATGATGATAAGCCACCGTATGGGTGCTGGAGATAAAATCTAGGTCCCTGGAAGAGTGGCCAGGCTCTCCGAGACTGAGCTTTTGAACAGCGAAGGTAAAGTAACAGAATGGCGAGATGAGGACCTCACCGTTTCCTTTGCCTTCTGACTTCCCAGAACTGATGACCACGCCAGTCCTCCAGGCCCATGAGACCCTGTCCCCACAAGCTGAAGAGGCCAGCACAGCACTCATTGCAGGTAACAAAGCCAGCGTGCCAATCCTGGAACCCAGTGTGACGGCTACGGTTTTCCCCACAGGAAAAACCACATCAGGGGCCAACTCCATTGCGGGGCTCATTCTGGCATGTAGGTCTCACACATGCAGAGCTGTGCAAGCTGCGGAGACTTGACCAATGACAGGCTGGGAGTGGCCACGAGCAGGCTCTGGTGCACGTGGACGCTCAGCTGGAGTGCGTGGGTTAGAAGGAGGGTACATGTGGTTTGTTGAGTGGGTGAGGAAGAGCGGGGCAATCCAGAGAAACTCTCATAGGAAGCTATGTGTTTAAAATGTCCTTCCTGTTGGCGTAAGCTATTTATTTCCTTGGTTTCTAGCCTGATCATCAGGAACTGGTTTGGGAGGGAGTTAGGTTTTGTCAGAAATCCATGCACTGTGTGTTGGTAGCTAAATACCAAGAGACTAGTTGCCATGTCCTGGGGAAGCTGGGTTTGAGGGGACCCGGTGGAAGTGATGGCCTAATTCAGGTGGCCCAGTGAAGTGCTGAAACATGTCTCCCTCTCCCTTCCCAGTCGTTATCACTGTGGTGTTCCTCACCCTGCTCTCCGTGGTGACCTTGATCTTCTTTTACCTGTACAAGAACAAAGGCAGCTACGTCACCTACGAGCCTGCAGAAGGCGGTGAGCCCAGCGCCGTCCTGCAGATGGAGAGTGACTCAGCCAAGGGCAGAGAAAAGGAAGAGTACTTCATCTAATGGTCTCCGCACTAACACACTGACTCTGTAATTAGGGAACATTGCTCTGAAGCCAGTGAGTGGCATTAAGTGAGATGGCAAATCCAGTCACCTCCCTGGACACACTCCCCAACACCGTCACTGACTCCAGGGTCCAGGGACATGGAGAAAGCTGCTTATGACACCTATAGCTGGACCTTGATAAGTACAGTGTTCACAACTGGCCAACAGCGCGAGGTCGTGCCTGAGTTGAGAGATGTAGAGGGAGGTCACAGGCTGGTCCACTTTGTCCTCTCCTGGTTGCCCAGTAATAGCCCCAGTTTAGCTTCCTGGAGGCTCGATCCCACAGGAAGGGATGGGGCAGGAGGAATAGGCTTCTGAATGTTAGTTACTCTTTTGATCTGAGCCCTACCATTTCCCCCAACAGCCTCAAACTTACTGTTTTTTATCCAGATTAAACTTATTATGAAAGTCAGACTTTCATTTACAAGAACTAAATTTTGACTTGTTTCTGCTTAAACTTTTTACAGCATTTTCTTTGCTTATTTAACGTCTGTATGTGTTGTCTCTCAGTAAGAACTCTTAAGGGATGTTCTGAAGTTCCCAGAACAATCTCAGGAGTTTGTCCCAGAGAAGCATTAACTGTCCCATCAGAAACACATGACAACTAAGTGGGTTTGACCTTAATCCTGGCAAGGACCACAATTTCCCAGATCCCTGTGTATATACAAAAACCCTACATTTCCCACCAGTAAAGTTCTTTCTTTAGAAAGACTCTGTGTAGCCCTACCTGTCCTGGAACATGTTCTGTAGACCACATTGGCCTCGAACTCAGAGATCCACCTGAAACTGCCTCCAGAGTTCTGGGACTAAAGGAGTATGACACCACTGCCTGGCCAGGCTCTTTTCAACCCAAGCTTCTTGAATACTCTGGAATTAAGCTAGCCTTCATTCTGAGATATCAAACTCTAAGTGTAGATTGCAGATGCTGTAGTGTAGAGGTTGGCTTTTGCTTTGTGGGTTGGAGACATGATCTTGCTAGTTATCCCAGGCTGACAAAAACTATAGGCAGACCTCTTTCCTCAGTCTCTAGACTGGGTAGCTTGTTTTCATATTTCTCCACACAGAACTCTGGAGCAACTATTGGGAAATGACCCTGAAGTAAGTGTACAGATTCCTACACTAAGAGACTCCCCTTGATGAAAACTTAGAGCAAGAGAGAATGTGTAGACTAGGGTGGCTTTCAAGCTTACAGGGGCCATCTGGCTCTGCCTCCTCAGTGCTGGCATTAAAGCCAAATGCCAACATGACCAGCATGGCTCTTTGACTAAGTTTATGTTTGGAATCCCAGAGTCACCTCTAATGGAGTTCATGGAGAAGAGTCAAACCTGGATCCCAGCCTTGCACACCTCCACTCATTTCACAGACACCACTAAAACAGAGCAACAGCAATAGCACCTAACTGGTTTCTGGGTGGGGTATAAAGACCTGACATATATGAAGACATGTGAACACATGCTAAGTAAAGAATGCCTGGAGTGCAGTGTAATGCAACTTCATCACTTTATTCAAATCTTCAAAATAGTCTTTATTCTACATTTTTAGTATAAAAAATCCACAAGTTAAGTGCACCACAGTGTAGAGAGACATACAACGCTGAACTTCCATAACAGTCGATGGTACAGTCAAACATCACATGTACAGAACACAAGATTTAGATGAACTGAAATATCAGATAAAATAAAATAAAATCCAATCTCAGAAAACAAATCAAAATATCAAGGATCCCTGAAATATTAATCCTAATGAGATCTCACTGGACTCAAGTCATTTCATAGCGAGGCATTCACATGACCCGACTCACTAACCCCTCAAAGGAAACTTCGGGGAACCTGAGCGGCTGCATTAGACACTCAGAAAATGAAAACCAGGTTTTGATCTGAGACGCTGCCCTTAATTTGGCTTTCAAGCCAAGCTTGTGATGTGCATCTCCTCTGCCTGTCACTTTAAAGACACTTTTCTGGGACAGTGTGCACTAAGAACTGTTGTTAAGTTCAGGTTCTGGTACCACAGCAAGTCTGGGTTTGTGGTGATGCAGAGCCGTCTCTGAGGCGGGTCCTAAAGGTACCTCACCTTCTCCTGGAGCTATATAAAACCCAAAGAAATGGGGTCTGTGCCCAGGGCACAAGGGGCTTCAGAGGATCCTTATGAAAGACAAGTTAAAAATGGCAAGTGGGACAGGTGTGAGGTGAGAAGGGGTGAGTGACTGGCTTTCTGTCCTGCACCACTGATTCCATGAGACTGATGGGAGGGACGGAAGACCAAGGACAGGGCGGGCCGGTGGGCAGATATCGGGAAGGAAAAGGCAGACAGCTAGTGCGGTTCATTTAACAACTACTATAAATCAAAGACTTAAAGGAGATTAAAGACCAATCAGAATAATTTGGCAACTTTAATTCTTAGGAAGATCAAAGTTCCCTCCAAACCTAATTTGATGTTTTATTACTAAAAGCAAAGACCAGTATGGTACAGTATTACTCCAGAGGAATAAAGAAGAGCCTCAGGCTGCTTCACTCCCATTCATTTGAAGAATGGACACCTCCCTACCTCAAAACGCTTTAGGGAGGGACTGCTGCTACCCTTACATAGTTCTTTATTAAATTTGAAAAGTGCCTCAAAGTTTGGACACCAGAAAGACACCCCAAAAACATGTGTCTAAACTGCAACTTCAGGTTAATAGGACTAAAGCAGTTACATTGTGAGAAGTGCTGAAGGTATGTGATGTCTTTCCCGGCACAGGAGTGGCCACGGTTCTTCACCAGATGGTGTAGCCCCCATCTGAGCCACCCATGAAGAAGTTTCCCTTGCGCTGAGTCACAAGGACGTTGGCTCCCTGCATGACTGCAAGCTGAGCAGCGTTGGGAGGGCATCCAGGAGGTGGAGGCTAGAAGACAAGCACAGGGCACGGTGGGCACAGGGGAAACAGACGCCCAGAGGGTGGCAGTGTGCCAACTGGTCACTTTTCTTTTGTAGGGGGTAGGGTGGGCTGACCCTGGGTCTCCGTGTGCAACCCTGACTTGCCGGCTTCTTGCTATGTAGCCCCAGCTAACCCCTGCCTTAGCCTCCCACTGTGAGATGACAGGCATGTGCCACCACACCCAGCAACCAGCATTTTAAAGAGCTAATTCTGTGACAGCTTGAGTTCTAGAGCAAGTCACCATCTCTGAATCCAGACACAGACAGGAAAGGAGCCTGTCATTAATCAAAGGGTTCCTGCCCTAAGAGGCAGCCTGTGAACACCAGACCCATCCTTCTCAGGGGAGAACCACTCCACCCCATATTTCCAAAATAGCAAAAAACAGCCCGCAGGATCTCCTGTGTGCTGTCCAGGAGAGGGAGAGCACTCTGTACATCTAAGCATGTGCTCTACCACTGGGTTACACCTCAGCAACACTGTAATACTTAAAAGCCACTCCACTTCACCTAGAATGTGGCTTTGATTCTACCTTTTGAATCAACTGGGTTCCTAGTACATTTATTTCACCCTTGTGGCAGATATTAAATATGTGTGGACTCAATAAGGAATCCTGTGCCTTCTTCACTGTGCCCACACCAATGAAAAAGGAGCTAGCAGGGGTTTTTTGTTGGTTTTTTGGTTTTTCAAGACAGGATTTCTCTGTGCTGGCTGGCCTGGAACTTGCTCTGTAGAGCAGGCTGGCCTTTAACTCAGATCCACCTGGTGGGATTAAAGGCTCGTGCTGCCACCACCCGGCTAGCTAGCATTATCTTAATAAGGGAAGAAAACAAATGAACCATTAATCTTGAAACCAAAGGACGCGTCTGATACCCTAATCAGCCACAGTTCTGCCCTCATCCACTTTCTGCCTAGGAAATGGCAGCTGCTGTGCCAAGCCTGACCACTACTATCCAGGGATGGTGGGAGAATGAAGATTTCAAGAAGTCCAAGTACAGAAGGGCTGAGCTCCCAGTTAGGCCATACTCACAGGAATGTTGCCAGCGGTAGCGCCAGCTCCAAATCTGGCACCTGCATCATACCCTCCATCCACCAGCACGGCTGAACCAGGTGGATAGATGGGACCAACTGGATAGTAAGCCATGGGGATTGTGGAGCCTAACGGCCCGACAGCCACAGACTGGGCCATAGGCAGATACAGAGAGGCGCCAGGAAAGGCAGCTGACATGGTGGGGACTGTGGCAGCCCCTGGATGAACAAAGCTTGGACGATAGAGCTAAAGGAAGCAGAAGAAAAGGCAGAATGTTATTTGTTTTTTCGAGACAGGGTTTCTCTGTAGCTTTGCACCTTTCCTGGAACTCCCTTTGTAAACCAGGCTGGCCTCAAACTCAGAGATCCGCATGCCTCTGCCTCCTGAGTGCTGGGATTAAAGGCATGCGCCACCAACGCCGGCTTAGAAATTCTCTAAGCTGGGTGTAGTGTCACACATCTTTTTTTTTTTCTCCCCCAGAATGTTATTTTATCAAGTCCTGTTGAAACCATCTCCTATACCTTCAACTATGTAGTGGAGGGTGACCTTGAACTCCTGACTGGTTCTGGTATAACAGGGTTTGGTTATATAGCCCAAAACAGTCAGGATCTTTCTGCCTCAGCTTCCCAAGTGCTGGGACTACCAGCCTGTACCACCATGCACAGCCCATTTGCAGTTCTTTGTTTGTGTAGATCACACACTGTATGTTACAGTTGTGGGCATACAATAGTATCTTGGGTCATCTGCTGCCACACTGGGCTCAAGGGACCCAAACTCAGCTTAACTTCAGCATATGTCAAATAACATAAGCAGACAACACACTCAACTCTAATATTAATTACAACTCCTGTTTGTGAAGTCAGGTTTAAAGACCGACTAGGGGTCCAAGAGTGTGTCAACCAGTTAAAACTCTAGCAAACTGCGGTACCTCTGAGTATGCAGGTGGAGCGTCAGTATAGGGTGGAGCCTGAGGAAGATGTAAGGTCTGAGGGTACACTGGGTTCCCAGGAGGTTGCACAGGGTAGGTAGGCTGTGTTGGATATTGACCTGGAATACAAGAGGGGGAAGGGGTGCTGTCTGTCAAACTGGGAGGGAGGGTGGCAGACAGGAGAGATGGCCCAGTGGTTAAGACAAAGTGCTGCTCTTCCTGAGGACCCAGTTCTGTTCCCAGCACCCACATACGACACTCACGACCTACTTTCAACTGTAGCTCCTGCCTCTGTGAGCACCTGCGCCCACATCCACGTACCCCCACGCAGACACAAACTTACATACAAACAAATCTGTAAACAGGGCCACCAAGTGGGGCAGGGGGCTACAGACAGACTGCCTGCCCTCCAGGGCCCGAATTTCTTGGAGCCAAGAAAATGAGGACTGTCTGCCCCTCCCTGGGTTCAGCCTGGGCAGAAAGGGCGCTGCTCCCACTAGCAATACTGAGGACGGAATCGAGCCTAACTTGGCCACGTTCCCTCCCCAGTAAGGGACGGGTCTGGGGACCCGGTCCCGAGGCTGGACTGCTGGAACCTTAGGGGACTCCTACTCGGGGCTGTGTCCTACAGGCTGGGGGTGTCACCCGTCCAGACTCTGTGGGCCCCATCGCTGAGTGTACACCGCACAGGTTCCTTCCCAGTCAAGGTCGACTTCCACAGAGTGAGTGAGTGAAGTTAACCGTGCAAAGGGCGGCGGGTGGGGTGTTAAGAGCGACCGCGCACAGGGGCGGGCGGACATCCCGGTCCTGCCGAGGAAGGGCGAAGAGGCCAGGGGAGGCGGGAAAGGGACCTCCCGGGCCGGGACCGGGCGGCGGGGCCGGCACCTCACTAGTTAAGCTCTGCGGAGGCTTGTTGTTCCGAAGCGCGGCGCCCCGCCTCTGCCGGCCCTCCATTGGCCCACCCAAACCCCTGCTCTAGCTCCCCATTCGCTCCAGCGGGTGCCCGTCACGGAAAAGCCCCCCCAGCTCTCACACAGACACACGCACACACACAGACACACGCACACACCACACACACGCGCGCGCACACAGGAGCCCGCGGCTACAAACTGCGCCACAGAGTGTACGGGGCCCGCGGCCCGGGCGGAGCGCCGAGCGGCGGTGGCGTGGGGCGAGGCAGCGGCCACGTCGGGTGCGGCCTCGCTCCCGGCCCTCTGGACAGAAGCGCGGCCCAGCCCGCCCCGAGCCCGTCGCCCCCGCCCCGGACCCGCTCGTCCCGAGCCAGCCCGCCTCCCCGACGGCCCCCGCCGCTCCCCGGCCTTGCCTTTGCTGTTCATGATGGCAGCGGGTCCGCTTCCACTCGGCGTCGCGGACGGTTATTTTTTTTTTTTTCCCGTCCTCTTCCTGTTCGGAGTCACTTCCGTGTCACGTGGCCCCCCCCGTCCGCGCTGCGTCAGTCGACGCCCGAGCGCGCTGCCGCCGGAAGCCCCGCCCCCTCGCGAGGCCGCCAGTGGCTGCAGGGAGGGCGCGCGTGGCCCCGCCCCTCCCCGCGTGGCCCCGCCCCTCCCCCGCGTGGCCCCGCCCCTCCCCCGCGTGGCCCCGCCCCTCTCCTGCGTGGCCCCGCCCTCCGGGGAGCCGGGGCTATGGCGGTCCTCTCTCGGGGCGGTGTCCTCGCCCCCGGGCACCTCCACTCCCGAGCACGGAGGTGGCCCTGCCCTTCCCGCGGGGACACAGGCCCCTACATTCCGAAGTGCCCCGAGGACGAGGGCCAAGCCTCCAACCTGAGCCTGCCTCGCGTCCCCGTGGACGGCGAGCACCCGGCTCGACCGGGCCCCGGCGAGCTGTGCGCACGGACGTCGGAGGACGGGTTGCGCACGCAGCCCGCACCCGCACCCGCACCCCGGCCTCGGCACCGCCTCGGGTGACCTGTCCTCCTTTCCCTGCAGACGTTCTGAGTGCTTTCTCACTGCCGTCTTTCAGGACAGCCATGAAGCTTCCCGTTTCCTCAGGCCAGAATATCTGCTGAGCCACTGTTAGGCTGGCGCGCTCTCCGGAGCCAGCGGCAAGGGGGCCGACCCAGCGCTCTCTGTAGTTTATGTTCCCCGTCGGGGTGGAAGTAGGTAGAAAGCTGCTGAGGAGAGAGACCTTGGAGAGAGACCCTGTAAAGGAGACACCGCTGCGGGCCGTGGCGCTCGCCTTTAACCCCGGGAGGCCGAGGCAGGCGCATCGCTGTGAGTTCGAGGCTAACAGAGCGAGTTCCGGGACAGCCCGGGCTAACAGGGAAACCCAGCGCCCCAAAAGAATCCTTGTTAATCAAACACTGATCAGACCCATACTCCTGCTCACCCTCGCTTTTGTCTTCATCCGTTACAGTCAGCATGACACCCTGTAAACGCAGCTTCATCCATTCCGCACAGCAGCCCTGGGCAAGCCTTGCTTATTTTAGCATCCCTGATCCATGTGAGCTGGAGAGAAGGCTCAGCGGCTAGGAGCACTTACTGCTCCTCCAGAGGCCCTTATGTTCGGATCCCACATCTTCTGGACTCTGTCGGATGCACATGTGTGTCATACATTCACACAGGCACATAAATACTCTAAAAAACTGATCTAAGGAGAGACAGGTTACAGACTCAGGTTTTATGTCCTGACTCCCAGATTCCGGGTCAGTATTTCTATTTTATTTTCCTATCAACAGGCAACTGGGTTGCTCTAAAGGCTGTTTTGGAATTCTTTTAGGCATTTTTAAAATTTCCCTTTAAGTGTGTTATAAATTTGATTCGGATTAAATTAGTATCATAAAGCCAGTGATATTTACACTTTCTTGATATATCTTTTCACACCCATACACATAATAAAATAAATAACAACAACAAATAAAAATTCAAATGCTGCTACAGGGTGGTCCTTCCCAAGACTAGGGGCTCATGAAGGAAGGGCTAATTGATATCCAGGCCCTCCTAGGGCAAGCTGCCCTCTGGTTGGTCGATCCCTCCTTTGCTAGGCTTGAGCCTTGGAGATAGAAGAGGGAGTGCGGCCAAATGAGCTGCCTCCGGGAATGGGGGCTGCAGATCACCGCAGTCTCCACCAGGTGGAGCTAGGGAGCGTCTGGCTACTTTCTTGAACAGAAGGGAGCATCCATGTTTCTCCCTCCCTCCCTCCCTCCCTTCCTCCCTCCCTCTCTCCCTCCCTTCTTCCCTCCCTCCTCCTCTCTTTCTCTCTGTTTTTGTTTGTTTGTTTTTCAAGACAGGGTTTCTCTGTGTAGCCTTGGCTGTCCTGGGACACTCTGTAGATCAGGCTGTCCTTGAACTCTGAGCTCTACCTGCCTTTCCCTCCCAAGTGCTGGGACTAGGGTGTTCCTACTTTTTTTTTTCTTGTTTTGTTTTTTCTGAGACAGGGTTTCTCTGTAGTTTTGGTGCCTGTCCTGGATCTCACTCTGTAGACCAGGCTGGCCTTGAACTCACAGAGATCCACCTGCCTCTGCCTCCCGAGTGCTAGGATTAAAGGCGTGCACCACCACCATCTGGCCCCATGTTTTTATTCTTTTTTTTTTTTTTTCTCATGTTTTTATTCTTAAACTGAGGTGTTTGCTCACTTATCAAACATTTTTTTCTTTTTGTTGTGGGAATAATGGCTCTCTTGGGGGTAGGGGGTGAGAAGGCGCCGTAGTATCAATGACACAGACACTGGGAGTCAGGTGACGGCAAACAGCAGACCCATTTATTCCATAACAGGGAAGGCCTTATATACCCTCCTCCCAGCACCCAAGCTGTGTCCTAATCTGGTGGCATTTCATGGTCATCCCTCATTGGCTGGGCATGATCAGGAACTCTGACAGCGCCTGTTGCTAGGCCCTCAGGCAGACCCCAGGTTGGCTCATAAGGAAGTACATTATGTGCATGCCTTGGCAACTGGTTTGAACCAATTTCCTTGACCCTATGGGCCTGCCCTACTACACTTTTTCATTTCTTTTTTTCCAAAACAGGTTTCTCTGTGTAGTCCTGGCTGTCCTGGAACTCACTCGGTAGACCAGACTGGCCTCAAACTCAGAGATCTGCCTGCCTCTGCCTCCCAGGTGCTGGGATTAAAGTGCACCACTACAGCCCTGCCCCAAACACTCTTACATTAACATAGCAAATATTTATTGAATGCCTACTGTGTCAGGTCTTGTGGGAGACACTAGGGAAACAATGGTGAAGAAGTAGGCAGAGTCCCCCACCTTTTTGAAACTTACAGCCTGGAAAAGCCCAGATACTCATAGTACAGTGATTAGAGCAGGTAGATGAAGTGCCTACTCTCATCTGCTTGGTCAGAGAAAGTTTCCAGGGGGTGGAGTAGGAGGTGATGCCTGCGATGAAATCCGAGGAATGCACAGCCACTAAACAAGTGAAGAAGGACCCTGGGAAAGGGAGGACATCACTTATGTTACGACCTGGAGATAAGAAAGGGCATCAGCAGTGGTGGTGCATGCCTTTAATCCCAGCACTTGGGAGGCAGAGCTAGGCGGATCTCTGTGAGTTCAAGGATACAGCCAGCATGGCGACACACGCCTTTAATCTCAATACCAACCATAGAAGACCTGGAGGTCTGTACAGACAGGCAGTGACAAGGAGTGACAACCAATGAGAAGGCAGAACAGGAAGTCTATAAAAAGGAAAAAACACAGGAAGTAGGTCTCTTATGGAGAGGAAAGACAGCAGCAGCAGTGAAGGGTAAGGTTTTCAGCTCTTAGCTATTGCTCTAACCTCTTGGCTTTTAACTCTGCAATTGGCTCTGTGTTTCTTACTTAACAAGACAGTTCCATCTACAAACACTTGGCGTGGGGGCATGAAAATGGGGCAGTATGGCCAGATCACAGAAGTAAGGACAGCTTGGCAATGGTAAGAGATGAAGCTGAGGAGGAAACAGGAGCCAGGCCTTGCAGAGCCAAGGCCATGCAGAGCCAGGCCATGCAGAGCCCAGGTCATGCAGAGCCCAGGCCATGCAGAGCCCAGGCCTTGCAGAGCCCAGGCCTTGCAGAGCCCAGGCCTTGCAGAGCCCAGGTCAGAGCCCATGTGAAGACAATGCCTTCTGTCCTAAGGGCCTTGGCACCCTCTTCTGACCCTGAGAGCACCAGGCATGCACATGGTGCACATGCAGACGTGCAGACAAAACACACACATGTAAAAATGAAATAATCTTTAAAAAATAAACAATGAAAAAAGAGCAATGAATTGAAAGGGAATCGTGGGGGTGGATAAGGGAGGAATTAGCAGGGAAGGAATTGAGGAGTGGAGTTTATCAAAGCACTATAAATATATATATATTCCTCAGTGTGGCTGTTGGTTGTTTTTGCTCTTGAGGGGGCCCTGCCAAATAGCTTCCAAATAAATCACACGGAGGCTTACTATTACTTATGAATGCCCAGCCTTCACTTGGCTTATTTCTTGCCAGCTTTTCTTAAGTTTAAATTATCTTGTCTATCTTTTGCCTCTGGGCTTTTTCCTTTTCTTATTTCTATAATTTTACTTTAATTCTTATTCCGTGCATGGCTGGGTGGCTGGCCCCTAGACAGTCCAAATAATACAGCTTCACAGAGTTAACCAAATGCAACATGAAGAAATGCAACAATTCTTTGCATCATTAAATGTTCCACAGCATAAACAAATGTAATGCATCTTAAAATAATATTCTACAACACCTCAAGCAATTTTAAAATATCAGTGACTGGATATAGTGGGCATATCTTTAAGCACAGCACTCAGAAGGCAGAGTCTGTGGATGAAAAACAAAAATCAGCATGTCCTCCCTCCCTCTATCTGTCTGTCTGTCTGTCTTTCTGGTGTTATCTAACTTGTTTTCATGTCTAGGAGCTACTTACTTGCTCCAGGTACTCCAGGACAGGAGGCATGTTGTCTGGGCTGTTCCAGGTATGGCACTTGCTGGGTATTTTGTAGAACCAATGAAGGAATGAAGGCAGAGGCAGGAGGATGTCTGTGAGTTTGAGGCCAGCAGCTAGTCTACAGAGAGAGTTCTGGGCCTAACAGGGCTCCGTAGTGTGATCTTGTGGGGGCAGGGGCAGTAGTAATATTGAAATGAAGAGGGGGAAGAAGCCAGAGATGATGGCTAATGAACTCTTCTAATGTGCCTTGGAGTAGACAGATCCTGAAAGGAAAATCCTGGCATAATTCAGTGAAATCATGCTGCTCTAGAGATGAGTAAACTATGACATGAGGGTGTTGAAAATGACAGTCGGTCCTCAAAAGCTTGAGTGCTGGAAGTTTGGTCTCTAGTGTCAGCCAAAGTGTTGGGACTGTTAGGCCGGCAGGGCAAGGGTGAGTCATTCCAAAGTGAGGCCACTGACATGCTTGTCCCCTTCTGAATATAGCCGGTCCCCTTTCTGATTGTGAGGCAGCCAGTGGACCCCAAAGCAGAGCATAACCATCAAGTGTTTGTATCCTCACCACAACCAGGACCGAACCGGGCACTTGGTTACAGCAGAACCAAGCAGACCGCACAGGGAGGGGCTCCTGCTGCTGGCCCTCCTAGTCTCAATTAGTCTGACTTGAGTTCTTTCTCTTGTTTTTCCAGTGACCCTTTACTGAACACCTACGAGATGTTGTGTTCATCCTAGTGCGGCAGAGAATAAAACAGCCTCCTCTTAGACCAGAGAGGAAGGCCAGAGCTCTGGGAAGCATCCAGCGGCTCTTTGGGGGGTCCTTTCAACACTCTGGCTGGCCTTTGTGTAATGAAGGGAACAGCTATTACAAGATGTATGGTGGGAAGTGGGCCTTCTCTTCCAGTCTCGGCAGACATTTTAGAAATGGCACCATAAAGTTAGTGCCAACTGCACTGCCTCTGGGCAGCCGGGCGGGGCCTGCCTGGAGCAGGGCTGCTTCTTTATTGGTCTTAGTCAGTATTTTCTGTCTGAAATCTCAGCTCCCTTGCATTAGAATATTTAAGACTCATTTAAAATGCAAGTTAAGGGGTTGGGGATTTAGCTCAGTGGTTGAGCGCTTGCCTAGAAAGTGCAAGGCCCGGGGTTTGATCCTCAGCTCAAAAAAAAAAAAAAAAGTTAAATAGAGTGATCGTGATATATCTTGAGGTTTGCTGGTTTAGAGGTTTGAGATTTGACTTTATTCTTTGAAGGGTGGTGGGGGGAATGTGATCTGTGGGGGGTGTATGTGTGTGGTATGTGTGTTCCAGAGTTACCTACAGCACTCAGAAGAACAGAACTTGCTGCTCACTCTGCTTCTCAATCTGCCCAGGGAGCCTGGACAGAGTTGAGATGTTTGGAACACTCCTGCCCTAGACAATTTCACACTCCTACAAGGTCACTGGTGCCTCTTCCCGGTCACAGAAACCCGAAGAGTAAATGAAAGTTTTTCTAAAAAAAGTTTTTAAGAACAAGGCCTGGCCAGGCATGGTGGTGCATGTTTTTAATCCCAGCAGAGGCAGCGGCAGGTGCAGGCAGATCTCAATTCGAGGCCAGCCTGGTCTACAGAGAGAGAGTTCCAGCCAGGATTGTTACACAGAGAAAAAGGAACAGGGCCTGAAGGGATGACCCAGTAGGTAAGAACACTTGTTGCCAGTTTCTGGGGACCAGCACCCTGTTCTGGTCTCTAAGAGAGCTAGGCACACATGTAGTACTCGTACATACATACCAGCAGAGGCCAGGAGAGGGCACTGCTGCTCCTGGGACTAGAGTTACAGGTGTTTGTGAGCTGCCATGGTGGTGCTGGAAATTGAACCCAGGTCCTCTGGAAGAGCAATAACTGCTCTTAACCACCAAGCCATCTCCAGTAAAATAAATCTGGAGGAGCAACCACTGATCTGGAAGAGGAACAAAAGAAAACACACATAATAAATAAAATTAGCCAGTCTGCACACCTTTAATCCCAGCACTCAGGAGGCAGAGACAGGTGGATCTCTTGAGTTCAAGGCCAGCCTGGGCTACAGAGTGACTTCCAGGACAGCCAGCGCTGCACAGAGAAACCCTGCCTCAAACAAACAAACAAACCAATAAATGAACGATGCAGTAAAATCCAGTTTGTGGAAAACACAATATCATGAAATGCTTCTATTGGTGGAGATAGGAGGTTTTTCTTTTCTTTTTCTTTTTCTTTATCATTCTGAAGATTTAGGAAGACAGGACTCAAAGCACATTAGGCAAGGACGGAGATGGGCCCAGTCCGTGATCCGGTGCTCCTGCTTCTCACTAACTCCACTTTCTCTTCGTCCCAGTCTTCTCGTACTGAACATTATATTTACCTCGGGGACTTCTGTGAGGACTGGACAAAAGGGACAATAAGATTGACACACTTTGCTCTGTTTGCTAATGTCTTCACGCACAGTCACCTCACTGGCTTAAAAAAACAAAACAAAACTTTTCCTATGTATCCCAGGCTAGCCCCCTGTATTAGCTCCCTGAGTCCCGAGATTACACACACGTGACCCTGACAGGCTGATGGGACAGAGGTAGGTGGATCTCTGAGTTTGAGGCCAGCCTGCTCTACACAGTGAGTTCCAGGACAGCCAGAGCTATGCAGTGAGACCCAGTCTCAAAAAAAGAAAGGAAAGGAAAAGAAGAAGTGGCTCCAGGCTCTGTGTTTTGGGTTTTTGGTTTACCAGAGCTGAGGATCGAACCCAGGGCCTTGTGCTTGCTAGGCAAGCGCTCTACCACTGAGCTAAATCCCCAGCCTCAAGCATCCTGACTGCTATGCAAGTGTTCTGCCACTGCTACTGAGTGACCGCCACCTCCCCAGCTCAGCAGATCACACACACACACTTTTTTTTGTTTGTTTGTTTGTTTGGTTTTTGTTTTGTTTTGTTTTTCGAGACAGGGTTTCTCTGTAGCTTTGGAGCCTATCCTGGACCAGCTTTGTGGACCAGGCTGGCCTTGAACTCATAGAGATCCACCTGCCTTTGTCTCCCAAGTGCTGGGATTAAAGGCGTGCGCCACCACCGCCCAGCCACACTTTTTTTTTTTTTTGAAACAGTCTTGAATTTCTCAAACCGTGTAACAGCTGGGATTACATGGGATTGCAGACCTACACCACCAGACCCAGGTCAGGACTAGCTTCAGCAAATTCTTCTTTTTTCTTTGTAGTTTGTTGGCTTGCTGCTTTAATTTTAGTTTTATTTATGTGTATATGAATGTGCCTTCATAATGTACCACATGCATGCGGTACCCATGGAAGCCAGAAGAGGGCATCAGATCTCTTGGAACTGGATTTACAGGCAATTATAAACTGCCTGATGTGAGTGGTGGGGATTGAATCCATGTCCTCTGAAAGAGCATCAAGTGCTATTAACCACTGAATGATCTCTCTAGCTCCCTTTTTAAATTTTTGTCTAAATTGGGAGCATGTGTCCATGTGGCCAGAGTGTGGATCCCCCTGGTACAGTTACAGGTGGTTGTGAGCATCCCACATGTATACTGGGAATCAACTCAGGTCCTCTACAAGAGCAATGCATGATATTAATAGCTAAGACATCTCTCTTAAGTCCCTTGCTTTTCTTTCCTCTCTCTCTCTCTCTCTCTCTCTCTCTCTCTCTCTCTCTCTCTCTCTCTCTAGTTTTTCAAAACAGGGTTTCTCTATGTAACAGCCCTAGTTGTCCTGGAACTCACTTTGTAGATCAGACTGAACTGGAACTCACAGAGATCCACCTGCCTCTGCCTCCTGAGTGCTGGAATTAGGTATGCACCACCATGCCCGGCTTGTTTTTCCTTTAACAAATACTATTTGTCTATTTGTTTTGAGACAAAGTCTCACTATGTAGCCTTGGCTGGCCTGGAACTTGCTTTGTAGACTAGGCTAGCCTTGAATTCATTAGAGATCTGCCTGCCTTGGCCTGCAACTGTTTTTTGTTTGTTTTTCTGTTTTGTTTTGTTTTGTTTGGAACCAGAGCCTCACTATGTAGCCCTGGCTAGCCTGTGTAGACCAGGCTGGTCCTGCTCACTAACAGATACTTCTTCAGCAGCAGAAGGCGAATGGTGTCAGTTATCAGTAGCAGCTCTACAAAGTTTTGTTGAAATAGTTCTCTTGTTGCATGAAGAGGTGTCCCAAATTAGGCAAGATGGTGCCCACGCACCTGCGATCTCCCCAATCATGAGGTTGAGGCAGGATGACTGTCACAAGTTTGAGGCCAGCCTGCTCTACATAGAATGTTCCAGGACAACCTGAGCTATGTAATGAGACCCTGTTTCCCTCCTTGCCCCACCAAAAAAGGGAGCAAGCACTCTGGCTGTTCCCGGAGCATCGTGCCTGTGAGAACAGGAGACAGCAATGGGTGCTGCTGGATTCTGCCAACTAACTTGCTGCTCCACTCCTTCCCTCCGTTTGCACATCTGCGGGTCAGGCAGATATTTTACCTCTGATACTATTTTTCAGTGGAAATGTAGAGACTTATCAGAGAAGGGAGAGGAAGGACAAAAAAGACCACATTTCTTCCACGTTCCAACCAACAACCTCATTTTCTTCCAACAGTTGAAGGGAACTTCTTATGAATAATGGATGATTGCCTGATGAATATGCACACAGCCCATTATGGCTGTGAGGTCTGGTAAATAATTTATGAGCTAAAATGTTCCTCACCTTGTTACTTTACAAAAACTTAAAAAAAAAAAAAAAACCCAGCATATTTACCCTTTGAACTGTAGGGCAATCTGTCAGAGATGCTGACAGCCATGCAGCTTTACATCTTACATGCTAAAATTAAATAGAAGACACTGTACGCATTTCAGGAGGATATAAAAAATGGAGCATGCTCTGGCTGTACCCCTGGCCTCATGCATGGTTTCTGAAATTCTGGCTCTTCACCTTATGGTAGACTCACATTCTCAACAGCATGGATTCCTCCATGGGCCATTCCCCTCACAGGGCTTCAGTCTGGCCTGGGAGACTGACTCTTTCCCCTGGTTTTATGAAAACTGGCCCAGACTGCCTTGGCAATGCTCTGCTGCGCGGCTCTTCACAGCTGAGAGGTCTTGTCCTGGTAACCTGAGTCACTGCTGTGACCACCTTCTGCTCACACCCCCTCAGCTGCCCTAGTGGGTACCCTAACCCTGTGGTGAGAAAGGGGAGGGCGAAGTTGCCCATGCCCACCAGGGAAGCGTTTAGAGTGCATTCATGGATCCTGGTAGAACTTGGTTGTTCTATGACGTATTTAACACGACTTGAAACTGGGTTAATTCTCAGGTCGCAGAAGGTGGGAACCTGAGGTTTATCTGCTAGGAGTCCAGGGGCTTTCTAGGCACATGCCAAAGAAGGTTCTCAGTGTCCACCGCACCTCTCACAGGTTCAGTGCCTATAGGAGATGAGGAGGGGAAAGTCCTTGTTATCTATCTTTTAGGCAAACTATATACATGTTCAAGAAATAGAGGTGCTGGCAAAAGGCTCAGTGGGTAAAGGTGCTTGATGCTAGGTTCCCTACTGGAGAGGGATTCCCCAGAATCCACTCACATGGTTGAAGGAGACAGCCAGTTCCTATAGGTTGTCCTTTGCCCTCCAATAGAGCATCCTGACACATCTCTCCCTCCCTCCCTCCCTCCTTCTCTCTCCCATCTCTGAGTAAATGTAATAAACAAAAGAAACAGAATAAGTAATCTACAAACTACAAATTATATACAAAGTTACTGGAACTGCAATGTAATTAAAGCAAAAATCCTTTTACAACAATGTGGCATTTGGACTTAAGGAGGATTCTTGAAGGAAATAAATCTTCAGAAGAGTCTGCCAGACCTCCCCCAAAAAGGTCCAATTAATTAGAAAGAATCCAAGATGTGCAACCCCTGCCTCACATGGCCCCATCCGTCTTCCAAACCTCCTTTGGGGCAATTCTTCCATCACTTCCTGTGTTCTAGCTTGCTACACCCAGATGGTTACTTCTCTAGCCCCATCCAGATGCTGAAATCCAAACCCACAAGTGATGGTATTTGGAGATAACACCTTTGGAAGGTGAATAGATCAGTGCACCCCAGAACATTTCCTAGTCCCCTGCCACCATGTGAGGGTACTGCCTGTGAAGTAGGATCCTGGGTCCACAATGATCTTCAGTGTCCCCACCTCTTGAAATTTCATGCTGAGACCATAATTGTAATTAATTACACTTCTGAAAGAAGATTTATTTTTATTTACGTATTTGTATGTGTTTCAAGCATGTGCTAGCACCCACTAGGAAAAGGTGTCAGGTCCCCTTGAGCTAGAGTTCCAGGTGGTTGTGACCCACCCTCTGTGGGTGCTGGGATCTGAACTCAGGGTTAGAGTTAGGGTTAGGGAAAGAGCAGCAGGCACTCTTAGCCAGTAAGCCATCTTACCAGCCTCCTCCCACCCCCCCCCCCTCTTTTATTTAAAGCACAATCTTTTCACTGACCCAGGCTGGCCTGGGAACTCACAGGTAACCAGGATGGCCTCAGACTCCTGAGTGCTGGGATTATAGGCACATACTACCACGCACTGCTTAATTTGTAGCTGGAGACTGACCCCAGAGCTTTGTTCATATAAGTAAGCATTGCACCAATAGAGCTACATCCCCAGACTTTCTTTTTCTGAGATGTGTGTGTATGGTGTTCTTGGGTATGTGCATGCAGTGTGTGAGTGTGGTATGTGTGTGGTGTGTGTATGCATGTGTGCAGTGTGTGTGTGTGTGTGTGTGTGTGTGTGTGTGTGTGTGACTTTGCTGTCCAGGCTGGTTCCTAATTCACAGGCTCACTCCATTTTCAGCTTCTCCAGTAGCTGGTCCTACAGGTGGGATGGTGCCAGGCTCTACCTCTTATAACTAAGCTTCATTACTTGCAGGGATTGCCACCGGAAGAGCTGGGATAAACCCCGAGCTTTTAGGTTCCTGCCGACTTAGTGGCCCTCAGCAGTGCCTCCTCACTGGCCCCAGGAAAACAGCGACAGGCCCAGTTCTGCGGCAAACTTTAGTGAGCAGTGTAACATGAATATCAAAGAGTCTTATTAATAAAATCAAACCTGAGGCCAGTTATTGGGGTGAATGCTGGAAGATCAGAGAAGCAGAACAAGCCACAGCTACCTCACCTCGCCAGTTCCTCAGCTGGTCTTGTTTCCTCAGACTGCAAGCTTCTGTGTCCTCACCCCAATGGCTCTCAGCTGAACTGTGCTGCTCCAAAGCCTAAAAGCTTAACCAGCCAAATGCTTAACTAGCTCTGGTCTTCACGTCATATATCTTTCTCTTTCTGCTGTCACTCCCTGGGATTAAAGGCGTGTGTCTCCATGCTGGCTGTATCCTTGAACACACAGAGATCCGCCTAGCTCTGCCTCCCAAGTGCTGGGATTAAAGGCATGCACCACCACTGCCTAGCTTCTGCTGTGGCTTGCTCTGACCCATTTTCTAGCCACCATTTCTGGCTCTGTTCTAGTGGCTGTTCTCTGACCCTAGATAAATTTATTAGGGTGCACAATATTGTGGGGAACACAATACCACCACAGAGCAGAGCCACTGGTTGCCAGGAAGATCCAGGCAACCTGGAGTGTAGCGGCTGGTCAAGCCACCTTGTACTGCTCCCCTCTCCTCTCCTAAGCTATGCTTCCTTCCACTGGGGGTTTTAAGGCCTGTCTGGCCAGGGCTCTCTACTCTCCACTCCCTTTCTCCTAATGCTGCTTCTGCATCATTTACCTCCAGGACCACGGAAACGTGGCCGTGGGTGAGGGGAAACATTAGGTTGATAACAAGCCGCCTAACTGTTGGGAATCCACCTCTGGATTAAACCACCCCCCGCCATTCTCTCTCTTCCCTTTGCTCTTCCTTCTCCTAGTTGTCCATTATCTCCCCAACCTTTCTTTCCCTGCCCCCCAATCAGCCTCTAAAACCTTCCCTTCCCTTTAAACCCTCCCCACCACAGCGGTCGCCAACAGTGACTTGTTTTTCCCCCATCACTCCAAACTTCGTCTTTCTTTTCACACCTTCTTGTTCCCTAGCCGGCTGGCTATGGGCAGGACCCCGCCCCTCCACGAAGGTGGGAAGGTGAGCAGCGGCACGGAGCGTTGGGGACCCTGGTCCCCTCTGGGGTGTGCCACGAGGGCACCGCTGCTCCCGAGGCCCTGCGCCGCGGAGCCTGAGCGTCGTCGGCGTTCCCGTTCCTCCCCTAGGCTGGAGATAGACGTGAACTTGAGGTTCGCCGTCGAGAAGGGCAGTCGACGACCGGCAGAGTCACAGTCGTCACCGCCCCAATCCTCGGCTGAAGGGAAGGTGACACGGGGTCACCGCTGGAGACTCTACTCTCAGAGAGGGCTGAGTCAAGCGGCCCCACAGGCCCTGGGTCCGGGTCCCGGCGGGGCCTGGGGGGTCCTCTAGGGTTCCTCCCCACCCCCACGCGCGGTCCGCCGCTCCCCAGGCCCCCCTCCCTTTCCTGACCGCCGCCCCCGGCGGCTGGCGCGGGAGGTGCAGCATGCGGCAAAGCGCTTTGCATAAATTATGCTCATGACGCAGCAGCTAAAAAAATCCAAGTAGCAGAAGGAGGGGAAGGGGGGGAGCAGGGAGGAGGGGGCGAGGAGGGGACTGCACCTGGCCGCCCCCGCCCCCGGCGTCCCGGCCCGCGCGTGGCCCGCAACCCACCGCCGCACCGCTCTGCCAGCCCCGGCGGGGGGCCCGGGGGGCGGCGGGTCCCGAGTGGCTCCGGGCCGAGCGAGCCGGGCCGAGCCGCTCCGGCTTCTTTGTCTGCGGGCGGCCGCCTGGGCCGCGGCCCCCTGGCCCGGGTTGGGAGATGAGTGTCTAGTCGGTGGCCGCTGGGCAGCCGGGGAGCGGGAGGCTGGGCTTCGGGCTCCGGTGAGTAGCGGGGTCCGGGGCGGGGAGGGCTTTGCACGGAGGGGGAGGGGGCCGGGCAGGGGAGGTTTCGGATTTGGTTAATATGCAATGCCCGTAATTAGCATAATTTATATATTTATGATAAAGAGAGGGAAAAGGCGCGGGGCCGGGGCGGCGGGCTGCGGCCCGGGAGGCGGGAGCTGTGGGAGCGGACGGCCGCGCGCTGCCCACCTGGGGCCGCAGACCCCCGGGCCGCGCCCTGGTCCCCGTCCCCCGCGGACACCGGTGGAGGGGCGGCCGCCAGGTGGACGTCCTGCCCTAGAGCCCCGGTGGGGTCGGGGAAGAGGCGCGCTGAGCCCTGGAGACCCAGACGCTTGGGTTCCCGGCGACCCGTCACCTCTCCTGCCGGGAAAGGGTTGGTGGGACTCTGGGGTAGACACCTCGCTGCTGCAAGGATGGGGGAGTGGTAGGAGGGTCCCCGTCGAGCAGAGCGTGAGCACTTCATAAATATTTAATGACAGTATTAGTATTAATAATCTCATAAAGCGGGCCCCATGTGTCCCCCCGGGACATGTACACCTGGCAAGGCCCAGGGATCTCCAGAGTGGCGTGTAACCCACTTCAGCGCCGAGATCGCCCCCTCGGCTGGGATGGGAAGCCTAAAACCTCTACAGAATAGTCTCTGAGGCTGGGCAGGAGGAAATAAAAGCTTGTCAAGAAGCCTCGCTAGGCCAAACACAGGAAGCTCCTAGCCGAGATTTGCTCTTTCTAATTCCTTGTTCGTAAAGTAGATGGTTGATCCTCAGTTCCGTGTGTGTGTGTGTGTGTGTGTGTGTGTGTGTGTGTGTGTGTGTGTGTGTGTATACCTCATCCTCCTGTCACTTTGGTAATCTCCAACAATCAACACTGACTGGTAAAAGGCACTCTGGGTATAGTGGCATGTGTTCCGTTTTTGATTGAAGTTGGTGCTCAGGGTGATGTTTCTGTGACCTGGGATCTCTTTACATACGTGCAGTACAACTACATTCATTCCTTTATTGATTCTATAAAATAACGAGCAAGCGCCACACTAAGACAAAGCCCCACCTGTCCTGGAGTGAGCAAACGGATCATAAACACAAAAACAATCAAATTATAATGGGGAGCCGGGCAGGGGTGGGGGGAGAGAGAGAGAACCCTGGTTTTCTCTTTTCCTTGAGGCACTACCTGGCAAC
Organism: Onychomys torridus; assembly: GCF_903995425.1. Taxonomy (NCBI): domain Eukaryota; kingdom Metazoa; phylum Chordata; class Mammalia; order Rodentia; family Cricetidae; genus Onychomys; species Onychomys torridus. Next base: position 65,419,470 of record NC_050458.1, on the reverse strand, counting down.
CAAGAAAAGTGAGGCTGTAGTGCACAGCTGTAACCTCAGCAGCAGGAGAATCAAAGATTCACATAGTGAGACTGTCTCAAAAACTAAACACATAAACAAAACACCAACGTCAATAAATACAAATCAGAAAGGGGGCACTGGCTAGATGGCTCAGCAGGTGAAGACCCTTGCTGCCAAGCCTGCCACTGGATGCCTGAACCTCACAGGATAGCAGCAGAGAAGCTGTGGCATGTGTGCACTGTGGCACTCAGGCCCTGGCACAGATGTACAGATACAAACTAAGTAATAAATGTCAAAAAGAAGATAAAACAGTAGCAACAGCAAAGGAAACAAAGAAGCCTGGTGGTGGCACACACCTTTAGTCCCAGCACTCAGGAGACAGAGGCAGGTGGATCTCTGAGTTTGAGGCCAGCCTGGTCTGTGACGCAAGTTTCAAGACAGTCAGGGCTACATTGAGAGACCCTGTCTTCAAAAAACAAAGTCAAGGAAAGAAAGTCTGGAGGTACAGCTCAACAGTAGAGAGTATTGTATCTGTACAAATCACATACACACACCCGAAAGCACACACACACACACACAGACACACTTGAACATGCACACATACACACACATCCTAATAAGGAGAAAATACATATCACAAAGTAGAAGAAATTGGTGCTATGTGTAGAGCTCAGTGGTGCAGCACTTGCCTAGCATGTACAAGGGCAAATTCAAACCCAGGACTGAAAATTTAAGAAAGAAGAAACTTGTTTCCTAATGGTTCTCTGCTTCAAGGGGAAAAAAAAAAAAAAAAAGCTGGATGTGCTGGTGCATGCCTTTAATCCCAGCCCTGGAGAGGCAGAGGCAAGCTGACCTCTGTAAGTTCAAGGCCAGCTTGGTCTACATAGTGAGTTCTAGGACAGCTAAGGCTATGCAAAGAGACATTGTCTCCAAAGAGAGAGAGAGACGAGAAGAGAAGGAAAAAAATCATATTTGCCCTCCAAGACTTAATTACTATGCCATTGTAATACTTATACTTGGGCTGTAACTCAGTGGTAGAGCACATGCTTAGCATGCAAGGGGCCCGGGGTCCAACTTCCTGTCCCATAAGTAAACAAGTAAATAAAATCATAATAGTAATCATTTACATTTCATAATACTTTATGATTTGAAACATTTTCTATACGTGCTTTATTTCAGTTAATATAATAGCAATAATAGAACTGGGGTTGTAACTCAGTTGGGATAGTTGCCTAGCGTACATGGAACCCTGGGTTCCAGTCCTAAGGCCCCATTAACTAAGTGTACCTGAAACCCCAGCACTTGGGACTGGGAGGCAGGAGGACAAGAAGTTCAAGATCATCTTCAGCTACATAGGGGATTCCAGGCCAGCCTGGAATACATGCAGCCTTGTCTCAACAAACAAACTAAACAACAATAGTAACACTCAACGCCCGGCAGCGGTGTCCCACACCTTTAATCCCAGCACTCGAGAGGCAGAGCCAGGCAGATACCTGTGAGTTCGAGACCAGCACGATCTACAGAGCAAGATCCAGGAAAGGCACAAAGCTACACAGAGAAACCCTGTCTCGAAAAACCTAAAAAAATAAAAATAAAAAATAAAGTAACACTCATATAGTGTTTCATGCTAGGTCCTATTGTAAATGCCTTACATAAATGTTACCAATTTAAAGTTGGACATAATAGCACAAGAGGGTAGTGGTTACATGATTACCCAATCCAAAAACTTTACCGTGGGGCTGGAGAGAAGCCCAATAGTGGAGAGCTCTTGCTGCTCTAACAGAGGACCCACATTCCATTCCCAGCAGCCATATGGCAGCTCCCTACTGCCTATAAATCCAAAGTAGGAAGATCCGTAGAGAAGGCAGGTAAGAGTTTCCACGAGGTGGGAGGGGCAGTGCCAGCGGCGTTTCTACCATGGATGTAAAATTACCTTTTAGGTCCTTCAGAATGTTCTTGAACTAGAAGTGTTGATGGTTGCACAACATTGTGAATGTACAAATTCCACTGAAGTGTACACTTCAAAATCATTGCAGTGGTGGCCACGCCTTTAAACCCAGCTCTCGGGAAGCAGACAAGTGACTCTCTGAAGTTTAGGCTAGCCTGATGTACACAGTGAGTTCCAGTCCAGCTAAGGCTACCTAGTGAGAATCTCTCTCAAAATATAAATAAAATTAAAATTATTGAAGTGGGTATTGGGAATGCAGCTCAGTGATGAGCACTTGCTAGTACGCACCAAGGCTTGATTTCAATCCCTGGCATCACAGAAAGGGAGGTGAATGTTACAATAAAATGATTAACCTGATCAGTTCTCTGCCATGTGAATTTATATTTGTTGGGGCTGCTGCAACAGAATATCATCAATCAGGTAGCTGCTAAACATTAGAAGTTCACCACTCGTAGTGCTGGAGGCCGGGAAGGCCGAGGTCAAGTTATCGAGTGCATCTGTTTCCTCAGAGACAAGGGGTGTCTGGATGGGAAGACTGCCTTCCTGATCATCTCCTGGACACTCACACCTCAGGGCTTAAGATTCCAACAGATGGGGCTGGAGAGATGGCTCAGAGGTTAAGAGCACTGGCTAAGAGGTCTTGAGTTCAATTCCCAGCAACCACATGGTGGCTCACAACCATCTGTAATGAGATCTGATGCACTCTTCTGCATACATAATAAATAAATAAATCTCTTTAAAAAAAAAAAAAAGATTCCAACAGATGAACTGAGAGGGGATGCTAACGTTCAGACCACAGCAGAACTTTATGTCAGTATATAAAATGTTTGTGGGACAGCTCAATGGTAGAACACTTGACTAGTCAACTCACGGCCCTGGATTCAGTCCCCAGAATGACAAAACAAAACAAAAATCTTTTTGTTTGTTTGTTTGTTTTTCGAGACAGGGTTTCTCTGTGTAGCTTTGCGCCTGTCCTGGAACTCACTCTGTAGTCCAGGCTGGCCTCGAACTCACAGAGATGCGCCTGCCTCTGCCTCCCGAGTGCTGGGGTTAAAGGCGTGTGCCACCACCGCCCCCGGCAAAACAAAACAAAAACCTTACAGGAGAAAAAAGTAAAGAAAGGAAAAGAAAATCAAGGTAAGGGTTTGGAACAGCGCTCTGGGTTTCCTCAAGTGTGACTTGGTGACAATAACAGCCCCTGATCCCCAGAGTCGAGATGAGTAATGTCAGTTAGAGTCACGTAAAACACTCATCCTACAGCAGGTACCCAAACGAAATGTCAATTACCTTTTCTCCTACACAAATGTCTAACCTGTTTGCCTACTTAAAAAAAAAAAATGGCTCCAGCCAGACAGCCTGTCCTCACATGGGGTTCACCCACTCTTGCTTCCTGCACCTGGCGGGCCATGCCACCAGTGGAAACATATTACCTCCTGTGTACAGGACAACATGGTCCTTGGGCCATCGCTGCGGATTCTGTAGAATCTGCCACTGAATCAGAGGCTCCAAGGCCTGTTGGAAGAGGTCTAGGAAGTGGCGTTTTTAGGACTAGCTCTGGAGTGTGAGAGCATCTCGTAAATTCTCTCTACTGTCTCTTCAGGAAGCCTGTCTAGGGAAACACTGATGTCCAGACCCCTCTCAACCTTTGCCTAAGGTTCTGAGTGTCTCTTAGCTCCACCTTGGGCTCTTCTGGGTGTGCCGTCACCCCCTTGGACTAGGGGACCCCAGAGACAGGTGCCCACCCTATCTGTCCTTTGCCTTCCTAAACACAGATCTTCTGGGTCTCCCTGGGTGTGGGTTGTCCTGGGATGCTAGAGAGAGAGTCTTCAGAAGTTGAAGCGTCTTTCCTTTTCTGTGTACTTGCGAGAGCTCAGCCTCTCTTCCCTTGCCGTTCTATTTCTGACTTTTCTAGATAGTCTGGAAACTCCAACACTGTGTCACACCAGCCTTTGCTCTCCTGCTCCTATCTTACCCAGGATGCACTAGGTGTGGGCTGGCCCCCACGCCACGCCGCAGTGACCATGGATCCTGGAGCTGGCTCTGACTCATCTCTGACTGTGAATGAGCAGGTATCTTCAGGAGTGAGAAGTGAGGGTGGCAAGGGTCATGGACAGAGGTCAAGGGAGAAAGACATAACAGTGCCTCTCGTCGTCTGTCTCTCATTGAAATTTATGATCACTCCACCTGCCCAAAAGCTGTATCAGCTAGGGTTTCCCAGGGGCTGAGTTTGGGACTTTAAGTTGGAACTTTGAAGTTAAAGTTAAACTGCACTGGGGGCTGGAGGGATGGCTCTGCAGTTGAAAGCATTGACTGCTCTTGCAGAGTATGTGGGCCTGATTCCCAGCACCCACATGACGGCTCACAACCATCTGTAACTCCAGTTTCAGAGGATCTGATGCCCTCTTCTGGCCTCTGAGGGCACTACATGCATGTGGTGTGCTTACATGCACACATGCAAGCAAAATACCCATACACATAAAATAAAAAGTAAGATCTCAAACTGTTGAAGTACACAAATACCTATATGTGTTTGAAAAGGTTGATTTTTTTAAATGCTTTTTTATGCTTCTATATATTTAGTCATTTCTGAAATGACTACTTATACCTTAAAAGAAGAAAGCAAATTAGTATCCCTTGTAATGTAATCGTAGTGAAATCTCTCATAGATCAAAACTGAGTCTGCCATATCTTCATTCCTCTTGATGGGTTCCCCAATGCCTGTTCTGGTACAGTCTATGGCCGCAGCCAGTTTTCAGGGTACAGTGTTGTTCCAGGCACTGTTGCTGGCTAAGGGTGGCTGATGCAAAGCTTTTTCATGTGTGGGGTTCATTTGGTATTCTTTCCCCCACCCCTGGAGCTGAGGATGGAACCCAGGGCCTTGGGCTTGCTAGGCAAGCACTCTACAACTGAGCTAAATCCCCAACCCCCAGTTGGGATTCTTTTTTTTTTTTTTTTTTGAGACAGGGTTTCTCTGTGTAGTTTTGGAGCCTGTCCTGGATCTCGCTCTGTAGACCAGGCTAGCCTAGAACTCACAGAGAACCGCCTGCCTCTGCCTCCAGAGAGCTGGGATTAAAGACGTGTGCCACCACCTCCCGGCCCCAGTTGGGATTCTTAAGGGCCAGGATGGCACATTTCGGTGGTGGTATAAAGAACTTTGTGCAGGATGTTTGAGCAGGGGCTTGTGGAAGGTGCCCTGTCTGTTTGAGAACACCTACGGAAATGAGACCATGGGGACCTTGAACAGGTCAGGGTGAGGCAGGAAGAACTGTATTTTGGGGGTTCTTGACCCTTCTTTGGAGAAATAAGCTTGCAGGGAACATCTAGTATCCCGAGTTTAGAAGTTACTCAAGGGTTGGAGAGATGCCTCCATGGGCAAAGCATTTGCAGCATAAGACAGCCTGAGTTAGAGCCCCAGAACCCACATAAGAAAGCTGGAGGTGGTGGTGTGTATTGGTAATCTCAAACCTCCGCCCACGAGACAAGAGAACCTCCTGGACACTGAAGTGAGTACCCAGCCTGGCAGGAGGAAGAGACCCCAACTCAGCAAGGTGAAAGGAGAGAATTCCTGAAAGGTGCATGAGTACTGTGGCATATGTGTATTCATGTGTATGTGTGCGCGCGCACACACACACACACACACACACACACACACACACACACACCATTAATGAAGAAAATAATCCCAAATTCCTGAGCACTGTGGAGCACTCACTTCCCACACACACACCCCACCCCTGGGAGCCTAGGTGGTCTCTACCAGAAGTTAGGACAGATTTCTTCTGGGTCTCCATCCTCTGTTATGGAGAGTACTCATATCTGAGTACTGGAGGAAGCTCTTGCAAGCTCAAGGGACAAACCATTTTCCACTTCCTGAGCTAAGTCCAAGATGGGTAGCAAACAGAAATACCTCCAGTTTGGCTCTGTGGGACTTTTCTTTCTGCTCCCAGGACCTGTTTGCTTCTAGCAGCTCCCTGCTGGGAATCAGGGACAGTGCCCTGGGCCAAATTCTGGCATTCTCAGAATGCCCCATTCTGTGGACAAGAGCTGCGTCCTGAATCCCCCATCCCTCTCCTAGTCATACTCAGAGCTCGGGCCGCTTCCTCAGCACTGTCCCACACCCTCCACTTGCAGGTCATTGTGATGTCTGGCCACGAGACCATCCGAGTGTTGGAAGTCGGAGTGGATGCTCAGCTCCCGGCTGAGGAGGAGAGCAAAGGACTGGAGAGTGTGGCCGCTGACGGCACCCAGAGTGGGGGCTCTACCGAAGCCAGTGAACCTGCTGGTGAAGCTGGGCCACATGACCCAGACCGTTCTGCAGAATCAACTGGTATGAGGCTAATGCTGTAATCCACTACTGTTCTCACGTGTCCCGTGTGGGCCCACTTGGCAGCCTCTGGCAACAGTCCATACTTCTGGCCAGTTTCCAGGAATACCTCGCCCTCCTTGTGTCTGGAATTGGGTTCCTTGCATGCCTGAACTGAGATGGCCCAGAGTGAAGATTGCCGTGTTGTGTTCGGCCTAGAGAGGGTCCTAGGTCCACACCAGACTGTCAAGTCAGTGTAGGAGAGGCTGGCCTCCAGACCCCACCGGGTTTCCAACTGAACCCCATTTGTAGCAGAGCTGGGAGATCCGGGAGCCGATCGCAGGCACTTCCAGTCTCGGTGTGCTGCCAAGTCTGGCTTCGTCTTGCTAGCTAGTGTATAGCCCAGGCTGGTCATGAACTCATTTTCAATTCTCTGTTCTTCTGCCTAGGCCTCCTGCACACTAGGATTAGAGGCAGGGATCACACTGCTGGCTGTGGTCCAGCTTTGGACTAGGCCCTAATAAAAATCAGTGTTTTCTTTCTCTACGGTAGGCTTTTCTTCCTATCACAAGCCCATTTTCTTTGCTTCTTTTCATTGATTGATTTATTACTTACGTGTGTGTGTGTGTGTGTGTGTGTGTGTGTGTGTGTGTGTGTGTGTGTAGGCCATAGGACATATAAAGTCGGTTCTGTCCAGCTTCCAGGTGGTTCTGCGGGTGGTGCTCAGGTTTGACTTGTTGGCAAGAACACTCTGGTGCTGAGCCCTTTTGCCAGCCCCACACCCCCATTTTCTCATGTTTCATTACTTTCTGTCTGACAAATGGTTTCCACTTTTCCTATGTTCAGATGATCCTGACTGCCCTGGTTTTCCACGACAGCTAACAGCCTGACTTCCCTTCACGGGAGAGAGAACCTTGACACTTGCTTTTCCTTTTCTGGTTTGTAAGGCCTGTGTCATATATGTGTGTCTCCAGTTCTTTCAACTTTCTGGGTTTTTGATTGATTGATTGATTGATTGATTACCAGTCTCTATTCCTGACATTCCAATTCAGGCCTGGGCCTAAAAATATATGCCCAACTAGGGCATATTAAGAAGCCCTGCCAGATGGTGGTGGCACACACCTTTAATCCCAGCACTTGGGAGGCAGAGGCATGTGGATCTCTGAGTTGGAGGTCAGCCTGGTCTACAGAGTGAGTTCCAGGACAGCCGGGACTACACAGAGAAACCCTGTCTCAAAAACAAACAAACAAACAAACAAAAAACACTAATATGTCCAACATCCATCACCCAATAACTAGATTCTACTTTTCATTGTTTGTTCATTTGTTTGTTTACTTATTTTTTTGGCTATCTATCTATCTATCTATCTATCTATCTATCTATTGTCTATCTATTATCTATCTATCTATCATCTATCTATCTATCTATCTATCTATTGTCTATCTATCTATTGTCTATCCATCTATCATCTATCTATCTATCTATTGTCTGTCTATCTATCTATTGTCTATCTATCTATCTATCATCTATCTATCCATCTATCATCTATCTATCTATCTATTGTCTATCTATCTATCATCTATCTATCTATCTATTGTCTATCTATCTATCATCTATCTATCTATCATCTATCTATCTATTGTCTATCTATTGTCTATCTATCTATCTATCTATCTATTGTCTATCTATCTATTGTCTATCTATCTATCTATCTATCATCTATCTATCTATCTATCTATCTATTGTCTATCTATCTATCTATCATCTATCTATCTATCTATCTATCTATCATCTATCTATCTATCTATCTATCTATCTATTGTCTATCTATCTATCATATCTGTCTGTCTCTCTGTCTGTCTGTCTATCATTTTTCAGTGCTAGGAATTGAATCAGGCAAGCAGTCTACCATCATGCTGTACCCCAGCCTTATTCATATTATTGTCTGGCTTGTGAAATGACAGTTTTTAATCTCCCTGTTGTGTGGTTGGGGTGAGGTTTCCTGCAGAGCCAATTCCTGAATTGGCCAAGCAAGAAGAGGTGAAAAATGGCAGTTCGTGGAACATTCTTTTGGAAACTCATAGAAACTGCCTTTTTTTGACTAAAGACTACAGAATAGTGGGGAAAGGCTGAGTGGCCTGAAGAGCTCCTGTCACTTACAGTGTGACAATGGTATGCCTGCCCAGTTTTTAGGGACTTGCCCCTTCCCCGAGTGTCTAAAAAATTGGCCTGGATGGGCTAAGAAACAGGTCAGTTGCTGGCTGAGCCCAGGACAACTGCTTTTTGCTCCCAGGTTTGGCTTTCCCCTCCCTGACTGACAGACATTTGCTTCAGGCTCCCGGATGCCATGTGACAGACCACAGTGTCCTACAGAGCCAGGAAATAATGAGCAGAGCCCGGCATTTCCTTCCACTAGATGTGGGAAGAGAGTACCCACATTCCGGGTCTGGCCCAGGGCTCTCCAGCCTCCTAGTCATTACTGGCGCATTTGGGAAGCTGCCCCATGGGCCGTGGAAGGCAACCAGCTGGCCCTAGACTATATGCAGAAGTACAGCGTGGGTTTGCAGAGATGCCCTGCTCCACCTACATCAGCCTCACTCCCATCCTTCTTTCCCTCTCCATGCCGTGTGAAGTGAAGTCTCTCCCCGGGATCCCTCCATGTCCTGCCTCAGCCATCACCACCTTCAGCCAAGCCCCAAGCCAGCCTCAAGCATCACAGACCCTGACGCCCCTGGCTGTACAAGCTGCCCCCCAGGTAAGGGCCACGTCAGGGAGCCAGACAGAGGGCAGTGGGCAGGAGCAAGCACAGGGTGGCCATGGGCTTGGGAACTGTGTGAGGCAGGGCAGGAAAGAGGCTGTGGCCTGAGGGAGGGCATCTCCCACTAGGTATCCCTAGGCTGCCCCTGACCCAGATCAGGCCCATTGGGAAAGAAAATATGTGGTTGCCGACAGCTTCCCTGGGTCCAGAGAGGGCTGGTGTTGACTCTTTCCTGAGAGAGTTTGTACCTATCTCACGATGGAATGAGTAAGCACCCTTGTCAGCCACCCCCCCCAACACCCAGCGGAAGAGTTAATGCCTTGAAGAGTTAATGAATTGTCCAGTCTTCAGTTAAGTTATAAAACTGCCCAACCGATGAAAAGCCGCCTGTAGAATCCCGCAGGCCAGCAGAGCCTGGGCGACCTCTGCTCGTACACTGACCTCCAAGGCTTCCGGTCAGCGTGCCCTTTACTAGAGTTTCTCCGAGGCCTCTGTGGACCCTTGAGCATTTGGTAGCAGCTTCCGGTCCCTGCTCCCTGACCACAAAACAGTGGACACACCAAATGGCCAGCTCTGAAAGCATACACAAGGGACCTCACACAGACTGGACAGGTCGCACCTAGGGATTTAGGAGTGTACATACACACACATGTATACATGACATGTATCAACAATTAATGAAAAAAAGAGGCCATGTGAAAGAGAATAAGGAGGGGCGTATTGGAGACTTTGAGGGAGGAAAAAGCAAGGAGAAATGAGGCGATTATGTTATAATCTCAGAAAATAAAAGAAATAACAAACACCGGACATACAAGTGCATCTCGGGGAAGGTTTGAGAGGCAGCAGGCTGCAGGATGGAGGAGGTCCCTGCACCCTGCCCTGTCCTGGAGGCAGGGCCGGCCGGGCCTTTTCCTGGGCAGCTTCTCTGCAGGCAGCGTAGTCCGATCCAGATACCCGCGGGGTTAGGCCTTCAGCCGGGCACTTCCTGCGTTCCTCTGGCTTTTGCCCCACTGCCCTCAGAATGCTTGTTTGTGCTCAGCTGGGTCCAAGAGACCCCTCGTTTGCGCTGTGGATGTTGATTTTTTTTCTTTTCTTTTTGAAATCTCGTTTGCTTTTGCAGGTCTTGACTCAGGAAAACTTAGCCACAGTTCTGACAGGAGTTGTGGTTCCGGCAGGGGCGGTTACTCAACCTCTTCTTATCCCCATCAGTATTGCAGGTCAAGTGTCTGGGCAGCAGGGGCTGGCCGTGTGGACAATCCCTACAGCAGCCGTGGCTGCCCTCCCTGGACTGACCGCTGCTTCTGCTACAGGGGCAGTCTTCAAATCACCTTTAGCTGGGCTCCAAGGTAACGGCAACTCTCCCCAGGACTGCACCAGGCCCCCGCCACCCTACACTGCCACCCCTGCACGAGTGCTTAACATGTTGGACTCAGAACCTGCAGCCCACCCAGGGCAACAACCCTGGATTCTGGATCCAGTGTCATAAGCACCCAGCCAAAGAGCCGCTGCACCTCCTCGGGACTCTAGGCCAGGACACCAGGCTGGCCAGCAGGCCTGCCTTCCTTCAGCCAGCTGCTTGAGACTGCCCCTTCCCCCCCACCAGCATCCACCCCATGACCAGCAAGAAGGACCGCAAGAAGAGTCGGCGTCTGTTTCTCGAACCTACTTGTCTGCTGCTGGCCCACGGGAGGGGGGGATGAGAGATGTTGGCATGTGCCAGCCCCTCAGGCATCAAGGGAATCGCAGCTGCCCCACGCCCACTGCCCCCAGTGCCCTGCCATTTTTGTGCCAGATCCCTTGGGACTGGAGCCGTGCCGGGTCGTGGCTAGGCGCTTGAGCACCTCTGTCTCTGCCTTGCTCCGTAGCAGCTGCCGTGCTGAACACCGCCCTCCCGACACCTGTACAAGCCGCCCCACAAGTCCAGGCCTCCTCGCCAGCCCAGCCCCGGCCACCAGCTCAGCCCCAGACGCTGTTCCAGACCCAGCCGCTGCTACAGACCACGCCTGCCATACTCCCACAGCCCACTGCCACCGCTGTCACCGCCCCCACCCCAAAGCCAGTGGATACCACCCCGCAGATCACCGTCCAGCCCGCTGGCTTCGCGTTTAGCCCAGGGATCGTAAGCTGCTGCCCTCACCCAGGGCTCCGAGGGATGGATCAGAGCTTGGGCCAAGGGTGGAACCTCCCCCGCAGTGGAGGACCAGCCCCTTGAATACAGCCATTTCCTACACATCTGCAAAGATGGGCTCCCTCTGAGGTCTCCTTACACCTGCCAACCTGTCCTACCCAGACTAAAGCAAGCGACGGCTGGGGAGATGCTCCAAGCAGGAACCACTGGACCAGCCTTGGGGGTGGGATGCACAGGAGCATCACAGCTTCATGCTGGCATCTATCCAGTGTGGCTGTCGGTCTGGGAGACTTGTCAGGCATGACTCGGAGTACATTTGCCCCTCTAAGTCTGGCCATCTACCCTCTCAGACTTAGTTGGAAAAAGTAGTAGGAGTCACTGTTCTGGGACTGTGCCCCTCCCCAGCTGTCCCTCTGTGCTTGTCCCCCTAGCCTCGAATATTCAGCCAGTGGACATGGTCCTGCAGCCCACACTCACCACTCAATGCCCTCAGCCCCCTTGCCTCTCTCTGGTCTTTCTGCCTCTTGGCCTCTGAGCAAGGCTCTTCCTCTACCCACAGATCAGTGCTTCTTCCCTCGGGGGACAGACCCAGATCCTGGGCTCCCTCACTACAGCTCCAGTCATTACCAACGCCATTCCCAGCATGCCGGGGATCAGCAGTCAGATCCTCACCAATGCTCAGGGACAGGCAAGTGTTCAAAGCCGGGGCTGAGGGGTGGTGGTCCTGGGGCAGCTGGCCAGGTCGCGGTGAGGACTTGGCCTTCGGTCCTGTCGGAGAAGCTCAAGTGGGGTATCAGGCTGCTGCTCATAGCTTCTGCAGCAGCTCTGCTGGTACAAGTCCAGGTGGGGTTTTGACACCACTCTGCCCCGGCAGCGTTACGTTAGTTCTAGTTGTGAGATTTTATTCACACACTCCCCACTTCCCGTGCTTGGGGCTTTCTCACGTATTATCTCACTTGGTTTGGAGTACAGACCACCTAACAGGGGATCTTTTGCTTTATGGGAGAGAAGAGCAAAATTCAGAAATACTAAACTGTGCACAGTTAAAATGTGGCAGACTAGCAAAGAGCTAGCTTCCAGTTCTCTGATACACAGAAAAGCCTTTGCCTGACCCACCACAGCTCCAGGGACAGAGCAAGGAACCCCTGAGTGTGTGTGTGTGTGGGGGGGTGGTGAGTCCTTTACTCTGTTGAGGAAGTGGAGGCCAGAATGCTTAAAGAGGCCAGAATGCTTAAAGTTCCTCAAGTTAGTCTCTTTGCCTGCAACTTTGGGGATTTGGATTGGTGGTCCTGGATACCCACCCACCCCCTTCATATGCGGGGACCATGCCTTATTTTCTCCCAGGTTATTGGAGCACTTCCGTGGGTAGTGAACTCGGCTAGTGTGGCCGCACCAGCACCAGCACAGAGCCTGCAGGTCCAAGCTGTGACTCCCCAACTCTTGTTGAATGCCCAAGGCCAGGTGATCGCAACCCTAGCCAGCAGCCCCCTGCCTCAACCTGTGGCTGTCCGGAAGCCTAACACACCGGAGTCCCCTGCTAAGAGTGAGGTACCAGGGCAGGGGGTGTGGATGGGCACGGGAAGGCGATGCTGCGTAGCATGGCTACTTCCCTCAGAAACTTCTGGGAGAACAGGAGGAGCCCCCCACCCCCCCCCCCCCACCCCCGCAGAAGGCTTATATGACTTCACACATACCTTGCCTCAGGAAACAGCACCATTCTCAGCCCACCACATACCACAACATGTGTCTGTGCCCACAGAGGTCAGAGAAGGTGGGAAATAAGTGAGCAAAGCATATTGGGTACTGATCATCCTTTGGGCGAACAAACTGCTAAAGAAAACCCTGGGTGGTGAATTCTGTACCCCACCACCAAGCATCAGGCCCTTCAACTCTTGTTCCCATTCTAGAAGAGATTTTTGAGTGCCTGTTATATTCCAAATGCTAAGGATGCAGAGATGATGCTAAGGATGCAGAGATGACTGAGATTGCTTGGTACCTAAGATGCCTTCGGTAGCTCAGTGTTGCAGATATTTACAGGCCAGCATTCAAAAGACTGTGAGGGAGGCATGGACAAGGGGCTGAGGTACCCCACCAATGACTGACAGACTGGGGTCAGGATAGCTCCAGAGAGGAAGGGTGAGTTGGATGTAGTGTGTGTTGTCCCTGGGAACTGGGACAAGCATGGTAGCCAGCATGTGGTTCTCAGACTTGTGCACTGGGGTCTCCTGCAGGGCTGAGTTTCTTTTCCAGTAGATCTGAAGTGAGATCCAAGGATATGCTGAGTTCCCAGATGACATTTAGGCCATGATTGTCTAATACTATATGTTGCTTCCAAGAAGCTTCTAAATGACTCCTTAGCCTCAGCTGTAAGACAGTGGTTATCAGAATTCCTACTTCTGCTGGGTGGTGGTGGTGGTGCATACCTTTAACCCCAGCACTCGGTAGGCAGAGGCAAGTAAATCCCTGAGTTCGAGGCCAGCCTGGTCTACAGGAGCGAGTTCCAGGACAACCAGGGCTATACAGAGAAACCCTGTCTCAAAAAAACAAAACAAAAAAACTACTTAAGTTTGGGGGCTAGAGAGATGGCTCAGCAGTTAAGAGCACTGGCTGCTCTTCCAGGGAATCCAGGTTCAATTCCCAGCACCCACATGGCAGCTCATAACCGTTGGTAACTCCAGTTCCAGGGTACCCATCTCCCTCATACAGATATACACACAGGCAAACCCCCAATGCACATAAATAAATTTTAAAAAAGAATTCCTACCTTTGTCATGTGGGGTGGTGCACATCTGTAATCTCAGCCAGGCTGGGTTCTGTAGGGAGTTCAGTTCCAGCTTGGGTCATAGGATGCTTTCTCAAAACACACAAACAAAAATGAAACAGAGGAAAAAAATCTCTTCAGAGGTTTATGAATATTACACCAAGGAGTCGGCACTCTGGTATACAATCGGCTTCTGATGGTTGTTATAGAGGGAGCTGCTGCCAGGCTTTCAGGGACTGAGATGTGCATCTTAGAGGTGGCTCCCCACCTCCCCAGACCTAGGTGGAGTCAAGGATCTGTTGTGATGCTTGGACGCTGTGATCTGTTGGTAGTAGGCAGTTTATATTTTTCCCTTTTTATCCGTGGTGGTGGGAACTGAACCCAGGGTCTTGCTCATGCCCAGTTTTTGTGCTGTTCTCTAGGCCCTGGTCGTTCCAGGGAAAGACTAAAGCCAGGTTCTGGGGACTACGAGACAGGTTTGAGAGTTGGCAGTAGGCAGAATCCAAGGAACTGAAAATCCAGGAAAACCTACATTTTCTAAAAAGCTTATGGGTTTTTGGTTTTGTTTAGTTGTTTGTTTTGAGACAGGGTCTCTCTGTGTAGCCCTGGCTATCCTGGAACTCACTCCATAGACCAGGCTGGCCTCGAACTCACAGAGATCCACCTGCCTCTGCCTCCCAAGTGCTGGGATTAAAGGTGTGGCACCACACCTGGCTGTTTTTGTTTTAAAATCATACTAATAATGCTAATTCCAGATATTTGTAGTTTCTCTTGATCATAAATAAGATATATAACTTTAATTAACATCGCAACATTATGTGTCATATACAAAGTAAAAATCGGGCTGGGTAGGTGGATAGGATAAGGTTGTTGTGCGTATCTGAGGACTGGAATTTGGATCCCCGGCACCCAGGTAAATGTTAGGTGAGTGTGCTAGCCCATGTGTAATTCCAGCACTCAGAAGGCAAAGGCAGAGGATCCCAGAAGCAGGCTGGTAGCCACACTAGCCCGCCACATCAGTGAGTTCTGAGCTCAACTGAGAGAGACTGTTTCGCTGAGTGAGGTGGAAACCTGGGTGTCAGCCTCAGGCTGTCACATTCATGTGGCACAGATGTATACCCACTCATGTGCTGACTGTATACACATAACACAGACACACGAGAGAAAAAGTAAGAATAAGACAGGTGTGGTGATGCACACTAGTAGGAGGTGGAGGCAGGAGGATTATAAACTCAGGGTCAGCCTTGGACACAGATATCGAACCCATTTCTTGTGAATGTGAATGGCAATTTCTAGTTCTGCTTTTTTGTTTGTTTGTTTCTTTTGTTTTGTTTTTAGTTTAGTTTTGTTTTTCAAGACAAGGTTTCTCTATGTAGTTTTGATGCCTGTCCTGGATCTCGCTCTGTAGACCAGGCTGGCCTTGAACTCACTGAGATCCAGCTGGCTCTGCCTCCCGAGTGCTGGGATTAAAGGCGTGCGCCACCAGTGCCTGGCTAGTTCTGCTTTTTGATGGCCACAGGTGGTAGTGCCTGGGTAGGTAAGAATTTCATGGCCATGTCTGTCCTGGTGCTAGTCTGCCTGGGGACCGTGACCCGAGTTAGGCAAGGGTCCTGAGGTTTGCATCTTTTCTCATAGGTGCAGCCTATCCAGCCGACACCAGCTGCACCCCAGCCTGCCATGGTCGTCACCAGCCCGGCCCCAGGCGCCAAGCCGTTGGCTTCAGCCCCCATCCCGATCACCTGCTCAGAGACCCCAACTGTCAGTCAGTTGGTATCAAGTAAGTGATTCTTAGAGGAGGAATGTGGATCTGGGGTGCCTGGCACACACCTCCAGCCCCAGATGCTCAAGAGGCTGGGACCAGAAGAGTTTTTGAGCCCAGGAGTTGAAGGCCAGACCAGTGAGGCCCTGTCTTGAATAAACCCTTAAATTCCCTGGTATCCAAAAGGAAAGAGTAGAGGCCCAAATGGAAAGATGGTAACTTTCCATTTTCTTTTACATTTATTTATTTGTTTGGGGCTAGGGGTGGGACATGAGCATCCACAGTGTGCATGTGGGTCCCGAGGATTGAACTCAGGTCCTCCTCACACGCTTAGTGGCAAGTGTCTTTACCAGTGAGTCTCTTGTCCTCTACCAAGAGATGACTTTCTTACTCCCTTTCCTGTTGGGGTGGCTGTGAGCATGTTGGAAGTAGAGGCCGCTTAGCCGTCTGTGTGGTTACAGTGTGCCCCTGGCTGGCTCATTGTGGTCTCTCAGCCAGTTCTGAGGGATATAGATGGCCGACAGGTGTGCCTGGGACTAGAGTAGGGAGCATGGGAGAGGGTCAGCAGTTAGTCCTGGGAGAATTTAAAAACAGACTACCCCCACAGGTCGATCTAGAGCCTTTTCCTCAAGTCCTGCGTGTCTGGGGGATACGGTGATGAGGGTCTTTGGATACAGGCCCTTGTCCCTTTTACTACACCAGAGGAGCAGTGATGAGTCTCCTCCATGTGCTCATCTCTGAACCTTCCCTCTGGCCTAGAGCCTCACACTCCAAGCCTGGATGAGGACGGGATCAACTTAGAGGAGATTCGGGAGTTTGCCAAGAATTTTAAGATCCGGCGGCTCTCCCTGGGTCTCACACAGACCCAGGTGGGCCAGGCTTTGACTGCGACAGAGGGTCCAGCCTACAGCCAATCGGCCATCTGCCGGTAAGTGTGACTCCCCCAGGACAAAGCCAGGGCCTGCTCCGTGCCGTAGCCGGCTCTCATGGGAATCCGGGCATCCAGTCCCTTTCCACATTTCCCTCATACTGCCCCCTTCCAGACAAGGAAGACTGTCCTGTGGGGAGCGTGGACACTTGGAGTAGCCAGAGACTGAACCAGCCTTCTCAAGTTTAGATAGACTCCAATCCTGAGTATTCAGCAGCTCATCTGAGGGAGGCTATTGATGAATCCTAGCAGGAAAGGATTATCACTTATGAAATTGGTCTGTCTTGGCCCTTGGCTAGTCAGTATTCTGGCATGCTCCCGGCATGCTCCTGGCTGGCTGTCTTGCCTCCCAGGCCTGCCTGTCAGCTCAGCTTGAAGGTACAGAGGTCTTTGTTCTGATGCTGCCGTGGGAGCATAGTGAGAGGGGTGTTGCCCTCATCTCTGGAGGCATTCAAGATGACTCCTCCGAGGACAGAAGTCGTCTGGGGGCAAAGTTCATGTCAAGTTAGAGCACACTTGTCATTTACCTGCCTAGCAGAGACTGTGGGTGTAGTCTTCTTCAGGCCTGGGATATGGAAAGTCTGAGGAATCTGGGCTTTGAGGGGCCCGGAGGGTGGGGACACTGAGTAGGAGGGAGCTGCCCCTGTGAGTAAATGTACCGGGAAGAGATCGCCGCACTGTCTCTGCTCCTCCTCCAGGTTTGAGAAGCTGGACATCACACCCAAGAGTGCCCAGAAACTGAAGCCAGTTCTGGAGAAGTGGTTGAACGAAGCGGAGCTCCGGAACCAGGAAGGCCAGCAGAATCTGATGGAGTTTGTGGGCGGCGAGCCCTCCAAGAAACGCAAGCGGCGCACCTCCTTCACACCACAGGCCATAGAGGCTCTCAATGCCTACTTTGAGAAGAACCCCCTGCCCACAGGCCAGGAGATCACCGAGATCGCCAAGGAGCTCAACTATGACCGTGAGGTGGTACGGGTCTGGTTCTGTAATCGACGCCAGACACTCAAAAACACCAGCAAGCTGAATGTCTTTCAGATCCCTTAGGGCTTCGCCTCAGCCCTCATTCCAGCACTTTGTACCCCCCTCAGCTACCGGCTGCCGTGGCTGCAATGACAGTCCCACGCACACCTGTGCTTGCCCTGGGTCATGAGACCTCCCCTGTGCATGTGTGTCAATGCCTGCCTCTTCTGCCCACATATGTCACACCCTGGGGAGGCCCAAGGGGCTGCATGAGAGACCTAGGCTCTGGGCTGGGCACATGGAAGGAGGGGATTTGTGTTGTCCTTTCGAAAAGCACTTTGCCAACATGGTTTCTGAAGGGTGAATTCTGGTTGGGAACCAGAAAGGCTCTGTCTTTGGGACAGGGTTGTAGCAACTCTTGGGGGCCACTGTGCATTAGCTCTTGTTTTTGGTGGCACTCACCACCCTTGCCCTTGGCTCCCCTGTGGTTGTACTGGTAAGACAGCTCACCCAGGGAGATCTCAGCCGCACACTGCCCTCCTTTACTTTGTACACGGGCACATTGAACCCTTTAAAGGACCAAGAAGATGGAATTCAGAGACGTGTGACTCACTGTCTGCCTTGACCTCAAGGGCAGAAGGTCCCCAAAGCTGTGAGGTCAGGTGCCGTGAGGTCCCTCCCGGGGTCCTGGGGGTAGCGGGAACGAAGCAGAACCTTTTCCTCTGCAAACCAAGTTGGAAGGGAGGCAACGGCGAACTCTCCGGTCCTGGAGAGTCTTGGGTCTGTTGTAAGTCTGGAGTTGAGTAAATAAGGCCATCTGCCCAGGTTTTAATCTAACTTTCGTCCATGGCTGTCCCCCCTCCCCAAAAGCTCTCTAAAGAGAGCGTTCAGCTTGGGGACATTTCCACTGCCCACTTACGCAGGCACAGATACTGGCTTTCTCCCTCTCTCTTATGCCCACACCCATCTCAGTCCAGTATTGAGGCCTCTTTAAAGGAGCAACTTGAATGATAAGCCAGACAGTATCCAGAAAGATGGTGGTCCAGGAAGGTCTCGCCGAGGCTGACTTACCTCTGGTTTCCTCTGTAACTTTAAGTCTTGGACGCTGGATTCCTCTCACTCTGTCCGATTGAAGACCAAGTCTGTGTGTGAGCAGCTCCTGTCCCTACCCCACCCCTGCAACACTCCTCTGAGCCCAGAGGGCCCCAGGTCAGGATGGACTCTGCCTCTGTAGGTGAAGGCACACTGAGGGCTGGCATCCTATCCAAGTAAGTCACTGTGAGCTTCCAGCCCTTTCACTGCAGTGTGTTGGCTGGGGAGTGTAGCTCAGTGATAGAGAACTTAGCATGTGCAAGGCTCCAGATTCAGTTTCTAGCACCGAGTCGGGAGGGGTGGGGGGAGAGCTAAGATGTTTGCCCAAATGACCCCAGACTTGCCGTGTAGACTGTCTCTGACAGGCTGCAAGCTGCAGGGGTCAACCATTTCACTACTTTTTGTTCGGTTTGCTGTTTTGTTTCTTGAGATAGGATCTCACTTAGCCCAGGCTGACTTCAAACTTGTAGTTGAAAATGACCTTGAACTCCTCTGATCCTCCTGTCTCCACATCCCAAGTGCTGGGATGATAGTCATGTGCCACCATGGCTCTTCTCCGCTCTTAGCCTTACAGAGCCTGCTCTCTAGTTGATGTCCACCCTGTACCTCATGTGATCTGCTCGAGGAGATGACAGTCAAACAAAGACACTCCCGGTCGGTCACAGTGCAGATGCGGGAGCCTAGCTTCCCTCTGACACTCTGTTTCCTTTCCTCATGACTGCTGGTCCCTCTTGGGTCCTGCAAAGGCCGTGTGAAGGACCTCCTGGTAGCTCTGACAGGGAGATGGGGACAAGTGTGTGCCGAATCAACACACACACACACACACACACACACACACACACACACACACTTCACTGCATTCGAATCAACCAAACCTGCTGGAGTCTGTCGGGAATAAGGAGGCAGGTGGGCAGCTTTCCTGACTCACCTACTAGGACAGACTGTCCCCAGAGGGAGAGGCTCCACATCCTAGATTGTGCTTGTCAACCTGCTTCCCTGAGATGGGCAGTCAGGAGGGGGCGCTGTATGTGAGTTTTCAGTAGGGATGCATACATCCTGGGGCTTATCAAAGCGACTCACTGGAGGAATTATACGCAGCTTTTCTTGCTCAAAACCTTCACGCAGGAGTGCTTTTATGTGTGTGGGGTAGCATGTAATATGAAGTGTGGCCATGCTGTGGACATACAAGAGGATACCATCTGTTCTGTGGCATGACAGGAAACAAACAAACAAACAAAATAGCAAATCACTGATCTAAATTAAGCCTGGCTATGCCATGCTAGAGTAAACTGTTTTCGCCTGTGTAGGAAAGACACATTGGTCATTCAGAAGAACAGTACGTACGAGAGCCTGGATGTTTACAGGATGGATTTCTCAAAGTGTGTGTGTGTGTGTGTGTGTGTGGTGGGGTGCGAGGTATGCATAAAGTGTACCCAAAGTATAGTTCACTTTGGTCTGTGAACTCTGCCTCTGCTTCCCCAGCCTGAGCCACTTAATCTACAAGGCAGTTTTTGTTATTGTTGGAGGTTGGGTGGCATTGGGCTCTAAAAAAGAATTAATAGTTTTATTTTGAAAGCACCTTCCTGGACCCCAGTGGCTTTTTTTGCCCTGAAAGATAGGGAATGGGCAGAAGTCGGTTAACTGTATGGTTCGTTAGTTTTAAGTGACGGCAAACTAGGACTTTCTATGGCCCACTGAATCAGCTGGGCCCTTTGACCCTGCGCTAACTATGGCATTTGGTCCAAGCAAAGTCCAGAGAAGAAACTGGTCACATGAACTGTAAATGCACTTGAGTTTGGAATGAGAAAGCCTGATATGTTTGTGTTTTTGAAAATCCAGTCACCTTCCTGTGCCCAGGATTCCCTCCCTGCCTCCTAGGACGGATTCAGGCCTTGAAGTTGGAGGATCTCCCAGCATGGGGCATTGCCCCCTGGAAGCTGTGGAGGAGAAAGGGAGAAGTACTTGATGTAGTTGTGTGAATAAACAGTATTTTTTCTTTTGTATGGCTCTGCCTGTCTTGTTTCTTCACAAATGCGAGGGAACCAGGGCCAGAGGCCAAGGCTGCTTCAGAGCTGCCACTGCAGGTTTGCCTAGTGAACCGGCAGAGGGCGCGTACCGGTCAGCACCTGGCTCCCACTTCAGATGATCCTGCTTGGGCCTCCCAAGCCTCGACTCTCCCTCTGGGTCTGGGGTGTGTGTGCAGGGCTAAGGGGGCATGCCCCTTTTTCCCTAAACTGTTCTGGTACTTAGGGTCCCAGCATCCTCTGCTGAGGCTGCTTTTGAGCCTCTCTTGTTCCCAGTGACAGGCACTGGCACAGACGGGGGTGGGGGTTGGTACAGCCTAGAAATCCCCCGTCTTGAGAAAAATTTTTCTTTTTTGTTTTGTTTTGTTTTTGAGCTGAGGATCGAACCCAGGGCCTTGCGCTTGCTAGGCAAGCGCTCTACCACTGAGCTAAATCCCCAAACCCGAGAAATTTTTAATAAGGGGGTCTACCTGGAAGGAGCCAGCAGGCCTGGAGTCGATCCGGTGAAGGACTCTTCCTCATAGATGGATGTTTTTACATGGAATGTCATGTGGTAGAGGGGAACATGCTCCCTCAGGCATCTTTTTAAAGGGCTCTCTACCCTCATGACTTAATCATAACAGTAATAATAGCTTGATTTATATAGCTCTTTATTAAAACATGGGTCTTATTTTGTACTCTTTTCCGAAGTCTGCAAATGTTCAGGACAGACCTGCCTCTGAGCTTAACGCTATGAGAGCCCAGCTGCCGAGAGGGCGTCTCTTGACCTGTCCATCTCCTAGGAACAGTATTTATACCATCTTCCTCGCTGTGTCCTCACTTCACCTGCTGGTGTGGATGAGTCTGAACTGTGTACTCTACACCGGCAAGAATGAGATAGCCCCTTTACACTGGGTTCTAGATCATTTTCCAACTCCCTGCCTAAGCTCAAGGGGTTAATGGATGTCAAAGATTCTAACCCAAGGCTTGGGCTGAGAGGAATTTTGCAGTACCCTGAAACAATGGGGCACCAGCATTATGCTAGCATTGATCTCAAACCGTGATACTTAGTATTAACTACCCACACAAGTTGTGGGATCAGTAAAGTGGTCAAGTACAAGGTAGGTGTTTGATAATCTTGATAATTGCCAGATGGAAAAGTAAACGTGCTTCCTCCCTTTGCCTTCAAGGAAACGATGAAGCCTGAGACCCTGGCTTTGGGAATGCAGGCACAAGGATTCGACTTAGCCCTGAAGCTTTGGACTGTGAAACTTGAGAGTAAACAGAGTCTGAACAGAGACAGACGGCATCAGGAGGCTCCTGGGAGCTGGGAGCACTGGCTCAGACCAGTTGAGAGTGGTTTCTGGCAGTTGGCCCAGGAAGATTTTAGACTTGAGAGGAAAGGGGGTAGATATGTACAAGACTGCATTTTTATTCCCACACTTGAGAAGGTCATTGCTCTGGGGAATTTTCTTTTTTTTTTTTAATGCACGGGAGAAGTGGCTGGTTTGGGGAGAAGAGAGAAAGCCAAGATTGTCTGGAACTGTAGGACAGTAGAAACGTCTAGTTAGTTCTTCAGCCACAAGGTGCTGAGAGGCCTGAAAGGCTGCTTCTGCAAGGCTGGGGAGAGTGAAGGCTGTGTCGTCCTGAAAGAGTCTCCGGGGGTTAGATCTTTCCGTACCTGGAGGAAAATGCCAGGGGTTGACCTAAGAACCCAGAAACGTTGATGGACCAGAATAACTGACTGAGAAGGGATGCCTGGAGGATAGAAAGGTTCTGATCCACAAGGCCTCAAGAGTTCTTACGTCTCTGAGATGACTGATTTGTCTCAGGGTGTTGATAAGACAGCTAGCTAGCTACACGGTGTTCTTTCTGTTGATTAGACTAGCTGAGCTTCACCCATCACTACGTGCTACGCCTTCTTCTAAATTTGCAACGTGCATTGTCTCAGCTGATCCTCAGGATAATGTCACGAAGTTCAGAACTGTCATCACAGTCCCTTCACAGCTGGAATCAAGGTTCAGGGAGAGTGAAGGCACTCAGAGTCACTTTGTTTCCCAGCGGCAGAATTGGGACTTGAACCTGGGTGTGCAATCTCTAGAGCTCTTTTTGTGTTTAACCAACACCTCGTTCTGGATAGAGGATGACACCTTTCATGTAAGAAGTGTCCCCTTTCAGGACCTGAGCTAGGGAGACAAAACCTTCACAGTACTTTTCCTTTGGGAAAGAGGTTTGAGATAGGCACGCACCTATGAGACCTGCAATTATTCTACCTTCACCACAGTCCATAAAAGTGGATTTGGACCTTTTGCTATTGTAGTCATTATGTTGAACAGGAACTATGCTTTTATAGGTTGAATTAATGGGTTTGGAAATTTGGCCTGATAGTACCTATTGCTGAATTTCTAGGGTGTTGGGCCCCTGAGACCCTGGTCTCCAACCCTGGAGCTCCAACTTCACTCTAGCTGCAGTGGGGAGGGAGGGGGAGGAGAGTCTGTAAGGCTGAGGTGGACCTGGACTGGGTCTCAAGGCAGGCTGTGTTCTATTGGGATGGGCCAGTGCTTAGGAATTTTTTTTACCATCCCAGTTTGTTTTAGGATTATGAATAGGAATACCCTTGTGAAATCTTAATTGTGCTTCAAAATTTAAACTTAGGCTCAGACATTTCCAAGAAATACATGTCTATCTTTCTCTAAATATTCTGCTGAGGATAAAGTCCCATGATGTCCCTGAATATGGCAGAGCTCTCTCTTCTAAAATGCTAGCAGTATTTCTGGTTTGGGAAATCCATTGCCTTCTATGGATGAGAAAATAGCTGCATCCAATAAGTCTTTTTAAAAAAGATTTATATATTTTAAAAAGATTTTCTTTTCTTTTATTTTTTTATTTTTTTGGGATAGGATTTCACTGTGAAATTCTGGCTGACCTAGAGCTCACTATGTAGACCAGGTGAGTCTCAAACTCAGAGATACATCTGCTCCTGCCTCCCAAGTACTAGGATTTGGGAGGCAAAGACAGGCAGATCTCTGTGAGTTCAAGGCCAGCCTTGTCTACAAAGTGAGTTCCAGGACAGCTAAGGAGGTTACAAGGAGAAACCCTGCCTTGAAAAGTCAAAACAAAAAGTAGTAAGTAAATAAATAATAAAAGGTGTACACCACCATTCTTGGATTTTATTTTTAATTATATGTATATTTGTATCTTTTTTTTTTTTTTTTGTATGTGGAGCTGAGGATCGAACCCAGGGCCTTGCGCTGGCTAGGCAAGCACTCTACCACTGAGCTAAATCCCCAACCCCGTAAAAGTGTATCTGAGTATGGGTTCATATGTGTTTGTGAGTTCAGATGTTCCTGGAAGGCCAGAAGAGGGCTGGTCATGAGCTATCTGACATGGGTGTGGGGGCCAAACTTAGGTCCTCTGCAAGAGTAATAATACCTGATATCAGCCACCGAGACATTTCTCTCTCTTCTAGTTTATTGTTTTTAAGAGAGAGAGAGTGTGTGTGTGTGTGTGTGTGTGTGTTCTTGCACATAAGTGAGAAGAGAAAATGTCAAGACCCAGAGTTACTGGTGGTTATGAGCCGCCTAACACGGATGCTGGAGACTGAACTCAGGTCCTCAGAAAGAGCAGCAAGTGTTCACCACTGGGCCATCTCTTCAGCCCCCCTTTAATTAATTCTTCATGAGCATAATTCTTTCTTTTTCTTTCTTCTTTCTTTCTTCTTTCCCTCTCCCACATTTTTTTTTTAGACAGAGTTTTACTATGTAGCCCTGGCCCCTCGATGACTTGGAACTCACTATAGACCAGGCTGGCCTCAAACTCACAGAGATCTGCCTGCCTCTGTCTCTTGAGTACTGGGGTTAAAAGTGTGTGCCACTGTGCCTGTCATGATGTGACTGAGTGTTTTGCCTGCATGCCTATATTACCAAATGTGTGCCTGGTGTCCTCAGAGATCAGAAGAGGGCATCAGATCTCCTGGACTTAGAGTTATAGACAGTTCCATTATGTGAGTGCTGAGAACCCAGTCTGGGGACTCAGTGGTTAAGAGCACTGGCTGCTCTTGCAGAAGACCTGAATTGGGTTCCCAGCATCCCCTGGTGACTCACAACTGTCTGTAACTACAGTTCCAGGGGATCTGACACCCTCTTCTGACCTCTGTGGGCACCAACCATGCACATGGTACACAGACATACATGCAGGCAAAATACTCAGGCATATAAAATCTACAAATCTTTTTTTAAATTAAATTTTTCCACTTATTTTACATACCAACCACAGTTTCCCCTCCCTCCTCTCTTCTCGTTCCCTCCCCCACCTCCTTTTTACCCCCACCCCATCTGCTCCTCCTCTGTGCAGAAAGGGGCAGGCCTCCCATGGGAGTCAACAGATCATGGCATATCACTTTGAGGCAGGACCAAGCTCTTCCCCCAGCATCAAGGCTGGGAGAGGCATCCCTGCATGGAGAATAGGTTCCAAAGAGCCAGCTCATGAGCCAGGGACAGGTCCTGATCCCACTGCTAGGGCCCCACAAACAGACCAAGCTATACAACTGTCATCCATGTGCAGAGGGCCTAGGTCGGCCCCATGCAGGCTCCCTAGCTGTCGGTCCAGAGTCCATGGGCTCCCATTAGTTCATGTCTATAAATCTTTTTAAAAAATAAAAGTTAAAAGATGTATTTTCATGTGTAAGTGTGTATGTGCATATGTGCATGCTATAGTGTATATGTGGAGGCTGGCTTGTGGGAATTGGTTCTCTCCTTACACTCTGAGTTCCCGGATAGAAATCAGGTTGGCAAGCTCAATCTTACTGGCTGGGACACTTATTTGTTTGTTTGTTTAGGTTTTTCGAGACAGGGTTTCTCCATGTAGCTTTGGAGCCTGTCTTGGAGCTTGCTTTGTAGACCAGGCTGTCCTCGAACTCACAGAGATCTGTCTGGCTCTGCTTCCCGAGTGCCGGGATTAAAGGCATGCACCACCACTGCCAGGCAGGAGAGCCATTTTCAAGGAGAGAGAAAGCCTTCGATCTCGCCTGGGATGAGTTCATCTACTGCTGTTGCTGCTGATGATTTTGCTGACATTGGAACCAGCATTTTTAGGCTTCCCATGTAGCCTGGCAATCAGCAGTTCCCCAGGAATCCTTCAGGCATCCAGTGCCAGATGAGGACCACTGAGGCTCCAGCCTATGGACTGAGCAACGACTGGGTTCTCTGCCTCTTTGGCGGGAGAAAGCCTTTGCTGGACTTCTCAAACTTTATCATGTAAGTCAGTCTAATACATTTCTTTCTAGTGAACATATTTATCAAGTCATCTGTTCCTTTAGAACCCCTGACTAATACACCAGACCTCATCATTTAATTTCCTAAGCCTGAGTTGCCTTGCCTATGAAATGAATTTAACGCTAACCTTTTTATGGAGGGTGGTGAGGAGGAGATAATATTTTAAAGCCATTAGGTCAATACTTAGGGAGGGCTCAGAACTCACGAGACTGTTGATACTAGTATTGCTTATGGAGTTGCAGTAGGGACATCACTGTAGGCAAAGGCCTGCTAGAACAGTCAGGGCCTGCACTGTGCTGTTGCAGAGCCCCCACTAAAGAAGACCACTCAGACACAGTCTATGAGCCAACTGAAAGTCTTTATTCCAGCTGGCTGGTGACTACATTCGGGTACTCAGGAGCCACACCTTTTCTTGGGGTCCATACTTAAGCAAGAACCTGGCATCCTGTCTGAAAAATCCCCAAGGTTCCCTTTCTGAAATTGTAAGCTAAGCAGATACTTACACAGGCCAAAATATGCAATTAGCACAAAAAAGACAGGGTCGGGCTGACCATTCCAGACAGCCCATAGCTGTGATCCCAGGACCAGTTTTCTTAAGTTCCCCCTTGCAGTTGCTGGCACTTTACTCAGCAAGACAAAGTTCATCCGAGGTACCAAAATAGTCACCAAAGACAGACCACGGTCCTTGTCACACTCCCCACTGGTTCTGTGTGCATGAGTCTGCTGTGGACTCCTTCTGGAGAAGATGACTATCTTGTCCTTTAGGATTAAGAGTTTTATCCAATTAAGTTTTTTTTTTAACATAGCTAGCCATGCAGTTAAGGGTACAAGGGCCACAGTTAAGGCCAAGAGGAGGAGGGTTAAGAGGCTGGTGTTGGCAAAGACCAGGTGGTCAGCCAAGGCAACCAGGAAAATAGGGACTGTATTGGTGAAATTATTAAGGCCACTCCACGTAGTTAAAAGGGAGGTTTATTTTGTGGGGTAACTTACAAATGAAGGGGTTGGTTGTAGGGTCTGGCAAAGGTATGGCGCAGTCCGGCGGTGTTTTCTGGAGAACTCTGTTCGGTCTACCTCCAGTGTCCAGGGTCCCAGAGCCAAGAGAGACCTCTCCTCTCGATCCTGGGTCTTCAGCTTCCTCCCTCCGCCCCGCCTTGTGGGCGTGACCATTACCGAAGCCTCAATGGGGGTTGGCACTTCCAGGCCAAGGCTGGGAT
The DNA here is from genome assembly GCF_903995425.1 of Onychomys torridus. NCBI lineage: Eukaryota > Metazoa > Chordata > Mammalia > Rodentia > Cricetidae > Onychomys > Onychomys torridus. The sequence continues at coordinate 65,392,342 of NC_050458.1, read as the reverse complement.
GGCTACCCACTACAGAACTGTTGGCAGAGTCATGGCTCTCTTTTCTCTCTCCTTCATGTTGTTTCTGACCATGGCAAGGCTCTCTTTAATGACACCAGACTGGTTGGCATAGAAACAGCGGGTTTCCCCGGAGCCATGCCAGTCTGTTTCCCTGTTTCATGAAGAAGAGACCTAAGTTCCTTTGGTTTTCTAAGAAAGCTCACCTCAGCTGAGACATCTACCTGGTTTTCTAATCTGGAGATGGAATTCTCCAGTGACCAGTGTCCAGATCTACTTGGGCACTGAGTTATTTGAAGTTTTTATCTCCTATGAGGACAGCAGAGATGTGAACTGTGGCTGACCGAGCTATTCTTGCCCCTACTGAGAGTGGGATCAAGATGGGGACATCTTATGGTCCTGACTAGTCCTGAGTCTAGGCTGAGGTGTGACCTGCCTTCTTCTCCACTATAAACACGTCTGGGGAACAATATAGAGGGTGGCCGTGGCCCTCACATTGATCTGAGGAGGCACATTTACTGAGTCCATTGGTGCTGCTGGCCAGCCAGGTGGTCTCAGGAGCATGGTAGAATATCCAATCCTTCATGCTGGGGGAGTCGCTAGCTGATACTACAACTCTTGGTGAAAGGGTGGTTGGCTAAGTCATATTTAGAGGAGACTGTGCAAATGCCTTTTCCTTGGAGATCTTGCAAGGTTACCCTTGGCTGACACCAATCACAGCCTGCTGAATTTCTTGAAGGGGTAAGTGTCTGGTTTAATTTAACTCCTATGTAGTGTGGGGTTTGGGATCTAGACAGTCAACAGTCTTTTTTTGTTTGTTTGTTTGTTTGTTTGTTTTTTTGTTTTGTTTTTTGTTTTTTTTGAGACAGGGTTTCTCTGTGTAGTTTTGTGCCTTTCCTGGAGCTCGCTCCGTAGACCAGGCTGACCTCAAACTCACAAAGATCTGCCTGCCTCTGCCTCCCAAGTGCTGGGATTAAAGGCATGCGCCACCACCCAGCTTGACAGCCAACAGTCTTACCTACCTAGATCAGGGTTTAGAGTAGTTGGGTGTTTATTGCTCTAGTTGGCAGCATAAACCTGGGAGAACAGGGCCTAAATATGAGGCAGGCTAAAGCCTCACAAAACAGCCAACTTTATTCAGAGCATCCGGCAATTTATACTCTGAGGGTTAAAAATCACATAATTAAGGTGCTCAATCACAAGGACAAGCCACATGTGGTGTCTTAGTTAGGGTTTCTATTGCTGTGAAGAGACACCATGACCATGTCAATTCTTATAAAGAAAACACGTAATTGGTGTGGCTTACATTTTCAGAGGTTCAGTCCATTATCATCATGGTGGGGAACATGGCAGTGTGCAGGCAGACATGGTGCTGGCTGCATCTTGATATGCAGGAAGTGGTCTGTCTCGCTGGGCATGACTTGAGCATATATGAAACCTCAAAGTCTGCCTCCACAGTGACACACTTTCTCCAACAAGGCCATACCTCCCATTAGTGCCATTCCCTTTGGGGGGCATTTTCTTTCATACTACCACACATGGCAAAAACATGTTTTTCCATAGAGACATGAATGCCAACAGCTGAAGTCAACTCACTCCCATCCACTACACCGGGAAGGAGCATGAAAACACATTCCAAGGACAGTTCTGTGTTTGTGAAGAAAGTGAGGTCACAAGACTCTAATTTGTTTTCTTGGAATCTTCTCACAGGCACTCAGAATTCTCCTCTGATGACTCCATTGGTTGATGTAATTTTCCCACTAGTTTCAACACAGACAGACGGGCCTCTTGATTTGGGGTTAGGGCGGTCTTAGGTGCCTCCCCATGTGGAGTTGGGGAACACAGGCATCTTATGGGCTAAGGGGCCAGGACTGGGTTTCATTTCCATCAGGACCAGCAGATAGAGGTTCCTATTGGGACCAGTTGGTCTGTTTTCCCTGGGTGGGTGTTTTTTTGTACGGTGCATTTGTCACCCAGGTCTCTTTCAGAGGCATATGAACCAATCCCCAGGTTCTCCTTGTGAGCCAATAGTGGGTATCAGCCCCAGGCACGCCCTGATTTTAATGATCATAGGGTTACATCTTCCAGGGCCACAGATTGAAGGCAGTCTCTCCTTTCTTTCTGGATATAGGGACCTATGTGTCCCCAGGAGGATTCTGTTCAACAACCCATGTCTTCACAATGATACTGTCAGCTTCCTGGACAGGGGGATGGACCATTCATAGGACAGGCAAATAATTGGAGGTTTTGAAGCCCCTTTTCCAGAAAAATAGTACCACAACTGATTCTCTCACACACACCCTTTTCTTCCTAGCCCTCTAAGAGGCACAGCCGAGAGGGCACAAAGGCCCACCTGGAAAAGTGGTTCAGTCATCTGAAGTTATGTTAAAGAGAATCTTTCCGTTTTCTGTCTTTCTCGGTTCCTAAGTCCTAATTTCAGGTCTGTAGGGTTATAGGCCCATCCGCCAGGGAGAAGGGAGAAAAGAAACAGGATGTCTGCATTTGTCTTTAGGGGGTCAGGGGTTCTGTGACTGTTCTCTGGTCATCGTCCTCCATGGTCTATGTTAGCTGGGAGTGATGAACCCAAGGGATGGCACACCTAGTTTGTCATCAGTTGGATGGTGAGGATGTCTGCGTAGGATCTCTTCCAGACAGGTTCCAGGTCCAGGTCCAGGCTGGGATCCTTTTTATCTAAACCAAGTCTCCCAACTGGAATTGGCGTGTGCGTGGTGTGTGTGCATGGTGTGTGTGTGTGTGTGTGTGTGTGTGTGTGTGTGTGTGTGTGTGTGTGTGTTGAGGGGAGTGTTGGAGGTAGGAGATAGCAGGACTTCCTTCATGGTGCAGTTATGGCTTGGCGAGCTTCCTGCAAAGCCTGTAAGGACTTGAGACAAGCGTGAATAGACATTTCTGCTGGGGGATATCTCAGAGTTTGGGAACAACGGAGTCAATCTTTTAATTTTATCCTTCCTTTTACATGACCAGAACTCTGTGACCTATATGCACAATGCAATTTCCAATTAATATTTAACATTTTTGGCAAACTTTGAAATACTTTGACCATGAAGGCTGGGCAATTGTCAGACCCTCAGGCTTGGGGATTAATTTCCAAAGAAGCTTTTTTTGGTAACAAATGGACTGCTCTTTGCACAGGTGGTGTAGACCTCTGCCCACCCCGAAAACATGTACACAGACACCAAAAGGTAATTATGTCCCAAAACAGTAGGCCTGATTTCAGTGAAGTCTGATGTTCAGTGCTCCCCAGGTCCATTCCCTCCAGCCCAGATCCCCTGAGGGATTTTCCTGCCCCCTTTGGGGTTTACCTGAGCACAGTAGTACATTGAGAGGTGGTGTCTTTAATCAGTCTCTCCAAATTTGGAACATAATACCTGGGTCTGAGGAGTTCAGCAGTTTTTGGGGGTCCTCTAGGTGGGTGGTTGGTGAAGACCCAAAACCAGGCATGTTCCCAGACCCATGAGATGGGTCTGCCACTTGGAAGTGTCCAACATCCTTCTTCATCTGTGTGTCCACTTCCTGTTCTGCCCTGTCATTCTCGCCTGGGTGTATTCCAGATGTTTCAGTAAACCAGCAGGCTACCAGGACTTGGAGAGGCTCTACTGGGTCGAGGGCCCCTTCCTAGATGGCCAGGCCAGCTGCTCTGTTGCCTCTGGCTTCAGGGGAATCCTCCTCTTGGTGTCCTTTGCAATGGACATTGACCAACCTCTTAGGTAACCAGACAGCCCCCAATAGGGGTAAGATTTGTTTTTTATTTATTTCCCGGCTGAGGTTAGCAATCCCCTTTCACTGTATAGAGCTCCATGAATAGGAGCCATAGTGGAAGTATATGGACTGTCAGTGTATATGCTGACAGCCTTGTCTTCCCCAAGCAGAGCGCTTCAGTCAGAAATGCAGCTCACTGAGCTGAGGTTCCCCTGCTTAAAGACTGTGCCCAGATAATCTTATCTTGGGTCACCACTGCTGCCCCTGCATACCCGATTCCATCTTGGATGAAACAACTCCTGTCTGTAAACAATACCTCATCTGGTGTTGCCAACAGGATGTCATGCAGATCAAGTCAGATGAACTAGATTCAGAAAGTCACCTCAAGGCAGTCATGCAGGGGTTCCATGGGCTCGTTGTCTGTCAGGGTTGAGGGCCAATGATCTGTGGAAACAAACTGAAGTTTAATCTAGAAGCGGGGCTTGTATTGGGTCACCCAGATGTTCCCCTCAAGAGGGCTTCAACAGAGTGTGAGGCCGTCAGGCACAATTCTCACCCTGAAATGAGTTTGTTGGCTTCTTTTACCAGCAAGGATATCTTAGTCAGTGTTTCTATTATTATGGTAAAGAGACACCTTGACCACAGCAACTCTTTTTTGTTTGTTTGTTTGTTTGAGACAGGGTTTCTCTGTGTAGCTTTGGTGCCTGTCCTGGATCTCACTCTGTAGACCAGGCTGGCCTTGAACTCACAGATCCACCTGGCTCTGCCTCCTGAGTGCTGGGATTAAAGGCTTGCGCTACCGCCACCCAGCTGACCACAGCAACTCTTATAAAAGAAAACATTTAATTGGGTGGCTTACAGTTTAGAGGTTTAGTCCATTATCCTCATGGTAGGATTTGGCAGCATGCAGGCAGACAGGACACTAGAGAAGGAGTTGAGAATTCTACATCTTGATATGCGGGCAACAGAAAGTGAACTGACTCACTAGGCACAGCTTAAGCATAGGAGACCACCAAGCCCACCCCACAGTGACACACTTCTTCCAACAAGGCCACACCTCCCTTTAGGGGCCATTTTCTTTCAAACCCACATTCCACTCCCTGGCTCCCAAAAGCTTGTAGCCATATCATAACGCAAAACTGTATTTAGTCCAACTTCAAAAGTCCCCATAGTCTGTAACAGCTTCAAACTTATTTAAGAAGTTAAAGTTCAAAGTCTCTTCTGAGATTCATGCAATCTCTTAACTGTAATCCCCTGTAAAATCAAAATCCAAAGGAAGATCACATACTTTCACCATATAATGCCACAGGGTATACATTACCATTCTAAAACATAGGGAAGGGAGCATAGTTAGGAAATACTTGATCAAAGCAAGACTGAAAACCAGCTGGGCAAACTCCAAACTATACATCTCCAAGTTTGATGTTAACACACTCTTCAGATCTCCATGTCTGATGTCAAAGCGCTCTTCAGATCTCCAGCCCCTTTCAGCTTTGTTGACTACAGCACACTTCTCTCTCTTGAGCTGGTTCCATTCCCTGTTAGCAGCTCTCCTTGGCAGGTACCCATGACTCTGGCATCTCCAACATATTGGGGTCTCCAAAGCAATCCAGGTTTCTCTTTCACAGCTTCATACAATGGCCTCGCTAGGCCTGCATTCAGGGACACCCCTGACACCTGCCTGGCCTTTGTGGCTTTCTTTAGTCTTGGGAGCAAATTCCATAACCCGTTTCTTCTATCCTTGACTCTAAAGCCAGAACCACATGGCCAAAGCTGCCGAGTTCTGCTGCTTGCTGGGGCTGGCACATGACCCACTTGTTCAGTTACATCTTCACTGACTTTCTCCTCTCGATACTTACCTTCACTGCCTAGGCATGGCTGTCCTTGAACTTGCCCTGTACACCAGTCTGGCCTCAAACTCAGAGATCTTTCAATTACATCTTCACCAGTGTTCTGTTTTCCATGGTTTCCTTCACTGCATAAGCTTGGCTATACTGAAACTGGATCTGTAGACCAGGTTGGCCTCAAACTCACTGACATCTGCCTGCCTTTGCCTCCCAAGTGCTGAGATTAAAGGCCTGCACCACCACACCTGGACCTAAGCTGTTCTTTAATTCCTTTTTATAAGTTGGAAACTTAGCTGGGTGGGACCTTGCCCCAAGGTCATCAATTCCCTTTATTCCATTTCTTATTCTGTTTATCTCTTTGACCACAGGTCTTGACTCTATTCCACTTCCTGGTGCTTCTCTCCTCCTCAAATTGTACATCTTGTGTTTTTCCTTGCTCACCTTGCTCCTTTTTATCATATATCTTCATTAGAGTTACCACTAATAACCACATGGCAGAGTCTATACTAGGCTGTTTTAAGATTTCATCTACCAATGGAATTGATCCAAAACTTTCACTTTAGCCTTAGGCAGAGTCTTTGGACAAGGGCAAAAAGCAGCCACATTCTTTACCAAAATATCACAAAAATTATCTCTAGGCCACACATTAGTATTCTTCTCCACATCTGCCTGCCTGTAACTGGAATGTGTTGGTGATGCTTCTCTTAAGGAGAAAACAGGGTTGTTCCTGCAACCTCAGATGACACCTGCCTATGTGGGCGTTATCCATATGTGAAGCTGCTCCTTGTGTGGTGGGGGAAGAAGGGACCAGGTGTAGTAGACCTAGCCTCCTAGCTCCCCTTCTGAGAGAGGCTGTCTTTCCCGGTCTCTCAAGCACCTCCCATTGGTCTGGTTGGGATGTAAGCAGGTGGAATTTCCATCTCCTCAGTTGGAATAGGAAGAGCTAGTAGTACTTTTGGTTTCTTCAGACATTCTGGCCAGACTAAGTGTAGGGTGACAGGCTAGTGGAAAATCACCCTGCCCCTGGCCTATCTCCAAACCTGGGACTTGGAGATCCTTGCTCCAGGGACTCAGGATTAACAGCCAAGCAATACTTCTGGCCATGCTGTCCTTTTCCACTAGCTCCACTGTGTGGTGACATTTTATTTGTGCTGAAATGTGATTTTATTTGTATGTCAATAAAGTTGCCTGGAGATCAGAGCTAAGAGCAAGCCATTTAGCAGAAGTCTGTCGGTGGTGGCACATGCCCTTAATCCGATCACAGGGCAGGCAGAATCTCTGTGTGGGCCAAGCAGTGACCCAAACCTTTAATCTCAGTACGAACCATAGAGACCTGGAGGTCTGTATAGACAGGCAGTGACGAGGAAGTCATGTGGTTGGGCTTAAATCAATGAGAAGGCAGAACAGAAAGACAATAAAAAGACAGGACACTGGAAGAAGGTCTCTCAGGGGAAGGACAGCAGCGAGTGGTAAGATAAGGTGGTCTTAGCTCTTGGGTACTGCTCAATCTCAGGGCTTTTAACTCTTTATTTGGCTCTGTGTTTCGTTTCTTTTATTTTTTATATATATATTTTAAGATTTATTTATTCATTATGTATACAGTGTTCTGTCTGCATGTATTTCTGCAGGCCAGAAGAGGGCACCAGATCTCATTACAGATGGTTGTGAGCTACCATGTGGTTGCTGGGAACTGAACTCAGGACCTCTGGAAGAACAGCCAGTGCTCTTAACCGCTGAGCCATCTCTCCAGCCTGGCTCTGTGTTTCTTATTTAATAAGACCGTTTAGAATTACATCTACACCACTGTGTATGCTCCAAAGGCCCTATAAAAGCCCGCCCCTCCACCCAAACCTGCTGCCATCTCTGTTCTCACTCAGAGGTAGCCGCCATTTTGTGGTTTTGCCCAATAAATCTCTTGTATGAGGCTTGTTGGGTGGTGTGACTTTGTGGTATTCTTTGGTTCCCAGTTGCTAAGATACCCTTGCTCTGGAAAACTCTTTCATTGGTTCTGTGACTTGGACAGGCTCTCCAGGTGCCTGTGCCCCATCTCGGGATCAGAGCTGCACTGGGACCCTGTCCTTCATCTCCAGTCCATTTACAACAGGCTCACCTTCCAGCTCACCTACCACTTTACACCTCGTCCACCAGCAGCAGCTCAGTAAGCTTCCCTCTTGGTTAGTGGAAATGCTTTCCTGAGTCCAAAGAAGTTGGAGTTGGGTATCCAGCACTCCTCTAGTACTCTTGAAGGCAGAGGTACCCCGAAACCACTGTCTTTAAAGCTACAGCTGGCCCTCTTCACCATCCATGTCCCCAATCCTTTCCTGTGGATGGGACTTCATTCCTGAGCTCATCCCGCCCCCATCCCTGTTTTTGCCTTTTTGCTTTGTTGAAAGCCCCGGCAGCAGGCACCAAATGTCCTTGGACTATTAACCCTAACACTCATTAATATGGCGAAAACTCACTTATTGGTTGGGCCTTTCTTGGTCTTCTCTGAGTCCTTAGGACACCCTCAACTACAGACTTTGATCTCTGTCTCTCTCATCCATGGGAAGAGCATCATCCATACCCTCCCATTTTCCCTTGGGATGCCATTTAGAAAACCTCTACACCTCCACCTGGCACTGACCTAAAGGGCCCCAAATATATTTGCTTTTGCAATTAAATCTGGCCTCAATATCCCTTAGATAACTAATCCAAATGGCTTCCAAACTGCACCCCAGATCCTAATATTGTTCAGCACTTTTACAACTATTGGGAGCAATTGGGAAATGGAAAGAGATTCCCTATGTTCAAGCTTTCTCCCATCTCCATTCCAAGCCCTGCTTGTTTTTGTCCATCCCACCCCCACCCCGCTGTGTGGATGGTCTGTCTTTTTAAGTTACTATTGATGGATCTGCAGATGGGAGCTGGAACCTGGACAGGGCAGGTGAAGGAGAGAGCAAGGGCGTAGGCCAGCTGTGGCATGCACACACTCCACATACACTCATCTGGTGGGCTGGCGCCTCTTTTCCCTCCCTCCTGCAGGGTCCTCTATAGCCAGGGCTCAAAAATTTTCCCTAAGCCCTCTCTGTTCTCAGGTTACTGGACTCAGTTTTATAGGGATATGGGTGTTTTCAGGTCTGGGGAATATTACATTGTTGTTTTTTGCTGTTCCACTTCAGTGAAAAGCTGGCTCTAGAGTTGGGTTCTGGCTTTCTGTCCTCTCGACCCAAGTGTGCTTGTTTAAAGTTTCCTCCAAAATCTCTGTCCCATGTCAGGTGGGTCATCCGACTATGTGACGGAGATCGGAGAGCAGTGCAGGATGAAAGGACAGACGATGCCCTTGGGGACCACTGCTAGTCATCTCATATTCTTCCTGCTTTTGGTTTAAGTCTCTAAGACTTTTGCTCAGGTATGCATTTTAGGATTTGTAAAACTATTATACAAACTTTTTCTGTAATCAATATATTGGGTATGGTTAAAAATCTGTAAAATCTCTAACAAAAGGGCTAATTTAAAACTTGTAACACAGGGGATGATAGTTAAAAATCTATACATAGGTAATCTTAAAGGAACCATGTGACATGACACCATTTTGGGAATGAAGCTCCCTTGGCCTGGCCACTGTCATCTCTAACTGGAAGCCTGAGGTACTTATTAGGGTATTTGGGTGACCCATCTTTTTCCTTCTGGATTTACTTGGTCCTGACAGAGTTTGGGCATCCACCTCTCCTTCTAGTTCCCCTATTATTGGGGTGGGGGGACAGCCTTACCAACCTCACCAAACCCCGCCACTCAGTTGTATCTTTAGGGGTATTTTCCTTACCCACTTCTTCCCAGTGGTACCAATATGCCCCATTCTTATTGTAGAACATTATTTTAAGTGTGTTACTTTTGTTTATGTTGCATTTGTTCAACTCTGTGAAGGTGTGTTACTGTGCCTGTGTAAAACACCTGATGGTCTAATAAAGAACTGAACAGTCAATAGCAAGGCAGGAGAAAGGATAGGTGGGATTAGCAGGCAGAGAGGATCAAGAGAAGGAGAAATCTAGGAAAAGGGAGGAACTATCCAGAGAAAGAGGAGGACCCAGTGGCCAGCCACCCAGCTACACAGCAAGCCATGGAGAAAGAGTAAGATTTACAGAAGTAAGAGAAAGGGAAAAGCCCAGAGGCAAAAGATAGACAGGATAATTTAAGTTAAGGAAAGCTGGCAAGCAACAAGCCAAGCTAAGGCTGGACATTTATAACTAAGAATAAACCTCTGTGTGCAATTTATTTGGGAGCAAAGAACAAAGTGGAAAGAAAAAAAAAAACCCAAAAGACCAAAAACAACAACACATCCTCTTACTGGAAAAGAACAAAGTGGGAACCTCTGTTTCCTTCTCTCCCATCCATCTGACTCTCAGCTCCAAGCTGCTTCCTTTCTCCTCCTTCCCCATACCATCTGATCAGTCATATCCTTTATTGGCCTCCCTGGTGGAGCCCTGAGTATTGGACACCCAAACCCCTCTATAGCCCAACATCACGCCCCTCTCATCATCCAATTACAAAACCCTACCAGTGACATCACCCGGGCCCAATACCCACTCTCTCTCCAAAGTCTCAGGGGACTTAAACCTCTTATCTCTGACCTCTTAAGAAAAAACCTTTTGTGCTGGGCGATGGTGGCACACGCCTTTAACCCCAGCACTCGGGAGGCAGAGCCAGGTGGATCTCTGTGAGTTCAAGGCCAGCCTGGGCTACAGAGTGAGTTCCAGGACAGGATCCAAAGCTACACAGAGAAACCCTGTCTTGAAAAAAACAAACAAAAAACAAAACAAAACCTTTTGCACCCCACGTTCTCCCCCTTTAATACTCCCATACTTGTGGGTTAAAAAGCCAATGGAACCTGTTGCTTGGCTTAGGGTCTCCTAGCTCTGCAGCGGTTCCTTTTCACCTCATATCACCCCACCCCTGTGCTCTCCTCTCCACCATCCCCTCAGGGGGATGCCTTCTTTTCCGTTCCTCTTGATTCCCAATCACAAAGTATCTTTGCCTTTACTTGGACTGACCCAGACACTCACCTTTCTACCCAAGTCACTTGGACCATCCTGCCCTGGGGTTCCAGCACAGCTCACATCTATTTACGCCAGGCTTGGGCCTCTGATTGATTCTGTCTCTTCCCAAATCCAAGCTTATACAATATGTAGATAATCTTGTCTGTAGTCCGTCCCTACAAACTAGTCAGGCTGACACCTCTACTCTGCTAATCCTCCTGCCTGGTCGGGGATACAGGGTCTCACCTTCTCAGGTCCAGCTGTCCACCCTTAGGCCATTACCCTAGACAGCAAATGCGTGATCCAGTCACTCACAGTCCCCACCACCAAGGACAAGATTCTAGCCTTCCTAGGGGTGGCTGGCTTCTTACATTCTTGGATCCCCTCTTCCTCCTTTCTTGCTCACCTCCTATGTGAGGTGTTCCTTGGCCCCTCACACAAGCTCATCCTTGTGTCTATTGCCAAGCCTTGTTGTAAACTTCATTGGGTCCTCTGCGCTCCCCTCCACCAGCCCAAACCACTGATCAACAGGTTGAACTAAAAGCTTGTACCTGGACCTTTCAACTCACAAAGGGACTTGGCTGCTCCGAACCAAGCTCTGATCCAATTCGAGCTACCTAAGGTGTGTACGGATCGTTCGTTTCTGCTGCCCTCTGCCACCCACCACATTTGATTCCACGTTCTAGAGTCTGCCTCTTCGGCCACTTCTTCCCTCCACCTCGCCTACTCAGCAATTGTGTAGCTGCAGTTTTCTCTGGTCCTGCCCAGCCCCACAGACCCTGCAGCTGCTTATAAAATAACCATTCAGAAGCTTATATTAATGAAAACTGCTCAGCCATTAGCTCAGGCTTACCACTGACTAGCTCTTACACTTAAACTCAGCCCATTTCTGTTAATCTATATGTCGCCACATGTTCTGTGGCTTTACCTTGTGCCTTTACATGATGCTCCTTGGACAGTGGGCTGGTATCTCCCATTTCAGCCTTCTTGTTCCCAGAATTCTCTTTGTCCATTTATCCTGCATGGCTACTGGTTTATCAACCAATCAGAGCAACACATTCACAGCATACAGAGCATCCCACAGCACAAGTGTGCTGTCTCTCTGGCTCCTGGAGCCTGCCATGCTCTCCAGAACACCCACCACACGGGCATCTCCCTGCTGTGCCTTCCTAGGCCCCACCATATCGGACACTGTCTAGATACTGTGGTGCTTGCTCCTTTCCCCTTACTTGAACCCTCCTTGTTTCCCTGCCTGCTCCCCCTAGGAGCTGACTGCTAGGTCCTGCAGCTTCCTTAAGCCCTTCTGGGCCTCTTCCATCTTATCCCTCCTGTCTCTCGGCTCCTTCCTGGAAGTCTCACAGCTTCTCTATGCCCTCCTGGGAGTTTTTCTTGTCTCTCAGCTCCCACTTGGAGCTTATAGAAACTCCCTTCCATGGAGTTCATTTTGTGACCCTTTCTCTCTGCCTCCACAGACTCGGATTTTATTAAAGGCTTGCTCTGATACAAACAGGTTGATCTCAGTACAGCCCAATGACCAAAATTGGCATGCTCAATTTTCAAATTCTCTCATATGGTAACACTTCCTGCTACCGTACAAACAGATGATCCGAAAATCTCTTATATCTAAACTTGCTCTCTCCTCCTCTATTTCTTATTTATAGCTGTCTGGGGTGGCTCTTACATATTAGGTGTTTAACGTCCAAAAGACCCCTCTACCTCTAACCAACAGCCCACCCTATAAGGGTTGGGAGATTGCTTTATATCAGGCTATCAAAGGCCAATCCATCTTTCCTTCACTGGGGCTTACCCTCATGCCTGTTTTCTCTATGACCAAAGGGAATGTTACGTACGAAATGGCCAGAAACTTATGGATGTTGCCCATATTTGTCCCGCAAATACCACGAGACAAATCTGGGCCGTCCTAACTCCCCTTTCTCATCTTTACATACAGGAGCAATCCACCTCTACATTCAAGACCTATGGGACACCAGATGGGAGGTGTCATTGGCAAACTGTATTATGACCTGTTCAGTAAGTAGACTACAAGCATTGTCTAAATACAAAGAGAACATCCCTCCGCCAACACCTAGGTATAGAAAAAAATAGAAGCTGTGATCTAGCATTCATCAAAGCTTCTTACCTCCCTAATGGCTCCCCTTGTGGATGACACTGATCCCACCTCTTTGTCCCCATGGTCACTCTATCTCGATTCAGAACTTAACTTCTGCCTGGCCACCTTGGAGAATGCTGGTTCTGTGTCCCTCCTGGGTCAAATTCACAGCTGGCATTAGTGGCCTCGCCCATTAGCCTATTAGAATTTCTTACCTCGCTGCTCATTAACTGCTCTGAACCAGTTATCACTGCCACCCCTTATCTTTCCCACATCTCTCTCTTCAGTATGGAAGACTGCTTTAACTCCTCAGGGATTCATCTTATGGGCACACTGGATTCTTCAGACTGTAGTACTACCCCAACCCTCAGCACCACCATCCAGCCCATATCCCTGAATGTTCACAACGCCTCCACTATTCACAGCACTCAAATTTGCTGCTGCCTACCTGCAGGAATGGTCTGAGACTTGTACCCTGTTGTTCTCTTCCCTAAATTAGGGGTGATACCCAGTAAAGAACCCTTGCTGGGTCACAATTTCATCAACCGGTGGCTCAGACCATCTTTACCCTCCAGGACCAAATAGACTCACGAGCCACCACAGGGCCACAAAATTCGTGAGGATTAGATCTTCTGACTTTGGGGAAGGGTGGCCTTCTCCTCAGGGAGGAATGTTACTTCTGTGTCAATCAAGAGAGTGTAGCAAAAAACAAGAAGACCCAACACTCCAGACAGATCTCCAAGTCATAAGGAACAACTCAATGTCTCTGGCTGGTAGATCATTGATGTTCCAATATGGACGTTTCTTAACTTCCCTTCTCCTTTTCCCTGTCTTATAAACTTCTTATCTAGATTTCCTCAACGACAAATTAAAAAAAAACTTCTAACCAAACCTTTAATCGGTTGTTATTACAGGATTAGCAGCCCCTACCTACAGAATCAGAGGCCCACAACCCCCATTGCACCCTAACAGCGAAGACCAAGCTTGCCCCAAGGACCCTGATGCTCCACACAGCAGGAAGTAGTCTAATTATAACATTGCCCTCTTTCCTGACCCCTGATTAGTTATCAATAGTAAACTAAAAAGTGTGGAATGTAGGTTAACAGGCTGGTGGAAAACCTCCCTGCCCCTGGCTGTGCCCAAACCCGAGACTTGGAAACCCCCAACCCATGACTCACAATTAAAGGCAAGCAATGCTTTCACCCACGCTGTCCTTTTCCACTAGCTCACTGTGCATGCTCCAAAGACCTCATAAAAGCCCGCCCCCGTGCCCAGCCCACTGTTATTTCTGTTCCTACTCAGAGGCAGCCGACATTCTGTGTTTCTCCCCAATAAATCTCTTGTGTGAAGTTTGTTGCATGGTGTGACTTTGTGGTATTCCTTGGCTCCTAATAGCCAAGATGCTCTTGCACTGGAAATCCCTTCCACCAGAGGACCCTAACTCCTAGGGATGGAGAGTAAGTTTTCAGCCATCGGAATGGATGGAGAGCAAGGGTCAATACCTGTTCCCTTTAAAAAAATTTTTTTTAAAATGTATTTTATGTGTGTTGATGTTTTGCCTGTATGTGTATCTGTGTACTATGTGTGTTCCTGGTGCCCTCAGGAGGCCAGACGGGATGTTGGATCTCGTGAGATTGGAGTTATAGACTGTTGTAAGCAGTCATATTGATCGGCGCTGGAGATTGGACCCTGGTCCTTGGAGGAGTGGCCAGTGTTCTTGACCACTGAGCCATCACTCCATGTCCTTTTAAAATTTTATTTTTAACCATGGGGTGGGGGGCGGGATAGGTGCATGTGAACACCCACAGTAGTCAATGGAATTGGATCACTCTTGGGCTGGAGTTACACAAGGTTTTGAGCAGTTTTTGCTCTTAACCTCTTAGCCATCTCTCCAGCCACTCCCCCATTTTCTTTCCTTTTTTCTTTTTCTTTTTTGAGATAGAGTCTCACTCTATAGTGAAGGTTAGCCACCAGCTTCCTATATAGCCCAGGCTGGCCTTGCAAGTACTCATGATCCTTATGCCTCATTTTTTCAAGTGCTGGAACTACAGGTATGTGCTACCAGCCTTGGCCTTTTACCTATTCTTTTTTTTTTTTAAAGATTTATTTATTTATTATGCATACAGCATGTATGACTGCAGGCCAGAAGAGGACACCAGATCTCACTACAGATGGTTGTGAGCCACCATGTGGTTGCTGGGAATTGAACTCAGGGTCTCCGGAAGAGCAGCCAGTGCTCTTAACCTCTGAGCTATCTCTCCAGCCCCTTACCTATTCTTTTTAACACAGAGTTTAGTAGCCCTTGTAGACCAGGCTGGCCTCAAACATAGTTTCTCCTGCATTTGCCTTCTGAATTCTGGGATTAAAGGTGTGGGCCACCACACTAAGTAATTTCCCGATTTTAGGAGGTAGAAATCCAGAGGGAGAAGTAGTTTTATAAGTCAAAGCAGACTGTAAAATGTTAAGATGAATTTCAACAGTGAAGTGCACTTTCACACACAGGCAGTATCTTCCAGTGAGAGGCAAGTCTATCATGACAATTTAGTTCTGGCCCTCAGCCTGTTTTCTGATGGGTAAAGTAAGCGCCATTTACCGTTAGAATTTGTTTTAACACACTAAGTAGACCCGCTGTTCTGGAATTTGCTATGTAGGCTAGGCTGGCTTGAAATTGTGGTAATCCTCCTGCCTCAGCCTACCGAGTGCTAGAGTTATAGGAGCACACCCCCACACCCTATTAGCGTTCTAATTACAGCCCTGTCTTGAGGCGTTCTAGTAAAGTTCATAGCACACAGATATACAGCCAATGCTTAATAAAAATGGCCATAATTGCTTAATCTTCAAAATAGCAAGGTAGAGCTGGTACCATTTCATCCACCTGCTCCAGGGTCTTCCATATGTAGCCCTGGCTTGCCTGGAAATCAGGAGATCAGCCTGCGTCTGGCTCTAGAATACTGGGATCAAAGGCATGAGCCACCATGTCTGGCCATGGTTAATTTATTTACAATTAAGTAAATTCAATCTCTGTGAGACTATTCTGAAGTTATCGAACTATAAAGACGCCAACCCTGACCCTGCTCTGCAGATCTTTTCCTCCTCCACCATAGCCTTAAAAAAGAGGTAGGCAGAGGTTTCGAATCTCTGAGTTCCAGGCCAGTCCAAGCTATGTAGAGACCCTGCATCAAAACATCAACCAACCAACCAATCAACCAACCAAAAAACAAAAACGAAAACACGAGTTTTCCCCTTCTCCTGCTCGAATGCATTAGGGAGAAGGGTGAAGATAAGGGGCAGTAAGTGCAGATAGTTCAAGACGGAGGGCTGGGGCAGAAAGTCCCTCCAAGGATGGAAGCGGACAAGGACTAGAACACAGGTTACAATCCCTTAGGTGCGTGCAACACGGGTTCACACGGAGACCGCCCACCGCCTCGGGGGCGGAGAACCTTCGCACCGAAAGCCTATCAGCGCGGCGGGGGCCGAGCCAGTCTCCTCTTCATTGGTGAGAGGCAAGGTGACGTCACGCCAGGGCGGAAGAGAGCACCGTGATTGGTTGGCGCGTGGGGTTTGCGCTTCGAGTCTGCGCCGAACTTTCTCCGTCCAGGTTTCTCCGCGGTCGTAGGGGCTGCGGAGGGCGTGGAGACGGCTCCGCGGAAACCTGGGTGTTGTTCTCAGGGCCGACTCCCGGAGAACCGCTAGCCGGAAGTGATCTGATTGACCGGAAGCGAGGCCTGAGGGGAAAGTGCGGATCCCGCCCCTCCGAGGGTGGAGCTTTCGGGGGAAGGGAACGGAGGGGAGGCTCGGAGCAGTTGGCGTGGCTGCGCGTCTTGGCGCAGAGGCTGCGTGGAGGGCGCTTAGGAGCAGCGGGGCTGAGCTCTGGCAAGTCCGGAGGAGTGGAGACCCGGGCGCCTCACGCTCCCGAGAGCCCAACGGGAGGGGTTTTTGCCGCCGGGGCACCCGAGGAGCAGCCGGGGTGCAGCCTGCAGCTCAGGCTTGGCGTTCCGGTGCGCTGCGCGAGGGACGCGACTCCGGCGGTGTCCCTGCGCGTAGAGACACGCTCCGTGCCTTTGCACAGGGCGAGGAAGGAGCCGGGATGGCCTGGGCTCTGAAGCTGCCGCTGGCGGATGAAGTGATTGAGTCGGGGCTGGTGCAGGACTTTGATGCTAGCCTGTCCGGCATCGGCCAGGAACTGGGTGCCGGTGCTTATAGCATGAGGTGAGTGCCATTTTCCTCAGACCTTCCTTACCTTCTGAATAACAAAGGCTTGGAAGTGGGGGAGGCGGGGGTACAGAGTTTAAGAAGCTGCCGAGACTTCTTTTTTCTCCTGTGGGTTTGAGTAGTGAGGTGTAGGAGAGCTGGAAAAAGACTGTAGGAAGTGTCAACTCTGCGGGGCCCTTGGAAGGAGACGGAATGCCTCTTGATTAGCATCCAGAAGGTGTGGGAGGCTCGGGCACTGGCTGTGTATGTGTATGTGGGTATGCCTGGATTCACGTGAGGAAAAGGGTTACATTGAGCAAGTGAGGGGTATCTGGGAAGTAGGAGAGTTGGGAACTGGGGCTTAAGTTGACTGCTTGGGCAAGAAGTCCACACATAGCTGCTGTTACGACAAACTTGTTATAAGGCTTCTCTTCCGGGGTTTCTGTCTTTAGAAACTTCAGCTGAGAAGTTTTTTAAAATTGACAAAAAGCCATGTGTACTAGTGTAGCTCTGAAATACCAGCAACTCCCCCCGCACTCGGGGAATCAGGAGTTCAAGGCCATCCTTGGCTACATAGCAAGGACAGCATGGGCTACATGAAATCTTGTCTCAAAAAATGTGGCAAAGGTAACGTCTAGATGTTTCTAGACACCTGTGTATTGAACTCATTGTCAGGGAAGGTGGGGTGGCGGCTATGCTGTAGATGTAATTCTAAACGGTCTTGTTTAAATAAGAAACACAGCCACATGCAGAGTTAAAAACCCAGAGATCGAGCAGCAGCCAAGAGCTAAGACCACCTTATCTTACCACTCGCTGTCGCTGCTTCCCCTGAGAGAGAGAGACCTCCTTCCTGTGTCCTGTCTTTTTTTTTTTTTTTTCTCGAGACAGGGTTTCTCTGTGTAGCTTTGCGCCTTTCCTGGAACTCACTTGGTAGCCCAGGCTGACCTCGAACTCACAGAGTTCCACCTGCCTCTGCCTCCTGAGTGCTGGGGTTAAAGGCGTGCGCCACCACCGCGCGTGTCCTTTTTATTGCCTTTCTGTTCTGCCTTTTCATTGGTTCTAAACCCAACCACATGACTTCTTCGTCACTGCCTGTTTATACAGACCTCCAGGTCTCTATGGTTGGTACTGGAATTAAAGGCATGTGTCATACAGAGATTTTGCCTGCCATGTGATCGGATTAAGGGCATGTGCTACCTCTACCAGACTTCTGCTTAATGGCTTGCTCTTAGCTCTGATCCCCAGGCAACTTTATTAGCATACATATAAAATCACATTTCAGCACAAATATCACTATACTGTACCCCACACTGCCTGGAGCAAGCTTGCCCACCATTCATGTTTCCACTTGCCAACCAGGATGTCAGTGACATCAGTTACCCAGAGAAGTCTAGGGAGGTCTTGGGACTTAAACTTTATCTGGCCCCTATTCAAGATGGAAGTTTGATTCAAAATGGCTCCAGTCTGGTTCCTTCTTTTATTCCCTCCTTGTCTTGGTACATTATTCAAATCCTTGATTGACTATTTCTGAGTAAAAGGGATTGCACTGGGTCCTTAGGACCCTGGGCTTAACTGAATTAACTTTAGACTGAACAAGCTTAAAGCATTCAGGATGGAAAGCCTTATGGGGAGCAGGAGGAAAAGAAGGAACAGTTGTCCTGCTAAGGCATGAGCAAGGGGGTTAGCCAGGGGGTTAGCCAGTCAGAGGGTCAGGAACCGGTTGCCAGCGTGGCTCCTCTGTTCCTTCCTATCTGATAGGTTTTGTTTTGGTTTTGCTAAGGTGTCTAGGATTATTTCAGAATGATTGGCATAAAAACAACAGGTTTCCCCAAAAGGAATTTGCCTTTGACTTAACATCAGGATGTTAAGGAAGCAGGGATGATGTACTCTTTTCTGTAACTACTTCCAGCTGAAATTGGGGCATCAGTTGTCAGAGCCTGGGAAGGCTGAAAGGCTAGTCAAAGGCTGGGCAGTGAGGCATCTATCAGAAGCACCTCTTTAGCTGATCCAGGTGAAGGGACAGTGTAGACTACTGTTTACAGCTCTAAAGGCAGTGGGGCCTGGGAGAATAAATGATAATAAATGATAGGTGAAGTGGACTAAAGTCTCAAGCAATAGCAACTTCATTTAAAGCATCAGGCAATTTACACCCTGAGAGTTAAGAGGAATCCTATGAATAAGGTGTCCAATCACACAGACAGGCCACACAAGGGAAAAACCTGTGTTTTTCATAGAGGCGAATGATTAACCACAGCTGAAGTAAACTCACTTCTAGCTGCTACACCTGGGAGGAGATAGCAGTCTTCTTATATAAAGAGAATATTATTTCTGTGTTGCTAGTCTTCACACCAAATATGGTTGCTTGTGTTAGAAGCCCCCCCCCCCATTTTGTGTGTGTGTGTGTGTGTGTGTGTACACATGCTATGGCACTTGTGGAGGTCGGGACAGCTTTGAGGAACTGGTCTTCCACCATGTGGGTTCCAGGATGGAACTCAGGTCCTCAGACTCGGTGGCCAGGGCCTGGACTCACTGGCCATGGGCTCTCAATGCCTGGAGCTTTAGCCACACCCCTCCCCTTCCTGTTGTAGTTTCCTGGCTTGTTCCTCTGTGTAGTCCTGGCTGTCCTGGAACTCGCTCTGTAGACCAGGCTGGTCTGGAACTCACAGATTACATCTGCCTCGGCTTCCCAAGTGCTGGGATTAAAGGCATGCTCTCCCACTGCCCGGCTCCCTCTGACACTTTTAAGGCTAAAAATCTGTTTTCTAGAACTACTTTGGTGTTGGATAAAGTTGCAGACCCTAGCTATCCAGGAAGCAGAAGTCCCAAACTATAGGGTTTATCTTTTATAAGTCCTTTTTTTTTTTTTTAAAGTAAGCTAATCAGACTTTTTGGACGTGCTTAAATTTGGTTTTCTTTTGACTGTTTTTTCTGTTTCCTTTTTGGAAAAATCTTTAGGACCATACTACTATCTAAAATGCATTTTCAGGGTTGGGGAGATGCCCAGTGGATTCTGCTTTACAGGCCTGTGCTGTACAGGAGCATCTGAGTTTGCATCCTCAGCATGCACATGGAAAAGCTGGTACAGCTGCCTCAGAGCACTCCCTACCTACCCCAGGATCACTGGGACCTGACTAGCATGCCTGTGTAAATGCAGGTGGAGGTCAGAGGCTGATGTCATGTTTTCCTCATGGAAGTCAGAAGGTGTGGGATCCCTTGGAACTAGAGTTACAGATGGTTATGAGCCACCATGTGGATGCTGCTGGGAAGTGAACCCAGGTTCTCTGGATGATCAGCCAGTGCTGAGCCATCTCCCCAGCCCAAGCTGATTGTTTCTTTCTTTCTTTCTCCCCCCCCCCCCCAGATGGTGTTTTTCTGTGTAGCTTTGCACCTTTCCTGGGACTTGCTTTGTAGACCAGGCTGGCCTTGAACTCACAGAGATCCACCTGCCTCTGACTCCCGAGTGCTGGGATTAAAGGCATTCGCCACCAACGCCTGGCTTGATTGTTTCTCTCACTGTGCAGAAGCTTCTTAGTTTCATGAAGTCCCACTTGTCAGTTGTCACTAATTCTTAGGCAAATGGAGTCCTATTGAGGAAGTCCTTTCCGATACCTATGTCATGTAGGAATAGGAAATGCAGGTACATGGTTTGTTTATTCTAGCAGTTCCAGTGTTTGATGTGTAGGTTTTAGATCAGTTGGAGTTTTTGTGCAATGTGATGGGTACAGGTCTAATTTCATTCTGCTTGTGAACAACCAGTTTTCCCAACATCATTTGTTGAAGATGCGTTCGTTTCTCTAGCACGTGTTTTTGGCATCACTGTCTAATAAAGTAGCTGATGTCATGTTTGACGCTTGGGTCTCGGTTTTGCCTCATGGGTCTGTGTGTCTCTTCTGTGCGGTGCTATGCTGTTTTTATTGCCGTGCTCTCTGATGGCTCTCAAGACCTGGAATTATATTCCCATCAGCATCATTCTTTTGGTTCGGGATGGTTTTGGCTGTCTGGGGTCTTCATGGTCCCATATGAATTTTAGGATAGTTTTTTGTTTTTATTTTCTTTTTCTGTGAAGCTGGGGATTTTGATTGGGATTACATTGAATCTGTACACAGCTTTTGGTAAAGTGCTCATTTTCACAGTGTTGATCCATGAGCACGGGATGTTTTCCTTTTTTCCAGTATCTTTAGCTCTTTCTTCAGAGGTTTAAAGTTTTCAGTGTAGAGGTCCTTCATTTCTTGGTCAGATTTATTCCTAGACATTCCATTTTCTTTGAGTCTGTTGTGAATGGGAATATGTCCACGTTCTTCTCTGTATGTTTATTGTTGGTGTATAGTAAAGCTATCCATTTGTGCAAGTTGATTCTGCAGCCTGCCACGTTCCTGAATTTGTTTATTATTCCTAGAAGTTCTAGTAGAGTTTTTGGGATCTCATAGCATCATATTCCCTGCAAGCAGGGGTGGTTGACTGCTTCTTTCCATATTTGTATGCTTTAATTCTTTCTCTTGTCTTACTGCTCCAGCTAGAACTTGGAACGGTGTTGAAAAGGAATGGGAATAGTGGATATCTGTCTCGTTCCTGACTTCAGTGGGATTGCTTCAAGCTTGGCTTCATTTAGGACAGTGGATTGAGACCCCCTTGGGGTTGTATATCAGATAGTTGCATTACAATTCATAATAGTAGAAAAACTACAGTTAGGAAGTAGTAATGAAATAATGTTATGGTTGGGGGTCACCACAGCATGAGGAACTGTAGTAAAGGGTTGCAGCGTTAGGAAGGTTGAGAACCCCTGCTTTAGGATGATGCTGGTTGTGGGTTCCTTGTATGTAGCTTTTATTATTTTGAAGTGTGTTCCCTCTGAGCCCTACATTCTCTAGGACCTTTATTATCAACGTATGCTAGATTTTACAAAAGGCTTTTTCTGCATCCCTTGAATGATCTTGTGATTTTTGTCTTTAGGTCCATGAATGTGGTTTATTGCCTTTATTGACTTGTATGTGTTGAACCATCCCTGCATTTCAGGTATAGAGCCTACTTGGTCATGGTGTATAATTGTGATGTATTCTATATTCTGTTTGGAAGTATTTTATTGTGTGTTTTTGAGTCTGTGTTCATCAGGGCTTTTTGCCTATGGTTTTCTCTTTCTCTGTTGCCTCTTTCCCTGGTTGAGGATTAGATTGACGCAGTAGGAGTTTGGGGGTGTTCTGTTTCCTTCTTCTCTTCTTTATTTTAATAGTTGAAGGGCTGGCTGTCGATCTTTGACTGTCTTATAGAATTCTGCCATGAACCCGTCTGACCCTGGACTTTTTTTCTTCATAGTTGGAGGTTTTTTGGTTACTGTTACTTCTCATTGTTAGGGGTCTGTTTAGGTTGTTGACTTCTTGGTTTCTACAATTTGCTGATTCTTTGCATTGTTTTCTTTGTTTCTGTCTTGTTGATTTCTGCTCTGATATTTCTTGCCACCAACTGGGTTTGAATTTGTTTTGTTCTTGTTTTTTTTTTTTTTTCCAGTTTTTTGAGTTGCATCATTAAGCCATTTTTATCTGTGCTCTTTCTGGTTTTTAATGTGGGCATGTAGAACAGATTTCTCATGGAGGACTGTCTGCAGGGCATCTTTGTTCTCATCTTCAGTTAGTTCCAGGGAGTTTCTTTCTTTCTTGATTCCTTTGACCCACTCATAATTTAGTAATGAGTTGTTTAATCTTCATGAATTTGCATATTTACTAGAGTTTTTTTTAATTTTTAATTTTTTTGCTGCCAATTTTAAGTTGGATTGCATTGTGATCAGATAGGATACAGGGAGTGATTTCAGTCTTTTTGAATTTGGAAAGATTTGTTTTGTGTCCCAGAATGTGATCTGTTTTAGAAAAGCTTCTATGTGCTGCTGAATAGAATGTGTATTGTATTCTTTGGTGTTTGGATAGAATATTCTGTAGACATCTGTTAAGTTCATTTGAAGTCTGATGTCAGTTATTTCTGATGTTTCTTCTTCCTTTTCTGTACAAATGACCTGTCTACTGGAGAGAGTGGAGTATTGAAACCAACTACTATTAATGGATTGATGTTAACATTTTTCATGAGATGAGGTGTACATGTGTTTAGGATAGTGATGTCTTCTTGGTTAACTGTCCCTTGGTTGGAGTGAAGTGTCCCTCTTGATCTCTTTTGATTAGTTTTAGGTTGAAGTCTGTTTTGTCAGACAGTAGGGTAGCCATGCCTGCTTGATTGGAGTACTTTGTTCATCCTTTGTTTTACTTTAAGGCAAAACCTATGTTTCTTTCTTTCTGTTTTTTCTTTTGGTTTTTCAAGATAGGGTCTCCTGTGTCCCAGACTGGCCATGAGTTTTCTGTGTAGTAGAGGATGATCCAAACGACTATCTATTTTTTAACATTTAATTATTTGTGTATGTATGTGTGTTTATGATAAGTGCTTCTGTCTGCTGAGCCATTCCACTAGTCTGCCTGAACTTCTGCTCCTCCTGCCTTTACCTCTCAAGTGTAGGCTGTAGGAATATTCTGACATGCTTAGTTTACGCTACAGACCAAACACAGGGTCTTGTCATGCTAGAGAGGCACTCTACCAGCTGATCCACATCTCCAGTACCCATCTCATCCTTTAAAAATTGAACTTTCTATACCTTATGTTTGATTAAAGATAGGCCAAATTGGCCAGGCATAGTGGCACACACCTTTAAGCTCAGCACTCGGGAGGCAAAGGCAGGTAGATCTCTGTGAGTTCCAGGTCAGCCTGGTTTACAAAATGAGTTCCAGGACAGGCTGGGCTGTGTAGAAAGATGGTCTCAAAAAAACAACAAAAAGAAAATGATGTGCCAAATTGACAACAGTATATATAGCACTGATTCTGCAGAGTTGAAACAGAAGTATAAAATCCCGTCAGTAATATTTACTAAGCACCTAAGTCTTAGGTTTCTATTGCTGTGAGGTGACACTATGATCGTGGCAACTCTTGTAAAGGAAAACATTTAACTGAGGGGGCTGGCATACAGTTTCAGAGGTTCAGTCCATTATCATGATGCCAGGGAGCATGGCAGTGTGCAGGCGAAGAGTTGCTGGAGAAGTAGCTGAAAGTCCTACATCTTGCAGGCAACAGGAAGTGGTCTGAGACACTGAGTGGTATCCTGAGCATAGGAAACCTTAAAGCCCACCCCCACAGTGACACACTTCCTCCAACAAGGCCATACCCACTCCAATAAGGCCACACCTCCTAATAGTGCCACTCCCTGTGAGATTATGAGGCCAATTACATTCAAACTATCACAGCATAGAAGTCATCCCTTCAAATAGCTTCCCTGAAATGGTTAAATGAATGAAGCAATTTGATAATGTAATAAACTGCTTACTTATGCATAGGCAGAAACTACAGAGAGTCTTCCAGAATGGGTTTTCCTAATTGTAATCAGCTTACCCTTGAGAACAGAGCAGACTTTCCCCTTGCTTTAGCATGTATTAATTATACGTAATAGGTTTTCTTCTGACATGTTCATTTTGATAATTTTCACCCTGCTTTACTCTCTCTTGTACTCCACTGATCTTTTCCCTCTTTCCAGCTAATCCTATTTCATGTCATGTGTGTGAGTATGCGACAAGAGCTGGGTGTCTTAGTCAGGGCCACCATTGCTGCTGATGAAACACCATGACCAAACAACCTGGGGAGGAAAGGGTTTATTTGGCTTCCACATCACAGTTCATCACCAAAGGAAGCCAGAGAAGGAACTCAAGCAGGGTGGGTTGCAGGGGCTGATGCAGAGGCCATGAAGGATGCTGCTTACTGGCTTGCTTCGCATGGCTTACTCAGCCTGCTTTCTTACAGAACCCAGGACCACCAGTCCAGGGATGGCACCACCCACAAGGGGCTAGTCCCTCCCCCGTCAATCACTAAGAACATGCCCTACAGGCTTGCCTGCAGCCTGATCTTGTGGAGCCTTTTTTTAAATTGAGGTTTCCTCCCCACTGATGACTCTGGCTTGTGTCAAATTGACGTAAAGCTAGCCAGTACACTGGCTTTTATACTTCCAAATTGGTTTTATTTTGAATGCATTTTGTTTAAGAGAGGTGCTGAGTTCAATTCCCAGCAACTACATGGTGGCTCACAACTATCTATCTATAATGGGATCTGGTGCCCTCTTCTGGCATGTAGGCATACATGCAGACAGAGCACTCGTACCTAAAAGAACAAAATACATAAATAAATAAAACTAAAAAAAGAAGTAGGGGCCTTGGACTGTGTTTACCAGGGGTCTTTAGTCTCCATCTCTAGGATTGTGGAACTGGATTTCTTTTGCTCCAGCAGTAAAGAAATGTAGTATAGAAAAACATAGGTAATTCTAGAATGTGAAATCTCTGATGAAGGGCTGGTAGGATTGCTCAGTAGGTACAGACACTTACTGCTAAGTCTAATAATCTGAGTTCTGTCCCTGGAAACAACATGATAGATGGAGAGGACAGACTCCAGAAAGTTGTCCGCTCTCCCTCATATGTGCAGAGTGTGTGTGTGTGTGTGTGTGTGTGTAAATATAGATATATTTGGGGCAGCTGTACTGTGCTTTGGAAATTTTAGAATCTCAGCCTTAAGTGACAGATCTTTGCTTAGTCATGGAGACTTAAGTGAGGTGCCACACAGTGCAGACCAGGACCTGTTGTTGTATGTTAGCCTACCTAGGCACTGAGCTTGGAGGAAGAAGATACCAACCTACGTTAATGAGGGTTGAGCTGTCGCCATGTCAGAGTCCAGTTTACCTCGATTCCTGGTACCCTTCATTAATCTTTCATAGAAATCAGCAGAGGTGACGTTTGTCACAGTGAAGTCTCCCAACGCCTTTTGTCACCTTGCTTTCTGTTTTCCACAGTATTTGTTGTAGCTGATCTTGAGAATTGTGACAGAGTTCTTTTCTAGAAAACTCCATACTTCTGTGGTTTGAAATAGTCTCCAGGGAACAAGAGTGTTTTTCTCTGACTGATATGCCTAGGATGGAGATTTCCCACCTTATGTGCTCATTCTCATTAGGTCTCCTACAGCCTAGCCTGGCTCTGAGTTTATGGTCCTCTTCCTTCAGCCTCCTAGTTAGTGCTGGGTTAGAGCTGTGCACCATCACACTGGGCTTCTCCACTCGTTTTTTAGACAGGTATTATTTATTTTTATTTTACATGTAGGAGTGTTTTGCCTGCATATATGTATGCGCTGTGTGTGCACCTGGTGCCAGTGGGGGCCAGAAAGGTGTTGGATTCCCAGGACTGGAGCTAGAGATGGTTGTGAGCCACCATGGGTGTGCTGGGAGTCCAACCCAAGCGGCCACTCACCCCTGAGTTTTCTCTCCAGCCTCACTTTCCTCTTTTAACTGACCTATTTGGACAGAATACATACAGTTACAGGCCTGAGGGAGATGAGAACACCTTTCATGTCTGTTCTTCTCAGTACTTCTTACCTACCAGCAACTTTCATTAAAAACTGGGTGTAGCCGGGTGGTAGTGGCAGTGCATGCCTTTAATCCCAGCACTCGGGAGGCAGAGGCAGGTGGATCTCTGTGAGTTCGAGGCCAGCCTGGTCTACAGAGATAGTCTAGAACAGGCTCCAAAACTACAGAGAAACCCTGTCTCAAAAAACAAACAAACAAAAAAAACCAAAACAAAACAAAAAAACAAAACCCAAAAAACAAAAAACTCACAACTGGATGTAGTGATGTTGGGCTCTGTCCCAGCTCTTGGAGGTGGAAACAAGAGGATCTCTAGACTGGGGCCAGCTTGGGTTATGTAGGAGATTCTGCCTTTAAATACAGCGTATTTATAGAATAAATAAATATTTTTTAATGTAGACAAACAAAAAGATTGAGTATTTAAATTCTTCAGTACCATCCCCTTTTTCCAGAGGTTTTGTTGTTGTTGTTTTGGGGTAGGTTTTTTGTTTGTTTTTTGAAACAGGGTCTCACAGTCTAGCCATGGCTGGATTGGAACTACAGACCTGGAGGTCAAGGCCAACCCTCTGAGTGCTGAGATTAAAAGTATGCACCACCACACTTGACTATGATTTTTCTTATTTATAAAAAATTTTTATCGTAGAAAGCTTCAAATACACAACAAAGTAAACATATAAGATAATAAGCACCATATACTCAGAACCCTGTTTGGGGGCCCTTAACATTAAATGTATCATTTATACCTCTGCCAATTTCCCTTCTTACTCTCGATTTTTTAAAATAAAATAATTATTTTTTATTTTATGTATATGGATGTTTGCACGCATGTATGTGTACCACGTGTTGTGCCTGGTACCTATGGAGGCATTGGATCTCCTGCAACTGGAGTTACAAAATGTTGTGAGTCACTATGTGGGTGCTGTCAATTAAACCCTGGTCCTTTGCAAGAGCAGCCAGTGTCCTTAACTGTCCTTAACTGTTACGTCATCCCTCCAGCCCCTTAAATTCTTTCTTCTCTTCCTTTGTTTTTTCTTGTCAATTTTATACATGTATACAGTGTATTTGATCATGGTCACCTCCATTTCTACCCCCACTTTCCTACCTCGCATCCTTTTCCCCAGTGAGTCTGGATAGTTCTGCCTGTGTGCACATGGACTGTGGGATCATCTGCTAGAGCATGGCCACACCCCACAATGAAAATGTCTTGCCCTCTTTCAGAGCCACCACCGTAGCCCCGCAGCCAGCCATGGGCCTTGTGCACACCTCCTGACACGTGCTGGAGTCCTGACTGGCCTGGTCTCATCTGAGTCTTGTGCTCACCACGGCTGCTGTGGAGCTCATGAGTGCAACAGCCATGGCATGTCCAGAAGACAGTGTTTCAGAGCACTTCTTTGTGTCTCTTACATGTTTTCCTGCCTCCTGTGATGTTCCCTGAGCCTTGGGATGGGGGGTTGTATAAATGTCCCACTTAGTGAGCACAGCCACTCATTCCCACACTTTGGCCAGTTGTGACTTTCTGTGTTGACTGTTGCCTGCTGTAAAAAGCTTCCATGACAAAGGTTGATCGCAGCACAAATCTGTGACTATCATACTTAGAAAGCAGTTTGACTGTATGGCCATTTAGCAAAACAGCAATAGGAGGAGGTTCCCTGAGGGCCTGTGACCGCCTCACCATAGGCTTCTGACC